>NC_071512.1:76472644-76829144 GCF_027887155.1 Malaclemys terrapin pileata
TCACAGCAACGGCAGACAATAGATTCGCGCCCTTTTATCTGGGTTAGTTACCTGGGTTACCTGTGCAGACAACATGGAGCCCGCTCAGCACAGCTGAGCTCACCGTCACCATATATCCTCTTGGTGCCGGCAGACGTGGGACTGCATTGCTACACAGCAGCAGCTGCTAACTGCCTTTTGGCGGTAGACGGTGCAGTAGACTGGTAGCCTTCATCGGCGATCTGGGTGCTGGCAGCCGTGGGGCTTGCCTTTTGGCAGTAAATGGTGTATTATGACTGTTAGCCGGCCTATTACAAGTCGGGTCATCGCACATTAGCAGAGTCTTCCCTGAGCAGCAGCTCGTGCAATAGGCCTGAAGACCATCGTCATACACCGCCCCGTATTTGCTGCCAAGCACCCAGAAAGATGCCGAGGGCTATCAGTCACGCTGCACCGTCGTCTTAAGATGTAAAAAATAGATTTTCTCTGTATTCATTTGCTTCCCCCTCCCTCCGTCAAATCAACGGCCTGCTAAACCCAGGGTTTTCAGTTTAATCTTTGGGGGGGACCAGTCTGTGACAGTTGTTTGTGTCTCTCCCTGATGCACAGCCACCGTTCTTTATTTTAATTCCCTGTGCCTGTACGCCATGTCGTCACTCGGCCCCCCTCCCTCCTTCCCCTAGGCCGTCAGATACTACGTTTGCGCCACAGCTCGAGCCGCGAAGCGGTTCACGCCTTTTCTTTGAATTCTGGGTTGAGATCCCAATGCCCGGATGATGCAAAACAGTGTCGCGGGCGGTTCTGGGTACATGTCGTCAGGCCCCTCCCTCCCCCGTCACAGCAACGGCAGACAATAGATTCGCGCCTTTTTACCTGGGTTACCTGGGTTACCTGTGCAGACAACATGGAGCCCGCTCAGCACAGCTGAGCTCACCGTCACCATATGTCCTCTGGGTGCCGGCAGACGTGGGACTGCATTGCTACACAGCAGCAGCTGCTAACTGCCTTTTGGCAGTAGACGGTGTAGCATGAGTGATAGCCGTGGGGCTGGCAGCCGTAGGGCTGCATTGCACCAGCCCCTTCCAGGCGATGGTATATTATGACTGGTACCCGTCGTCGTCGTACTGGAGTGGCTGTCAATCATGGCCACCTGGGCAGACATGCTACTGTCTCGATGATGACGGTTACCAGTCATAATGTACTATTTTCTGCCAATTGCCCAATATTGTCTGCTAAGCACCCAGAAGAGGCCGAGGGCGATGCTGGGTGCTGGCGGACGTGGGGCTGGCAGACATGGGGCTGCATTGCTACACAGCAGCAGCCCCTTGCCTTTTGGCAGATGATGGTATATTATGATTGGTACCCATCATCATCATACTGGTATGGCTGTCACTCATGCTGCAGCGTCGGCTGCCACCTTAAGATGTAAAAAATAGATTTATTCTGTGTTCATTTGCTTCCCCTTCCTCCGTGAAATCAACGGCCTGCTAAGCCCAGGGTTTCCAGTTTAATCTTTGGGGGGACCATTCTGTGTGACAGTTGTTTGTGTTTCTCCCTGTTCCTGTACCTGTACGCCATGTCGTCACTTGGCCCTCCCTCCCTCCCTCCCTCCCTCCCTCCCGCCCTCCTTCTCCTGGTCCATCAGATACTACTTTCGCGCCTTTTTTCTGACCAGGCGCCATAGCTAGCACTGGGATCATGGAGCCCGCTCAGATCACCGCGGCAATTATGAGCACTATGAACACCACGCGCATTGTCCTGGAGTATATGCAGAGCCAGAACATGCCAAGGCGAAACCCGGACCAGGCGAGGAGGCGATTGCAGCACGGCGACGAGAGTGATGAGGAAATTGACATGGCCATAGACCTCTCACAAGGCACAGGCCCCAGCAATGTGGAAATCATGGTGTCACTGGGGCAGGTTGATACCGTGGAACGCCGATTCTGGGCCCGGGAAACAAGCACAGACTGGTGGGATCGCATCGTGCTGCAGGTATGGGACGATTCCCAGTGGCTGCGAAACTTTCGCATGCGTAAGGCCACTTTCATGGAACTTTGTGACTTGCTTTCCCCTGCCCTGAAGCGCCAGAATACCAAGATGAGAGCAGCCCTCACAGTTGAGAAGCGAGTGGCGATAGCCCTGTGGAAGCTTGCAACGCCAGACAGCTACCGGTCAGTCGGGAATCAATTTGGAGTGGGCAAATCTACGGTGGGGGCTGCTGTGATCCAATTTGCCAGGGCAATGAAAGACCTGGTGATAGCAAGGGTAGTGACTCTGGGCAACGTGCAGTCAATAGTGGATGGTTTTGCTGAAATGGGATTCCCAAACTGTGGCGGGGCCATAGACGGAACCCATATCCCTATCTTGTCACCGGAGCACCAAGCCACCGACTACGTAAACCGCAAGGGGTACTTTTCAATGCTGCTGCAAGCCCTGGTGGATCACAAGGGACGTTTCACCAACATCAACGTGGGATGGCCGGGAAAGGTACATGATGCTCGCGTCTTCAGGAACTCTGCTCTGTTTCGAAAGCTGGAGGAAGGGACTTTCTTCCCGGACCAGAAAGTGACCATTGGGGATGTTGAAATGCCTATCGTGATCCTTGGGGACCCAGCCTACCCCTTAATGCCATGGCTCATGAAGCCGTACACAGGCAGCCTGGACAGGAGTCAGGACCTGTTCAACTACAGGCTGAGCAAGTGCCGAATGGTGGTGGAATGTGCATTTGGACGTTTAAAAGCGCGCTGGCGCAGCTTACTGACTCGCTCAGACCTCAGCGAAAAGAATATCCCTATTGTTATTGCTGCTTGCTGTGCGCTCCACAATATCTGTGAGAGTAAGGGGGAGACCTTTATGGCGGGGTGGGAGGTTGAGGCAACTCGCCTGGCCGCTGATTACGCGCAGCCAGACACCAGGGCGGTTAGAGGAGCACAGCAGGGCGCGGTGCGCATCAGAGAAGCTTTGAAAACGAGTTTTGTGACTGGCCAGGCTACTGTGTGAAACTTCTGTTTGTTTCTCCTTGATGAACCCTCCAACCCCCCCCCCCCCCCGACCCGGTTCACTCTACTTCCCTGTAAACCAACCACCCCACCCCACCCTCCCCTCCCCCTTGCAGAGGCAATAAAGTCATTGTTTTTTCACATTCATGCATTCTTTATTAGTTCCTTACAGAGGTAGGGGGATAATTGCCAAGGTAGCCTGGGATGGGTGGGGGAGGAGGGATGGAAAAGGACACACTGCATTTTAAAACTTTAACTCTTATTGAAGGCCAGCCTTCTGATGCTTTGGCGATCATCTGGGGTGGAGTGACTGGGTGGACGGAGGCCCCCCCACCGTGTTCTTGGGCGTCTGGGTGAGGAGGCTATGGAACTTGGGGAGGAGGGCTGTTGGTTACACAGGGGCTGTAGCGGCGGTCTCTGCTCCTGCTGCCTTTCCTGCAACTCAACCATACGCTCGAGCATATCACTTTGATGCTCCAGCAGACGGAGCATTGCCTCTTGCCGTCTGTCTGCAAGCTGACGCCACCTATCGTCTTCAGCCCGCCACTTGCTCTGTTCTTCCCGCGATTCAGCCCGCCACCTCTCCTCTCGTTCATATTGGGCTTTTCTCATCTCCGTCATTGACTGCCTCCACGCATTCTGCTGTGCTCTATCAGCCTGGGCGGACATCTGCAGCTCCGTGAACATCTCGTCCCTCGTCTTACGTTTTCTCTTTCTAATGTTCACGAGCCTCTGCGAAGGAGAAACATTTGCAGCTGGTGGAGGAGAAGGGAGAGGTGGTTAAAAAGGACACATTTTAGGGAACAATGGGTACACTCTTTCATTACAAGGTCGCATATTTCGGCTTGCAGGCAGCCATCGTAGGCCACAGTGTTTTGGCTTTTTTAACCTTCTTAACATGCGGGAAAGGTTGCAAACAGCAGCGCATTTCCCATATCAAGGATGAATTGGGTTGTCCATTTAAAATGGGGTTTCAATGTAAAAGGAGGGGGCTGCGGTTTCCCGGTTAACATGCGGCACAAACACAAGTAAACCACCCCCCCACACACACACACACACGATTCTCTGGGATGATCACTTCACCCCTCCCCCCCACCGCGTGGTTAACAGCGGGGAACATTTCTGGTCAGAAGAGCAGGAACGGGCGCCTCTGAATGTCCCCCTTAATAAAATCACCCCATTTCAACCAGGAGAGCTTTCTGGAGATGTCCCTGGAGGATTTCCGCCCCATCCCCATACACGTTAACAGACTTGCTTGCTTTTTTTTTGTAATGTTTACAAATATTTACAAAGTTACACTCACCAGAGGTCTCCTGTGTGCCCTGAGGGTCTTGGGTGAGTTCGGGGGTTACTGGTTCCAGGTCCAGGGTCACAAACATATCCTGGCTGTTGGGGAAACCGGTTTCTCCGCTTCCTTGCTGCTGTGAGCTACCTACAGTACCTCCATCGTCATCTTCCTCGTTCCCCGAACCGTCTTCCCTGTGTGTTTCTCCAGTGAGAGAGTCATAGCACACGGTTGGGGTAGTGGTGGCTGCACCCCCTAGGATCGCATGCAGCTCCGCGTAGTAGCGGCAAGTTTGCGGCTCTGCCCCGGACCTTCCGTTTGCTTCTCTGGCTTTGTGGTAGGCTTGCCTTAGCTCCTTAATTTTCACGCGGCACTGCTGTGTGTCCCTGTTATGGCCTCGGTCCTTCATGGCCTTGGAGATCTTTTCTAATACTTTTCCATTTCTTTTACTGCTACGGAGTTCAGCTATCACTGCTTCATCTCCCCATATGGCGAGCAGATCTCGTACCTCCCGTTCGGTCCATGCTGGAGCTCTTTTGCGATCCTGGGAGGACTCCATGACGGTTACCTGTGCTGATGAGCTCTGCGTGGTCACCTGTGCTCTCCACGCTGGGCAAACAGGAAATGAAATTCAAACCTTCGCGGGTCTTTTCCTGTCTACCTGGTCAGTGCATCTGAGTTGAGAGCGCTGTCCAGAGCGGTCACAATGAAGCACTGTGGGATAGCTCCCGGAGGCCAATAACATCGAATTCCGTCCACACTACCCCAATTCCGACCCGCAAAGGCCGGTTTTATCGCTAATCCCCTCGTCGGAGGTGGTGTAAAGAAACCGGTTTAAAGGGCCCTTTAATTCGAAAGAAAGGGCCTCGTTGTGTGGACGTGTCCAGGCTTAATTCGGTTTAACGCTGCTAAAGTCGACCTAAACCCGTAGTGTAGACCAGGCCGGAGATATGGATGCTGCAGTAGCTGCCAGGTCACCTGCACTCTGACTAACTGGAAGATCAGACATCTCCTCACCACTCACATCCTCACTGGGGCCGGAAGGCTCACCATGAACATTTGTCTATATATCTCAGGAGAGCTTCTTCCTGGTTAGATAGAAAAGCTTCCTTTGCTTGCTTTCTTTTTCTGAATGCTGCCCCAGAGGGGCGTTTTCTTCTTTCATTCATGACTGCTGATCTGTGCCAGCTATAGTGGCTCCCAACACTCAGTTGAAGGGGACAAATAAGCAGGCTGGTAGCAGGGCCTGAGTGAGGGAAGATATCAGCGTTTTAAGGGCCTAACTGGTTCCTACTACTTCAGTTGACTGCGTGTTCTCCTCAAGTGGGTTCAGGGAAGCAGCAGGAAATGGGAAGCTCCCTGAGACTGCCGGAGGCGATCTGCGAATGCAGGGAGGGAGGAAGTGATCTCTGCTGCAGGGGAAGCGGAGGAAGGGCTCTCTCTGGCTGTCGGAGCCCCATGTAAGTGGCACCATCCAGCCGGCTGCCCTGTTAGCCACGCGTGCTCTGCATGGGGAGGGGAGGGGAGAGTCCGGACATTTACAGATTCCCCCTGGATGCTATTTTTAGCTCAAAAAGCCGGACATATCTGGGGGAATCCGGACGAATGGTAACCCTAGGCTCCTCCTCCCCTGTCTCTCCCTGCAGCTCCTGCTGCTTTCTATTATTCCCTCTCACCTTTTCTCCTGCCTGCCTGTTATGTCTCTTGTGCCCTCCTTCCTCCAGCACAGCACTCCACCATCTCTGTGATCTAGAGCAGAGAGAATACATATGCACCAGCAGCAGACACAATTTTCTGCACTCTGGCTCCTAGTGGTGTCCCCCCACAGTGTGGCACCTGAGACAGCCGCCTCAGTTCGCCTCATGGTAAGGCCAGTCCTGCTGGTAGACACAGCAAGCTGATCCCCCATGAGAGTGTCCTGACTTTGACAATAAAGGTAAAACAGAGGCTAGAAGCAGAGAAAGAGAGAGCCATTTTCGTATCCTTCATGAGAAGAAATAAAGAAACCAAGCGCTTTGAGCTCTGTGTTGGGTCCTGGCTAAGAACTGGCTGCCCATGCTGGAAGAACTGTGGTGAAATCTACTTTGAACAAAAGATTGTAGTTAGTTAAGTTAGGTTTTAGTCTTAGAAGTGTATTTTTACTTTCTATCTCAATTCCTTTTACTTGGTATGACTTAGATATCTGTTCTTTGTTAATAAACTTAATCTTGTCTTATTACACAATCTTCAGTGCAGTGTTTCAAACTGAAGAGTAAAATCCTCAGCCACACTAACAGATTGGTGCTTGTACTGCCTCTATAAAGGCGCATCAAACTCGATAAGATTTTGTGAGGGCTGCAGTGAGAGGGACTGACCACTGCAGAGGAGATGGGTTTTGGGTAGACTTGGGATTGGAAAGGCTGTTGGAGTGACCATGCAACTAACCAGGTTGGTGGAATCCAGGGTGAGGGCATTGTGCTGTGAGCAGGGCTCTGACCCAGATCTGTATCATAGGCGCCGACTCCGTGGGTGCTCTGGGGCTGGAGCACCCACGGGGAAAAATTGGTGGGTGCAGCTCCCTGCCTGCCCCCCGCCCCAGCTCATCTCTGTTCCGCCTCCTCCCCTGAGCACGCCCTGTGCCTGCTTTTTCCCCCTACCTCCCAGCGCTTGCACTGCGAAACAGGAGGGAGGGAGGAGGGGGGAGGAGGGAAAATGCAACGTACTTGGGGGAAGAGGCAGTGCTGGGGCGGGGATTTGGGGAAGGGGTCCAATAAGGGCAGGGAGGGGACGGAGTTAGGGTGGGGACTTTGGGAAGGGGTTGGAATAGGGTCGGGGCAGGGAAAGGGTGGAGTCAGGGCAGGGCTGGGGGTGGGGGTGCGAGCACTCACCGGTGCCGGGGAAAGTTGGCACCTATGATCTGTACAGCACAGAAACACACGGGGTTACAGGGCAGGTAGTGATACAACCTCTTACTGGTCTGGGTGAACCCCCAAAGCATCACAGTCCCCAAAATACTTTTAATTGAAAATTTTCTTGTTTATCTGATACCTCAATTCTTCAAACCTGTTTAGTGTATTCTCTCTCCTCCTCCTCTTTTCCGTGCCATTACATTTGGCTAATCAAGCTCTGAAGGACATCTTTATAGTTAAAACACAGGACTAGCAGTCAAAAGACCTGCATTATGCTGCTGACTCTCCCATAGACTTACTGTATGATCTTTGGCAAGATATTCAGGCAAAATTTTAGTTAGACACCATAATTGGTACCTAAATAAAAGTGGCCTAATTTTCAGAGGAGCTGATTACTTGCGGCTCCCAGTGAAGTCAATGGGAACTATGAATCTTCAGTGCCTCTGAAAATCAGATCCTTAACCTCACTTTGCCTCAGTTCCTTAGCTGTAAAATGGAGATAATATTTACTGAGCAAGCAGGGGTGTTGCAAGACCTAATTTAATGTCTGCAAAGTTTTTTGAAATTTCTGTTTGAAGCTGTTACAGTAGTGCACAGTATATTATATGAGTAAATGTTTTTGCTTATTCTATTCTGGTGTTTTCTCAGTATGCAAAGAAAAATACTATTTACTCCCTGCATGTATTATCCATTCAAGGGCTCGGAGCTGAAGCCATGTCTGTCTTGAAAGGGTTGTTTTGTGTGCTGTTTTTGTTTCTTTTTTGGAGAAAGGAGCGAACATGATAGCAATAGTGCAGCTTTTCTCCAGGGAACCAGGAACTTTTTTTTTTTTTTTCCCACTGTGCTCCAGTACTTCAATTCCCTATAGAAAATGTCTAATGCTAAAATGCTACAGTAATAGGGTGCATTAGACAAACAGAGAGAGAGAATAAAATATGATCCATAAACAAATTACTTTGGTGGTCACATGGATGTATATTGTCTTCGTCCTCCCATGCTAGTGTGGGAGATGCCAGAAATTGCACAAAGTCTAACACATAAGAAATTAATCAGTTGACTCATACTGGTAAAGTTTGTCCCTTTAGTTTATGGTCTAGTCTTCACTGCTAAAAGGGATGTATCTTTTTCCCTCAGGGTAACTAACACATGTGAGCTAGCCTGACATAAAAACACATTAAAGACAAAGAATTTTAGATTTATAGTAAGGTAAATTAGGTGAGGTCACCCCTCACCCCCTGCAGAGGACTTGTTCTGAGGTCACTAGTTTACCTTGTTATAAAGCTAAAGTGCCTTGGCTTCACTAGGTTAGCTACAGCAAGATAAAAAATGCACCCCTTTGAGCAGTGAAGACAAGGCCTGAATCTGATTCTGTGGAACACCAGTGGAGGGAATTGAACAATTCTTGGCTGTAGTCATATTGTATATATTAGGAATATTAACTCACAATCACCTGCATCCATTGGTTGGCTCTTACACACCCTTTTGTGCATGTCACTTGACAGAGTTCTTGAAATCTGCTGGCTATCAAGATGGAACCTTCTTCTGCAGGAAAAGCTGCAGTGTTTCTTGAATGTTGTCAAGTAAATATAAATAAAGGATTTCCCTTTGACGCCAGGTCCACGGATCTTGTTCATTGATTAATTTGACCTGGCAGAATGTTTTTATTTAAACATCGGAATTACTCAAAAGTATTTCCTTGTAATGAGACTTAGTCATTCTGGGATAAAAGCAACATTCTGGGTTGCTTTCTTTGGCTGACATCAGAAAACCCACCACTTTCTACGTCCTTTTATTTAGTTTCGGGTTGGATTTTTGTGGATGTCTGTTCTTCTGCGTGACTGGAGATCAGCGCAGATTCTTTCCCCACACCTTTTGGTGAACTGTGTATTTCCAGAACACCACCGGAGAGAATAGTAATATGAAGTACTTAATTTGGCTGCTCTGGTACTATGAGAGGCAGGTGTGAAGGGTCGCGAACATTTTTCTAGTGAAGTCAGAAGTTTCCTGTTGAAAACTTTGTTTTTTTTCTGGTTTTCTGCCAAACCAAATATCTACACAAATGTAGATCATGCTAAAAAGCATGTTCCTTCAAAGCTTTGTTTACTTTTTAAAGTATCAAATGTGCCTAATTATTAAACACCTCAAACCACATGTTCACATTAAAAAAAAAAATCTACAATTTTTTTTTTTTTTTTTTTGAAAGAATAGGCCTACCACAAAAGCAAGCAACCAACCAACCAAACCCCCAGTCAAGCAAAAGTTTGAGGGACATGGTATATGACTCATCTCTTTTCTAACCGTACAAATGGGGGCACTGTTGGGCCAGCAAAGGAAACAAAGTAACCGAGGTCACCTAGTTTTTGATTATTATGATTCCCATTGACTGCGTCAATGAAGTTGGAAGCTAGTTCTCTAATGCTGGAGGTCATGCAATTTCCCCCTTACTCTTTATCACAGCAAGATGTCCTTCATAAATATGTTACATCTAAAAATAATGCAAACTAATAGTATCATTGCGTATGAGAATGTTGCTTGTTAGTGGTCCCACCCACTCTGTGCAAAGCTGGTGGTGAAGGCAACTGTCGAAAATATTTGCATAGTTCATTGCCGTGGATCCTAAACTGAGGAGAGAGGTCCATTAGGAAAGAAGATTTCAGTTGGCTGTCAGGAGCACCCCCATAACAACTGTCAGACCATTATAGACAAATATGATTTCAATGTAAGAGCTAAGATGTGAGCATTCTCAGCTGTTCTTTCACAGGAGAGGCACAGGAATTTCTGAAGATCATCCAAGAAGGCACAGATAAGAACTCGATTTTTGCAAAGTGTCAGAAAGGAACGACTTTCCAATTCTAAAGCCATCCTCTCACTGAAAAAAGAATGTTCTTTTTGCTGACACAGACTAACACGGCTACTGCTCTGAAACCTATCCTCTCACTGATGTTTCCGAAGGCAGAGCTAATGGAACACACTGCCTTCTTTATTTTGCTAGGTATATGGTGGCAACTGTACTACTCAATTTTTCTGCATGTTCTTATAACTACAGTACCTTGAAAATAAGAGCACTTAAAGCTAGTGTCTCTGTAGTCAGTTGATACCATAATGAGAAAAATGGATGCTCAATTCCAATTACCAGTAATGAGTTACATTTTTAATAGCCAAATAGAAATGTCATTTCAACTCAGTCTGTCCCATTCTAAACAAGTATGTGGATTATTTTTTCCAGAATTGATGGATTTCTTCATGCACCATCAAAGTTTCCTGTTAGAGCTATGTGAATTGCTGCAGTGTTACTGTACAGGGTTCATGTGTAAGCGGGGGAATGATCCCGCTATTGTGGGGAACTTTCCTGGCTTCTGCACTACCCCGGTGAAGTGGGCTAGCGAAAGGATCTGAGTCCTCACTCCCACTTCCTTTACCCAGAGGCCTCCCTGCCCTTGAGGACTCCCCTTCCACTCTCCTGTCTGGCAGAGTCCTCGTAAACCCCGACAAGGCTGGACCCAGGATTCCTGGGGGGCTCGACCCCCAACCCTGCTGTAGTCACCCAGGACAGGGGCTAGGGTGTCCCCACTCTGGGGTACTCTCTCTGCACTTGGCACCTCCCTGACCCACTGATCATTTCATACAATTTAAAGCAAATACAAGTTGTTTAATTAACAATTAATTTAAAAAAAAGAATAAGGAAAAATGGGAAAAGTTAAAGGAAAACACATCACCCTGCTCTGTGGCAGGGAACATCACAAACAGTGTCTCTGGAACGTCAGGGCAGTTCCCAGTCTGTTCCTTGTAGGTCCCAGGCTCCTTCTCAGGCTCTGGCTGTGCTGCAGAGACGCTGCGGGTCGGACACTTGCTCTGGCGGTGGCCACACGCTCTCAGGCTCTAGGTGGCAGGACCCTTTTTCCCAGCGTCGCCCCTGCCCGGTTGGGGTTATGATCCCCCCAAGTCTGGCCTGCAGAACCTCTTGGCTGAGGCGTCTCCTTGTGCTGGGCCTGCTTCCCAGGGTCCCCCTCACCCTCCCCAGCTGCTCACCGCACCCAGCTCCGGACTGCTCCAGCCCCAGCTCCACCACACTGCCTCAGCACGGCTGCTGCTCTGCCTCCAGCTCCCTGGCTGCTTGTCTAGCCCCTCTGGCTCTGGTTGCTGCAGCTCTGCTCCCAGGGCAGCTCTGCTCTCTCTGGGCCGTGCTCTGGCTTTGGGGCTGCAGCTCTGCTTCCAGCAACTTAGCTCAGGCCCCTGCTGTCTCCTTAGCTCGGCCCCACTCTGTCTGACTCAGGCCATTCCAGCTCACACAGAGGACGGGACCCTCCCCTGGCCTCCTGACTCCCTGATTAGTCTGCCCGTCCTGTCAATCAGACTGATCTGGAGCATTGGCCTCTCCAATTGCCCCTGGGGAATGTCAGTCTCAGGCTCCTGATTTCCCATCGACCCTTCCCCTTTTAGTGCTGGGAGCTAGCCAACCAAAACACCCCTACTGAATGTTAGTAAGGGGGCAACAGTCCCCTTACACATGCCAACTTTTTGTTTCAATCTGTGTTGGAAGCTGATTCCCTGAGTTTTGGTTTGTTTCAGATTGAACAAACCCCAAAATGTTTGGCGCTCAGATAAAGTGATAGGGCGCTCAGGTATTTCTGAGATCAATAGAAAAATTCAGCATGAACTTAATTTGAAACTGATGGGTTTCATAGCAAAACTATCATACAGAATTTCATATAGTTTTGATTTGAAACTATAAACTGATCCAGGGGCCTGAAATTGGACCCAGATTTTATAAAAGCTTCATGATCCTTTTAAGGAACCTGGGCCAAATGTTAAGATTGTAACAAACTCTAAACCAGGCAAGATTTAGCATGAAGAAGTAAGTAACTTTTCTGACCATGGCCTGTTAATACATATGCAGATTAATGTCTCTGTGAGTTGTTTTATATGTAGGGTTACCATATTTCAACAAGCAAAAAAGAGGACGGGAGGAGCCCCGCCCTAGCCCCGCCCCTGCCCCTCCCACTTCCCGCCCCCCCAGAACCCCCAACCCTCCCCCCGTTCCTTGTCCCCTGACTGCCCCCTCCTGGGATCCCTGCCCCTAACTGCCCCCCGGGACTCCACTCCCTATCTAAGCCTCCTTGCCTCTTGTCCCCTGACTGCCCCAACCCTTATCCACACCCCCACCCCCAGACAGACCCCTGGGACTCCCACGCCCCATCCAACCACTCCCCACCCCCTGACAGCCCCCCCCAGAACTCCCAACCCATCTAAACCCCTCTGCTCCCTGTCCCCTGACTGTTCCGATCCCTCTCCACACTCCTGCCCCCTGACAGCCCCCCCAGAACTCCCAACCCATCTAAACCCCTCTGCTCCCTGTCCCCTGACTGCTCCGATCCCTCTCCCCACTCCTGCCCCCTGACAGCTCCCCCCCAGAACTCCCAGCCCCCTAACCCCCACTCCTTGTCCCCTGACTGCCCCCTCCTGGGACCCCTGCTCCTAACTGCCCTCCAGAACCCCACCCCCTACCTAAGACTCCCTGTTCCTTGTCCCCTAACTGCCCCCTCCTAAGACCCCCCCCCAACTGCCCCCCAGGACCCTACCCCCTACCTGTACCCTGACTGCCCAAAACTTTCTCCACTCCCCTCCAAAAGCCCCCCCCCATTTCTTGACTGCTCCCTCCAGAACCTCCCTGTCCCTTCTCCTGCCCCCCCTTACCCTGCTGCTCAGAACAGGGTGTTGGGCTCTGTGCCAGCCGGACACATGGCTGAGCTCCCCTGCACAACACAAAACCCGGTCCCTGGCCCTGCACAGGGTTGCCGGAGCGGGCTGCAGGAGGAGGAGCTGCCGGCCGGCTCAGAATGCAGGGAGGGGGGGGTGGGAGGAGGAAGCTGCTCCGGAGTCCAGCCCGGGACTTTCCTGCAGCCCTCCCCGCCGCTCGCTCTGCCGGGGGAGGGGGAAATCCCGGACATTGTGAGTGCTTTACAAATTCCCCCCGGACGCTATTTTTAGCACACAAAAGGAGGACATGTCCGGGTAAATCCGGACGAATGGTAACCCTATTTATATGGGCAGAATTCCTACCAGACTTCCTTTACCAAGGATAAATGACAAGTGTGTCATGTGGAGCTTAGCATTTGGTGGCATGAAAGAAGAGCTGCTTTCCCCCAATCCTAAGAACATTCATAAATATAATGGAACCATTTTGTTTGAATGCCTTGTAGTATTTTAGCACATCAGAGGTTGGTCACATATTTGCATTACATTGTTTTCATGCTCCGGCCTAGCCTCTCCTAGGAAGTGCTGAAACTTAGCAGCTGTCAGTAAGAAAAACTGTGCATTAATTTGTGCGAATTAAAAACATCTACAAAGTGAAAATTAATTTACAGGGAATATTTCCAATTTATACAGGATGTTCATGCTTTTACTGGCTGGGCTCATTTCAATATCCATTTCTTCTGCATTTACAGTTGCAAAGGCAGTTTTCAGTTCCAATTCCATTCCTTGGCCATAATGACATTTTAAAATCTGGGTCAGTCTGGTAAATAAGTTGGACTGCAGGACTGGAAATGGTTTGGATTCCAAACATTTTGCCTGCTTCTGTAAACTACATAAGATGTCCTTTAATATTTTGTTGTGCTGCAGTTGCTGAGGGATTCTGTTTCTGACCTTATTTTTTCCTTTAATTTTTTGGGGATGACTGTTTTAGCCTGTGCTGGCTGTATACAACTAGAATGTTTTTCATATGTAAAGGTCAGGTTTTCACTAGACTGTTTGTTCGTTGTTTTTGAGAACATGGAATTGTAACAGTATAACCTGTAATATTCACTTCTTTCCTTCTGGCCATGTTTCGATCCTTAAGAGGAAGCCCCTTAAAGGCCCTGTCTATGTTGAAACTACCACTATGTCAAGAGACCTGACTATTACGCTTTTGTCTATTGACTCAGTCACCGATACTTCCACTTTGTTTTCCTGAACAATGCCAAAGCCTTGGATGTGAGTTGATTTGTATCCAAATCTTTGGCATGATTCCAGGGACATAGTTAAAAATGCATATTCAAACTGTGTTATAAGACTGAACTATGTTTTAACGGTAGTAGTGGGCAGCCAGGTTGTCTCAGCCTGGGTGCAGCTGTAGTGTAGACAGGGCCTTGCATTCATGATGATATTAAATATAACCACTTTTATAATTGGCCATTTGAAAACTAGCCGTTAGAAACTATAAATATGGATACCTCTTTCTGATGCTGAATTTGGTGTTGAAGACTTTCCCTGTCACACAGATTTGAATTTCTTGGCGTATCCAGCTTGTTTATATTTAGCCAAATTTCAGTCTTTTGGCCTTCTGACAACCACTCAAGCCATCTTTTTTTCAACCAGCTTTTTTCCTGTGGTTTCAGATTAAGTGCTATAATTTATCATTGAAGTGTCCATTGCTATCACAGGCAGCTGTTCTAGAGCAGATAGTTTATTTGATCATTAAGAACATACTGTGCATGTCATTATTGGCCCTCTCATCCCCTATGCTTAGGTGGGGTTTGTTAGAATTGCCATATTTAAAAAAAAACAAAAAGAGGACACTCCACAGGGCCCTGCCCCCGCCCCAACTCCGCCCCTTTCCCAACCGGCTCCACCCCTCCCCTGAATGCTCCGCCCCCTGCTCCTCCTCCTCCCCTGCTTCCTGCGAACCAAATGTTCGTGGGAAGCCTGAAACAGGCAGGCAGCAGGTAAGCTGGGGCTGGGGCGGTGATGGGGGGGCGTGAGGAGGTGCGGCCCAGTCCGGCCCCCCTGGCCGAGCGGCTCTGGCCCTGGTGTCTCCGGCCCGGCCCAGCTTGGCTTGGGCCCTGGGGTGCCGGCTCCGGTTCCGGCCGAGTGGCTGTGGCCCGCCCCGGCCCGGCCCTGGTGATTCCAGCTCGGCTCGGGCCCTGGGGCACCAGCTCTGGCCAAGCGACGCCGGCCAGTGGCCGAGCACCCCCAACCCCGGTCCCAGCGGCTCTGGCCCGGCCCGGCTCCCAGTTCCGGCAGAGCGGCTACGGCCGGTGGCCGAGCACCCCCAGCCCTGGTCCCAGCGGCTCCGGCCTGGCTCGGGCCCCGGTTCTGGCTGAGCTGTGCCGGCCGGCGGCCGAGCACCGCCAGCCCCAGCGGCAGCGGCTCCGGCTCCAGCCCAGATCCAAGCCCCAAAATCCCTCCCTATTTTCCCGGACATGCCCGGCTTTTTGGAATTTCCTCCCAGACGGGGATTTGAGGACCAAAAAGCTGGACATGTCCGGGAAAATCCGGATGTATGGTAACCCTAGGTTTGTGCACTCTATAAAAGTATCTTAAAATAAAGAAACTGTTACAATGTGTAAGGTTAAGCATAATAAAGAAAGATGCAATAATATTGAGTGGCTCCACTGACTATCCCAGGAGACTAAGTTACAATGAAGTGCCTAAAATGAAGCACTCGGGTAATACTTTGTAAGAGAGAGGCCTTGGAACATATGAAGGAACAAAATTTCTGGGAGCAATCAATCAAGGTGTTGATTCTGATCCATAAAACCCTATATAGTTTGGGTCCTGAGTATCTGAAGGATCTCTTCTGTCCTTGTGGTGATATCAGAACAGCTGAGATCCACTTGAGTTAACAGCCCCCTGGTTTAAATGCAAGGGAAATGGAGGCACAGAGTGTTTTTAGGGACACTCTGGGATTCGCTTCTCCCTTAGTTCAGCAGAGCACAAGCCTGCTGACCTTCATGACAAGCTGTTCTCACAGGCTTTTAGAAGGAGGGGGGTTAAGTGTTTGGGAGGGATACTCGTTGATTATAAATAGTCCAGATGGGCTGGTTGCATAATGCTTTATTTTGTAATATTTTAATTGCCTTTATTGTATGAGCACCTCAAGCATATGGATAGATGCATTTTGAAAATCAAAGTACAATTAAAATTAAGCTAAAATTGTGGAGTATTGTCTATCTCCATTAAAACTTACACTTTCACATGTCTTGTTTCTCCTATTTTATGGAGAGAAGTTAATAAAACATTAATTTATAGTGATGTTTGCCATGTCCGTAGAACTCAGTGGGAGTACTCACATATATAAAGTTACTCACATGTTTGCAGGATCAAGGTCTTCGTCTGTTTCCCATTAGATTTCTTTTTCAAAACAGGAAAATGTGTTTGCAAAACTACAAACCAGGGTAATACCTGAAACGACATTTACTTTTTAGTTAATTTCCCCCCCCATTTTATGAGATGATGAGTTGACAATTTCCTTTAAATAGGAATAGGGTGGTAGGGCATACTTTATTGTCCAAGACTGTATCTGTTTATTGGATATATCAGATGGGAACCTACATGCTATTTAGTAAAAGCTAGGAAGTGTTTTCCTGTTTCTCTAAACCCTCATCCATTTATTTTGTGATGAGAAATCTACACAAGGTACTCTTTTCACAAATCTGGGATCAGATAGCAAATTTCAGTCACCTCTGGAGAAATAAACTGAAAGGAGATTGAAAGTGTTGTGAGAAAAGGGAGTACTTCTCTTCTGTACAATGTTTTTCTTCTTTCTCCCTTTTTAAAAAACATTTATTAAAAAAAGAAAAACATGACAGAATTATTTCAATTAAACATTCCTGTAAATCTGTTTTCAAACAATATCCCATTGATGCCAGTGTATTATTTCACAGCAGGACAAAAGTCTTTCTGTGTCTCAGTGCTGCCCACATAGCAGGTGGAGCAGTTTCTTTCCCCTTGAAATGTCAATGCTTACTTAATTATATAAAGTGTAACTAGAAAGCCAGTTAGTCTCCTATACCACAACCAAACTGCACTTTCTACATATGGAACTATAGGTTACATTTTACATACATCATCATCATAATCAGCAGCTTGTTAATCTTATGCCCTGATACTGCAACTTTTTGTGAACAGACAGACTTTAGTGGGGCTCTGCATGGACACAGGGACCTTCCTGTGGAGTTCATTAACATTAAGACTAGGGCCTTAATGTTAATTGTCAGGTCAGTTTAGGAACAAATGTTACAAAACATTAGACAAATAGAAATATTTTCCTTAAAAAGAACAACAATGGAAATAGGTGTTTTTATTTATTTTTAGTCTTTTAATTCTGGGGGTCGGGGCATGTCTATGCAACAAACTTTGGTTGATGCAAGTTATGTTGGCGTATAGCCATGAAATTAGTACAGGTCTGTCTCATCTTACACTGGGGTTACGTTCCGCAGTCAGCGCCTAAAGCGAAAATCGCGTATAGTCAAAATTACATTGAGTGTAATGGCGGGCGGAATCGCCCGCACTACAGAAACAGTATTTAAATTGTTTGTTTTTTTTTTTGCCAACCGGGTAAAGCTGAAATCGCGCAAGTTAAATGCACCTAAGATGCGACAGACCTGTATATCACTCGTGTGTGTATGTGAGAGAGAGACACTGTTGCTTCCATAGGCTGATTTATTACAGACATTGCATTTTTCTATTCTTGCCCGCCCCCCCCCCCACACCTCTCTCTCTCTCTCTCTCTCTCTGTGCCATTCCCCTCTATTTCATGGACTTCCTGCAATCACCCCAAGACACCCCCCACAACTTGCCCAGGGGCTCTCTGTCCCCCTCCCCTTATACCATTGTCCCCATTCTTATTTCTTCTCTTTCTGTGTGGGAGATAAGTTACTCACTGTGTTAACATTTCTCAACTGTATTGGAAGGCATTGTTGTGCTGGACTATGTTAATGGCTGCCATCAACCAGTTCTTTGATCTATAGAAAGTTACAGAGGTGGTTGAAGCTCTTGGCTCTGCTAACCAGATGCAAGGGGCTCTGCATGCCCCACGTTTCCCCTCATCTGTTTTTCTGATTTCCACCAAAATAAATAGGGTTCTTCTGCCCAGGGATGTGTTAATCATTCCTTGAAATTTTAGAATTAATCAGATGATGTGTTCAAAAGTTACTGCATAACAGACAAATATCAAGTTGAGTGTAGATCCAAACTTTGCTCTGTCAATAAATATATTTTCTCTTGAAGGGTCTGCAGCTCAAACATTGCAGCTGTGTGCCTGGTCACTGTACTTCACAACCCGAGAGCAGATCTGACTATAAATTAATGTAGAAGTGACTAGTTTATTGTCCGTGTCCAAGCTGAGATAAATGTAAAATGCACAGAGAAAAGTAAACTAGATTTTTAAATATTTTTTTCTGCCATACTATTCTAAATCATTATTGTTAACATAGATTAGGGTTCTCAGGACAAATTTTTTGGTGGCCTCAAAGTGCAGCCTCCAACTTTTGCTGGTGGCCGCGCTCACACTTTTTCCTAAAGTAATTAATTAGCGTTAGGTAAAACAAATAAATATGCACATAGACGCGTCCAAATCATTGTAATTTATTTATTGCTAGCTAGTAAGTCTGCTGTGAAAAGTGATATTAACCAGTATACAAGTATCACTTTTCACAGCAGACTTACTCAGCTCTGCCAAGCCTGGGGACAAATTAAGCCCTGGATGGAAGGATGTGGGAGGCAGCTGGGGACTAGAGCTGGAACCCCGCAGCTAGAGGCTGGGGCCTGCTGCCACTCAGCTGGAGCCCAGGCCTGAAGCCCAGAGCCTGAGTCCCGCCACCCCAGGAAGGTGGGGAATTCACCGGCTGCCAGCTCCAATGTGGTGCCCCAATGTTGGCCCAACCCCTGTTGGCGGCCCCAGCAACCAACACCAAGGAAGTATATTCAGGAGCAACAGGGAAGCGGAGGGGCCGCTAGTTTGCCCTCCCCCCCCCACCCCATCAGAGCCCAGGCGCCTGTGACTGCAAGCCCCTGGTGGCCGCATGTTGCCACGGTGGCCACCTTTGAAAAATGCTGGGATAGATTATTTGTTCTTTTACAAGTATTTTTGTCCTTACACTATATTGTTTTAAATTAAAGGGTAGGGGGGTTAATTTTCTCTAGCTTCTGGTCTGTTTCTCATGTATGAAGTTTAAAACCAAGCTTTTGTATATTGTGGAGGTAGAGTTCAATAACACTTTGGAAATTACGCTAGAGTTCAATAACACTTTGGAAATTACGCTGATAGACATGTCTATCCTCATCCCCATGCACAGAGGTTTATACATTAATAAGATGAGTCTAAACAGAAGCAGCCTCCAGTGAATTGTTCTCAATCTGGCCATGCAAATTTTAGCAATGAAAATGGAGGTTGTAAGGGTGAATTCCTGTGCTTTGAGATGAGATTGTACCATGGCCTGAACTGTTAACCTCTTTGGTTAATTAATTTACCAATAACCCCTAAGGGATGTTCTCTCATTTCAGCCCCTTTTTATACATGTCAGTGCTTTTAATGTTAACACTAACTGCTGGAACAGGTGTTTTATCCCTGGCATTAAAATAAGAATGTCTACTAAATGAAATATACATATTTTTATTTAACTTTATATTTATGTCCATAACTATTTATATATGAATAACGTACACACAGAACCATATGAAAAAATGAATCCATGAGTGGAGTAAAAATGGCCGGTGTAGCTATCCGGCAAACCCTGCTAGTGCAGACAAGGCCTTAGACACGTTCTGGCTGAAACAAGTTAAATCTACAATCCCACAAGATAGTGGGAACAGAAAATCATCTCCAGTTAAGGATAAATACTCCAGAATTGAATATATTAGCTCAGGAGACAAAGATCCTGAGTTTCTTTGGTGGAGTAGTTCAGCTATTGGGTTCCACGTTTTCAAATACTTGAGAGACTGGCTCCAATTCTGGGCTGCAGCAAAACAGCCCATAAAGGGACCCTGCAGCAGAACACAAGTTAGAGCAACCCCCAAATTTCCCAATTATTCCCTTTTTTTTTAGTTCCTTTCTTGCTTCCTCACTAATAACACACAACCCATTTTAAGACGATATAAAACAATATCTGTACCAAATACCTCACTCTGAAAATTGGCTTAAATACCATGGAGTAGAATGAGGGAGCATCTTCTCTCCCCTTAAATGCCACTGCCGAAAGCAGTTCATGCAAAGGGGGACATTAAGGCAACACTTATTCCTGCCTTAACTAAAGCCCCATACTGAGGCCTGGTCTAAACTACAAAGTTAGGTCAATGTAAGCCAGCTTGCATTGACCTAGTTGTACATGTGTCTACACTTAAATTTGTCTCCCCCAATTAAAGCGTGCTGTCAGTGCCACAGAGTAACACTACCTCCTCAAATGGGCAACATACTGAGCTTGGTCTTCCAGCTGCTGTCCCACGATGCCCAATACTGACCACTCTGGTCACAGTTGTGAACTCCACTGCTCAAGGGACACAGACATAGGCGCCAACTTCCTCCGGGCCGGAGGGGTGCTCAACCCCCTGCTCTGCCCCAGGTCCCATCTCCACCCAACCTCTTCCCCCAAGGCCTCACCCCTGTCCCAGCTCTTGCTCTGCCCCAGTCCCCCTCCCCTTCTGCCAGAGCCCCACCCAGTTCCAACCCCTCCCCGGAGCGTGCCCCGTGTCCACTACTTCTCCCCCTCTCCCCCCTCCCAGAGCCTCCCACATGCTGCAAAACAGCTGCTTGCAGCGGGCAGTAGACGCTGGGCAGGAGGGGGGAAGAGTGGATTGGCAGGGCCGCCAGCGGGCGGGAGGCACTGGGAGGGATGGTGGGAGTTGGCTGCCGGTGGGTGCTAAGCGCCCGCTAATTTTTTTCCGTGGGTGCTCCAGCCAAGGAGTCGGCATCTATGCTCACAGAGACTGGAAGTGCCACACTACCCCCTCTTTAAAACCCTGCGAATTTTTGAAATGCCTTTTCCTGATTGCCCAGCTGGAGTAGAGAAGCGATATTGGATCTCCTGGGCCTGTGGAGAGAAGAGGCTGTGGATGCACAGCTGTGGAGCAGCTGTAGAAATGGACATCAATGAGCAGATTGCCTGGGGAATGCAGGAAAAGGGATGAACAGCAATGCCACATGAAAGTGAAGGATATGTGGCAGGCATATCAGAAGACCAGGGAGGCCAACAGTTAATCCACTGCCAAGCCTCAGACCTGATACTTTTACAAAGAATGGCATATCATACTTGATGGAGACCCCACCACCACCCCGTGTACCACCATCGGTACCTCAAAGGAGACTGAGACCCAGACATCTGCTATGAACAGGGAGGAGGAGGAAAAGGATGTGGGAAATGCAACTGGTGGGGTCCAGCTATGCCATGAGCCAGGACTTGTTTGAGACTCAACCACAGTCCAGTCAGTCCCACTAGTCGAGCACGGGTGAGCCCGATCCAGGGGGAAAAACTTCAGGTAAGTGTATAAATGAATTTCCCATTACAATGATGTCCTGTTGGCATCCCCAACTTAGTAGGACTTAGCTAGTGATTTTTCATTAATTTACTTAGACTAGAAGAGGTAGCAGTTCAACAAAGAGAGGTAGAGTTATCCTCTGCTTTTCATTCCCCTGTAGAGTTAGATTCAAGGGGACATGCGGAGCAGTTTGTTTATGTACACAGGGATGTCCCTTGAATCCTCCTGAGAGATCTTGAGACAACTTTCATGGAGGTATTCTGCAATCCTCTTCCAAAGGCTTCTAGGGATGGCAGCCTTATTTCTTCCTCCTTGGTAGGACACTTTCCCACACCACTCTGTGATTACTGCAGTGGAGCCTGCCAAAGTTAACAGTCTAGCAGCATATAGGCTTTGGGGTGCTAACAGCAACTGTGCTATGTTACCCTGAGATATCAGCTAAAATCACCACTGCCTGTGGGAAACCGTGACTATAGTCAGTGCCATTGCCCTATACTCATAGTTTCATCCAACCAAGCAATTCCTCCTCATTTCCTTCATCTCTGGAGCACCAAACTCATAATGGCTAGTGCAGTGCTGTGCACAAACACTTTGAAGCAGACATGTCAAAAAAACATGTCTTGCTTAAAACTTTGGAGAGCAAAGGAAGGGAGTCCTGAACCTCAACTTTCACTTTCCATTGTGACTATACTGACAATGGTACCTCTGTATGTTTTATCTGCAGCTGCTCATGAAACACCTGAGCCAGATGAGGAGGAGAAAGAAAAGGACTCGAGATGACATGTTCAGTGAGATCCTGCAAACCAGTGCTGTGCCAGACCATGAGCAGAGGGCCTGGAAAGTGAATATTTCGGGCTACATTGAGAAGGAAAGAGCAGACTGGGGAAAGGCCCAGCAGGAAAAAGGAGAAGAAGATGCACCAGGACATAATCGGGGTTCTCCAACAACAAACAAAGATGCTGCAGACTCTTGTGGACCTACAGGTTCAACAATCGCTCGCCTCCCTTTGCAGTCCATGCAGAATTCCATTACAGCATCTCCCTACAGCCTCTCCCCCCACTCCCCATCAACATTCCATGTGGTGTCAGGGGCATTCCCATCCTCCATTCTGCGAAACATTGACAGCCACAGCTTCACATATGCTGACCTGTGAGAACCATGGTTGATATATGTGTAGATAAATGGACATGAAGGTTCTTTGCCCTTGTTAAGTTCTGTACTATTAATTTATTAAGTTTTGCATATATTTGCTTTTACGCTGCACAGATTTACCCCCCCACACTGCTTTTGTTACTGAATAAAATTTTATTATTTGGAAAATAATTCATTTTTATTAGTTCACAACATATGCTGCAGAATGCCTAGTGGTGCCTAGAGCTGGCCCTGAGTACCAGCAAAGCAAGCAGTTGCTTGGGGCAGCAAATTTGCAGGGGCGCAAGAATCCAGCATGGGAGCTGAGAACCAATGGGGGGCCCTGGGAGCTGTAGTTCCTTGGTTAGCTCCCTGCCTATAGAGCTAGCTCTGGAGCGGGGAAAGAACTACATTTCCCAGCATTCCCTTGGCTGCAATTAACAGGAAAGGGAGGGGGAAGGAGTGTGGAACTGAAACCCCATGCTGTAGCTTGCTGTGAATGGTAGGGACAGAGCCAGCTCTAGTTTTTTTGCTGCCCCCACTCCAGCCCTGGGCTCCCCCCGCACTCCTGTGTTGCCCCAGCCCTGGACTCTCCCCCGCCCACACCCCCTGCTGCCCCAGCTCTGGCCCCCACCTGCACCCCCTGCTGCCCCAGCCCTGGGCTCTCCCCCCACCTGCATCTCTTGCCACCCCAGCCCTGGGCTCTCCCCCAAAGAAAGAATTGGGTGGACTAAATGGACAGTGCACCTCTCTATCTGAAGCCTAGCAAGGGAGATCCCACTAGAATTTAAAATTAAAAGTAAGGGAGGGGAGGCTCTACTAGGACCTGGGCAGCTTTAGATACGGTACCAGGCACATACGAGGATTGACACTTCTGAGCCATGGAAGCAGAAATTGACTTTTCTTTTCCAGATTTAGCTAATATTCAGAAAGGGAATCTAGCACCTGCCTTCCAGATTTGAACACCCTCAAAATTCAGGAGTGCTCAAGCTCAATTTGGGCAGCTGTTACTTCATTTCTCCCAAATCAAATATACTGATCCACTGTAACTTGCTGTAGAAAAAGTAGAATAAATTGAGCAAGAAATGCTTCCCAGTGGTTATTAGGACTGGAATTGCTATTTTCAACAGCCATTGCTTTTTTTTTTATTTATTTCTAGTTTTATTTGTTTAAAAGGAAGACAGTGATATTGAATTGGCAAATTCCCCATAGAAACAAAGAATGGAACAAAAGAATAATAAAGGCACCTCAACTTTTCCTCGTTTATGTAGGACAGTCTTATAATATGCATCCAGATAGCCTTCAATCACACAAGCTGAAAATTGTTCCACTTTACTGCAGTTCTGTAACCATATGGGAACCAATCCTGTCTGTGTTCTGTGCACATCCAAAATTCCTGCTGAATGACCCACCTGGGAGCGAGTTACCAGTGACCCAGGGCTGGGGTGGCAGGAGGGTTCAGTTGGCTGGGGGGTGGCAGCCAAAATTTTTTTTGCTTGGGGCAGCAAAAAACCTAGAGCCGGCCCTGGTGGTACTGAAAGCATCTAGTTACATGTTACTGTACAGTATGACACAACTCATAGGATTGGTGACACACAGTGTAATAATCATAATTGCACAGCAAGCACCACAAAATTAATAGGTACATTGACAGTGTTATTTTCACAAATGTACACCAAGCAGCACACAATTCCTAACAGGCCCCAAAATAGGAGGGCCAAGTAAAGCACAGTACACCACAACGCATTACTGTGCCTCACTATTAAAGTACTCTCTGAAGGCCTCCCTCAGCCATATTGCTCCATATTGAGTTCTTCTACTAGACCTTTGTCTGGCTGGTCAAACTCAGCAGACAGCCAGTCCACTTCCATACAGCAGCAACTTTTCTCCTTTTGCATCACAGATATTATGCAGGACACAGCAGGCAGCTATAACCATTGGGATATTTTTCTCTGAGATCTAATCTTGTGAATAAACAATGCATCATCCCCTCAATCTAACGAAAACACCTTCAACTATCATTCTGCACTTGCTGAGCCAGTAGTTGAATCTTTTTGTGGTGCTGCTGTTGATGTGGCTGGAGTACAGCTTCATGAGCCAAGGGATCAAGGGGTAGGCTGTGTCCCTCAGGATCTCTACTGGCATTTCAACATCACCAATGGTAATCTGCCAGTCAGGAAAGAATGTCCCTGCTTGTAGTTTTCTAACAGTTCTGTATTCTTAAAAATGTGAGTGTCATTCATAAGGCTGCAGTTTGGTCACGGAGGTCACAGAATCCACGACTTCCACAGACCTCTGTGACTTCAGCCCACAGCTGCTGGGAACTGCAGGGTTACCCCTGCCTCCCGTGGTGGCCAGGAGCTGCGGGGTACCTCTGCCACCACCAGGCAATCCCTGGCTGCTCCCCAGCTGCTGCGGGTGGTGGAGGGGGAATCCCCCAGCAGCTCCACAGCTGGGGTCCCTCCCAGCCATGGGGCAGGGGTCGCAGCTCCCAGCCACAACAGGGCAAGATGCTGGACCCTCCTCCCTCCCTGTTTTGTCATGGATATTTTTAGTAAAACTCAGGGACAGGTCATGGCTTCCGTGAATTCTTGTTAATTGCCCATGACCTGTCCATGACTTTTACTAAAAATGTCCATGACAAAATTGTAGCCTTAGTCATGCACCTTCTCTGGCCAGCCAGCACTGATGTCAGTGAAGCATCCCCAGTAATCAATAGAAGTATGCGTGCCCTCTATTGCTCCACCATAGTTTGGGACTCCTATTGCTATAAATCTATCCACTATGTCCCATACATTGCACCGTCGCAGTCCTGCATAGCAGGACACAATTAGTGGCCCTGCACATTAGCATGACAATGGCCCCCACAGTGGATTTTTTAACTCCAAAATGATTTTCCACTGACTGGTAAGGAATCCGCTGTTGTAAGTTTCCACAGTGCAATTGGCACTTGCCTCTCTGCTGTCAATGCAACTCTCATTCTGGTGTCCCTGCATGGGAGGACTGGGGTGAGTTTGGCACACAGATCCCGGAACATGGCCTTGCACATCTGAAAGTTTTGCATCCACAGCTCATCGACCCAAACCGGCATTATGATGTGATCCCATCAGTCAGTTCTCGTTTCTCAGACCCAGAATTGGCACCACCGCAGCTGCTCTGTGAATGCCACCAACCGCCTTAAATTGGTTCTTGCTATGTCCTACAGCAATCTGTCTGCCAAGAAATCACCATGTTTCCTGCTGATTCGGTTCTTCTTCCAGCTCTTCAAATACTGGAGGATCATGTGTCCTGTGCCTGCAATACTCACGACAATAGTGCAGAGTTGTGCAGGTTCAATGATTCTGTCAGGGATGGCGGACAGCAAGGAGGGCCCTGTGGGTTCATTGGATTTTTTTCTAAAAGATGCTAATATTATGGGATATAGATGACAATATGGGATGGAGAAAATTGCATGCTGGGAACATGACCCTTTGTTCCCAGTCACTCCTGAGCAACTTGTTTCTGCTCCACCACGCATTGTCAAAACTTCCCAAAAGATCGTGCACAGTGGGATCTCTACCCATGGTACACAGCACTGTGCATAGACACAAGCACTTCTGGTGAGTACGTTCAGAAGGTCACAAGGAGTCAAGTATACACGCGCACAAGCGATATACTAACTGTGGCAGCTTTATGCCGACATAACTTGCGGTGGCCAATGTTTGTAGTGTAGACATGGCCCGAGGTACCTTGAGAACTACCGTTACAAACCCTACCAATCCCAGATTACATCAACACGAAAGAAACTCTGGCAGATTTTGTTCTGCTGTTGAGACGGGGAAGGGTGTTGACTCCACTGCAGGGTATTCAGATGATCCAAAATGTGTTACTGTCTGCTTCAGACTAGTATCTGGGTGAGGTAAAATCTTTTATTGGGCCAACTTCTGTTGGTGACAGAGACAAGCTTGTCGGCTCTGGGGGTGTGGTGCAGGGGGGGAACGTATCACTTGGATAAATCATGGTTTAAATGTACATGTCTAAGTGGCAAACTGCTTAGAATTGTTTTTTCCTTTTAGCACTGTAAGGGGAAAGATATTAAGCCACACCTACATAAAATGTACCTTTGTTTACAAATGTAAAAGGTAAACTAACTTGTGGACCCACCATTTACATACTACACAAGTCAAGCATTGCTCTCTAATGCAAACATACTGCGAGTAAACGGAGACCAATCAAGAGCTCTCTAAACTCAAGTTAAATAAAAAGATAAACATTAGCTTTATTTGAAATTGAATAACATTACATGAAAGACAGACCTTAATATTATATTGTATTGATACAAATTGTCAGCTGCAGTTCATTTAGAGATGGCTGGGACTGCAACACCTGCCATCCAACCTGAAGTCATTTGAAAATTTCAAAATACCCCTTTCCTGCTGGTAACCCAATCTGCTTAATATAAAATCGGACTGTGTGCGCATTTTTTCATACTTGTGTATGGTGGTCTTGGGTGTTATTGATTGTTTTGTGCATACAGGACTGAGAGAACATGTGGCTAACAGGGATTCACCAGATCCTGGGTTCTACTCATGGCTCTACCACCAGTTTGGTGTGTTACTTTGGGAAAAATGCTAAACCTGTCTGTGTGTCATTTTCTCCATCTTTTAAGTGGAGAAAATAATCTCTCCCACTCTATTAAGCCACACCTACATAAAATGTACCTTTGTTTACAAATGTAAAAGGTAAACTAACTTGTGGACCCACCATTTACATACTATACAAGTCAAGCATTATAGGGCTATTGTAAAATTAATCCATATTTGCAAAGGGCTTTGAATATCTGATGGATGGTGTTATGAACTTTCAAAGTATTATTAGTATGTGGGTGATCTTGTACCGGGGGAAAAGTGTGTGTGGATTCTTCTTTCTTTCTTTATGGTGGATAAAGATCTGGATGGATTTGTTTTTTCTTAAAGTTGTTGGGTTTTTTTAAATTAAATATCTCTAGGCCCTGTCTAGCCTAGAAAACGCTATTGTCTTATCTACACTAGGAAAATCACCCAGTCCCCACAATGGGTATAGCTGAACTAGTATTGAACACGGTATAACTAAGCATAGTACAGGATGAAATGTATTCATTACTATTTCAGAAGCTATCAAATAAATTAGTGGTTAATTTTAATGCTCATGTTTCACACACTTGATATTTTGGGTATCATGACATATAGTTCTTCAGTTGTCCAGGAAAAACAGGGTGGACAAGACCCAACTGTAGAATTTTCAAAAGCATCCAGCATTTAATAGAAGTAGAATTGGGCCTCTAGTTAGTGTTTTTGAAAATTCTATTCCTAATTTTTAATGTAAAAATCAAATAGAAAGCCAAGCAAATAAATAATTACTCTTTCAGACCTTATTTATGCATCATAAAAGAGAAATAAGCGCACAAACCTATATGTTTTTCTTTGCAAGTCACTTTTAAAAAGCAGCTTTTTACACTGGGCCAAATCCTATTCCCACTGAACTCAGCAGCAAAACACATTAACTTAGCTGGGAATGGGATTTGGGCCTTTGTGAATGACTCTATAACAAACAATAGCAGCCACTGATACCAGCCTGGCAGCTAAATTTTCCCCAGTGTAGAAATGTCTTTGGGGGCTGGTGATGGTGTTTTATTTCCCCAATTGTTATGTTTTGGATTAAAAGTTAAGAGCCCAGACCGGCAAGTTAGATATACAATAGCTTATTGAGTTTATTTAAAGCTACATTCAGACAATACTGAGAAATTGGAGACAAAGAATTCCAGGTCAGACTAATTCTGGAAAAACTCAACTCCTACACATTTTGAAGTTGCATATTACATTAGAAGCATTATATCATAACAACCCCCCACTGTGCAAGATGCTGTTTCCAGATGTAATATGATCAATAGCCAAGGCTTAAATTCAGCCAGAGCTGTCCAGAGCAGAGCTTCAGTAAATATTTTTAAACCTATGGGGCTGAAGCCCTAAGCCCCGAATAGGGGGAGGGGGAGGAACATGGGGGGTTCCAGGAAATACATGAGAATTTAAGTCCTGTCAATAGCCTTATACAAATTTTCCATTTCATGGTTGTCACACCAAACTCATATTCCCTTACAGGTGTGTCTGGTTTTGTGTGTGTGTTAGTTGTGAGGGTTTTTTTAAAGGGAACACTAGTATTATATGTGTGCCTTTAAGTTCTGCAGAAACAATCCAAGCACAACTTGTAGGTTTTGTAAGCTAGTCCTCTTCCAAAAATCTTGTAAATACTTGGGGTTTTTATTAATTACATTTTGTAGAAAGAGCTGTAATTGTGATGAGTGGACCGTCTTCTAGGTTTCTACACCTTTGGGAATATTTGCCATTTGTGCAGATGGGAAAATAGCACGAAGACTCTTTTTTAAAAAAGAAATGGAGCCCTATTGATTTACTGTTCTATTTCTATGGCAAGTAATTACAACAGTGACTATATTGTGGCTTAGTTATGGTTGTAACAGAGCTTGCAAGAACCATGTTAGTTTCTTCAGTTATAAATACAGGTTTAACTCCCACACCCTCCTACGCATCAGAGCTTTATCTCTAATGAAACTGAAAGATCCTGTACTTTCACTTTCCACTTTCTTGCATTATCCCTGTCTTCTCTAGATAACTTTTAGGGCTAACATCAATTAGAAAACCAGATCTGTTTTCTTTATTTGAATTTAGAAGCACTAAGAAAACTGCCTTTTCATTATTTCAATATGATTTGTATGATTTATATTCATTACTTTAATATGATCACAAGTAAATTTAACAAATAGAAATCCTTCAGTGGGTTAGCTCAAGTTTGGGGGAGAAAATGTCTTCCAAGGCATTTAAGTATTCAGACAAAATATTTGCTTTCAGTTCTTTCAGTGAAGAAAGCTGTCTTCCTCATTCTAAAGTAGATAAACACCCTTCACTTGCGTAATATTCAAGAATTTTAGAGAGCATTTAGGATTACAAAGGATAGCCGAATAGCTATTTTTAGCCATCTGTTGAGATGCTGTTCTCAAGATTTTCTTTGTTCAAAACTGTGTAATGAGTTTTCAAATGAATTAATAGAGTTCAGTAATGACAGGAGGGAAACAAGGCTGCATATATTTGTTAGAACATAGAGAGTATGAGGCATTAGAGCAACAAAATGTTGATTTTTCTAGGTTAGAGTTTAACAATAACTATTTTAACTTATTGCTCTTGAAAGCATCTTTTGGCATAAGAAAACATTTGATTCACTACTGTGTTTTTCCTTTGTAGAGGTCAGAATATCCTGGATCCAGCTATGGAATATGTGAAGGTACCGTATCACTTCAAAACATCAAAATCCTTTCCCAAATATTTTATAGTGTACGTAATCAGCGATAGCCAATTATTAATCTATTTTCAATGTCCAATCCTATGCAATCCAGTAGTACTGCAATCAAATTTTTCAGATTGGTGGAAAAAAAAGAATTAATTATATCATGTGACGCAAACACTTAGAAAATAGAGTACTTGGTAATCAGCTTCGCCACCAAGGACTGTTTCTTTTTGGGGAGACTATATTCTGATATTCACAGGCTTCTGTTACATCATAAATATTCTCTATTTAGTAACTGTTTTTTAAAGTTTTTTTTTTTAATATTTGAATTAAATTGGTTAAATGATCCCACATTTCTCACTGTGAGGTAGGGCCTTTGGGGAAGTAGAGGAAAGAAATAGGTCATATCTCAAAAAGATTACCCTCCACCCCCAGCCAATCTGAAATTTAGGGCTTATAGATTTAGCACTTTCCTCTTTACAAATGCAGCTACAAATTCATCTCTGGTCTAAAAAGCTAGAGCCAAGTCTGGATTTGGTCCACACTAGTTAAGGTGAGGCTGCTAGGTTACACACTAACACTAATTATACTCAGCGCTGATTAGGCCTCAACTGGAGTATTGTGTCCAGTTCTGGGCGCCACGTTTCAGAAAAGATGTGGACAAATTGGAGAAAGTCCAGAGAAGAGTAACAAAAATGATTAAAGGTCTAGAAAACATGACCTATGAGGGAAGATTGAAAAAAATGGGTTTGTTTAATCTGGAGAAGAGAAGAGAGAGGGGACATGATAGTTTTCAAGTACATAAAAGGTTGCTATCAAGGAGGAGGGAGAAAAATGTTCTTGTTAATCTCTGAGGATAGGACAAGAAGCAATGGACTTAAATTGAAACAAGGGCAATTTTGGTTGGACATTAGGAAAAACTTCCTGTCAGGATAGATAAGCACTGGAATAATTGCCTAGGGAGGTAGTGGAATCTCAGTCATTGGAGATTTTTAAGAGCAGGTTAGACAAACACCTGCCCGGAATGGTCTAGATTGGTTCTTGGACCTGCACTATTTAACATTCGTATTAATGGCATGGAAGAAGACAAAATCATCACTGATAAATTTTCAGATGACACCAAAAATTGTGGGGGAGGAGCTAAATAATGAAGAGGAGAGGTCACTGATAGAGTGATTTAGATCACTTGGTAAGCCGGGTGCAAGTAATTTGCATTTTAATACATATGTATTAAAGTTACACATCTAGGAATAAAGGATATAGGCCATTCTTACATAATGGGACTCTATCCTAGGCAACAGTGCCTCTGAAAAAGACTTGGGGATCATGGTGGATAATCAGCTGAACATGAGTTCCCAGTGTGACGCTGTGGCCAAAAAGGCAAATGTGATCCTGGGATGCATAAATGGGAATCTCAAGTAGGAGAAGAGAGGTTATATTGGCTCTGTGTTTGGCACTAGTATAACCACTACAGGAATACTATGTCCAGTCCTGGTGTCTACAATTCAAGAAGGATGTGGCTAAATTGGAGAAGGTTCAGAGAAGAGCCTGAAGAATGATTAAAGGATTGGAAAACATGCCTAATAGTGATAGACTCAAGGAGCTGACTCCATTTAGCTTACCTAAGAGAAGGTTAAGAGGTGATTTGATTTCAGTCTGTAAGTACCTATATAGGGAACAAATATTTGATAATGGGCTCTTTAGTCTAGCAGAGAAGATCCAATGGTTAGACTTTGAAATTAGACAAATTCAGACCGGAAAAGAGCCTTAAGTTTTTAGATAGTAGTTAATCATTGTTGGAACAATTTACCAAAGATTGTGATGGATTCTCCATCACTGGCAATTTTAAAATCAAGATTGGATTTTTTAAAAACAGATGGTATAGTTCAAACAGGAATTATTTTGAGGACATTCTATGGCCTTTGTTATATGTGGGTGAAACTACGCAATCACAGTGGTTCCTTCTGGCCTTAGAATCTATGCATAGGCGCCGACTCCGTGGGTCCTCCAGGGCTGGAGCATTCACGAGGAAAAATTGGTGGATGCTCTGCACCCACCAGCAGCTCCCTGCCACAGTTCACCTCTGCTCCACCTCCACCTCCTCCCCTGAGCGCGCCGTGGCTCCACTTCTTCCCCCCTCCCCCCAGCGCTTCCCGACGCGAAACAGCTGATTCGCGATGGCAAGTGCTGTGAGGGAGGGGGAGGAGAGGGAACGCGGCGCAGTCAGGGAAGAGGCGGGGCTGGGGCGGGGATTTGGGGAAGGGGTCCAATAAGGGCAGGGAGGGGGTGGAGTTGGGGCAGGGCAGGGGTGGAGTCGGGGCGGGGGCAGGGCCGAGCACCCACCGGCGCCTGGAAAAGTTGGCATCTATGTATATGGCAGAGAGGAAGAAAAGGTTCTGTGTTGGTCATTCACCAGTGGGCTTGGTAACAGGAAGTGATGCTGTGACAAGATAATAGACTAAGTGCTAATTCTGATGCCTGTAATCTTTCCAGTAGGAGTAGGCCCCATACTTTTGTCAGTAGTTGATGTGTTTGTTAATCATTAAGATTTTGGAGCTGGGGAGGGAAGCCTGGGGGAACAAGTTTGTAAGACAGGAGGAGGGCATAGTAACCCCATCTCTTCCACTTCCCCTCTCCTGCTCCCTCATTTTAATGAACTGTCAAGTAGTTTAGGCCTAGAATTTGACATGCCTTAGAATAAAAATCCCCTGATAGGAAAAATCCTGTGGATTCTAAATAGCTAGTTAAAACATACATATAGAAATAAGAAATAATTGCTATTTGTGTAGGACCTACACAAAACAATATCTTGTGATTTGTGCAATGTCAGATGATAAATATGATTTCCAGAATTGTTTTGACCTCACTCTTGATCTTGTTGCACAAAGAAGGGAACATCTCAATAGCTGCTAGTCTTTAATTTTCTTTTAATTTAGTTTTTAAACTTTTTAAGAACATTTTTTAAAATCTTTTTGGTTTTTGCATCTTTAATTTTTTGTGTCTTCTCAATTTTTTTCATTGTGCTTATTTATAACCTGCTGTACGTCACCTTGTGAGGATTAATATATTATAATGTTTATAAAGCTCTCCCAGCTCCTTGGATAAAAGATGCTATAGTTGGAAAGTAGTATTTGTAAACTGCAGAACAATAAAGTCCCTGTAAGGTCCCAAAGTTCAGTGCAGAGGTTCTTGTAGCATCCAGCTGTGCTCCTACCCACCACTGCAGTATGCACTTAACAAGTGTATTTGGCAAGAGGCACAAAGTCTTAGTTTGCTTTGCTTGAGCTCATGGAGTTGAAGCAGACTCAAGATTTTTCCATTAGTTACCTCACCTCTTTTTATTTGATAATCTTTGACACAAGCCTGTTATAGAAGGAAGTGGCACTGATAAGAGATAAGCAACAAAATTAACCCTTAGAAGTAAATAAAATGAGGAAGGGGAAAAAATCAATAAAAAGAGCACCAAGAGCATTTCACTTTGTTGATATGTGATATCAGAATAGATAGGATTCCTGCGGTTCTAGCTGTGAGCAAGAGAACTTTGCTAAGACCAAACTGTCTGATGCATAAAGGGAACATAGCTCTGTAGCCCTGTGGCAGGGTGCCATGAGCTGCTTCAAATTGGGCTCTATTAAAACAGCACCTGGTCACCTAGAACAAGTAGGGCACTGAGTGGGTTGAAGGTAGGAGAGAGCTGGTAGCTTGATGAGTTAATGAGGTAATTAGCTCACCAGCTGGAGAACCCAGGAAGGAAAGTAGGCAATTTAAAAAGCTAAACCAGGGTGCTGAAAGGAGGCTTCTCATAACTGCTGCTATATGTCTGTATTGTACCTGGAGCTTAAGAAGGAGATAAACAAAAAATGCACATGGTGAAGATACCTTGGTGGACCTGTGTGTTGCTCAATTTACCAAGGGGACTTACCAGCCAGGGTTTTCCAAGAGAGGACAGTGGTGCCCATTCACAAGCCCTTAGACCTTCCTACTGCAAAGTGTTAAATTAGATGGCTGAAAATAAATTTAAATATAAGTACCCAAACATAAAGTATGGTTCTAACGATAATCACATAGAAAATGTGACCATTCATGCTACATTTTCTTATACTCCATTGTTTATCAGGTTGTTTGGATTGTAAACTCTTTGGGGAAAAGGGCTTTCATGTGATTCTGTTCTCATCTACCATGGCATAAAACCAGTGTATAATGGGGTAGATTTAGTTCCCTTGCGTTCAAGTAGTCTGCACCTGTTGGCATTACCCAGATGATAACATAGCCATGTGCAATCGAAATGCAGCATGAAAGCTGGCTCCTGCCAATTGCAGCTTTTCCAAAATATCACATAAGTGCTACACTGTACTCCTGGGGGAAGTCTGCACCAAAAAATTAAAAATTCTGCACACAATAGTTTAAAATTCTGCATATTTTATTTGTCAAAATAACACAATATAATCACTCCAGTTTCAATAATTTTGATTATTTATTTCAAAATACCTGTCTGTAACCATAAAGACACCAAAAAATATTCCCCTGGGAGTAGAGTTAAAGAAACCTCTATGACAACCCAGTTCCTGTTTCTCTGTTATGTTTTTGTTGGGCACCTCAGTCTGGGTGTGTCACACGTGCCAGCTGGGCACATCTTGGGGGAAAACTCTGCCCTTCTGGTCTTTTAGTTGATTCTCATTTTTTCACCCTGCCTTTGTAAAGTTACCATATAGAGGTTTCCAAAGAGAGGATACTGCCCAGGTAAGGGGGAAGGGTCGCTGGAGGAGGAGTACAGTTGGAGGATGCTGGAGGGGGTACAGTTGACGGGTGCTGGAGAGGTTTGTGTGTGTATGGGGAGGTGGGTATTTGGCAGATTCTGGAGGGGTCTGTGTGTGTGCTGGGAGGTGGGTATTTGGTGGATGGTGGAGGGGGCTGCACAAGGCCCCCTGTCCCAGACACCTGTAACCCCTTCCCTACAGAGCCCAGCTTTGGGGCCAGACACCTCCACCCCTCCCTTCAAAGCCCAGCTGTGGGGTCCCCCCCACAGCTCAGACACTTATACCTCCTTTTCCTCAGACTCCAGCTGCATGGCCTGACACCAGCATACCCTCCCTTCAGAGTCCTGGGATCCAGAGGGAGAAACAGCGTGTACACAGCATGCAGAATCAGTTGCACACATACAAAATGGGAAATGACTGCCTAGGAAGGAGTACTGCAGAAGGAGATCTGGGGGTCATAGTGGACCACAAGCTAAATATGTGTGACGCTGTTGCAAAAAAAAGCAAACATAATTCTGGGATGTATTAGCTGGAGTATTGTAAGCAAGACACGAGAAGTAATTCTTCTGCTCTACTCCACGGTGATTAGGCCTCAACAGGACTATTGTGTCCAATTCTGGGTGCCACATTTCAGAAAAGTTGTGGACAAATTGGAGAAAGTCCAGAGAAGAGCAACAAAAATGATTAAAGGTCTAGAAAACATGACCTATGAGGGAAAAAATTGGGTTTGTTTATTCTGGAGAAGAGAAGACTGAGAGGGGACATGATAACAGTTTTCAAGTACATAAAAGGTTGTTACAAGGAGGAGGGAAAAAAATTGTTCTTAACCTCTGAGGACAGGACAAGAAGCAATGGGCTTAAATTGCCGCAAAGGCGGTTTAGGTTGGACATTAGGAAAAGCTTCCTAACTGTCAGATTGGTTAAGCACTGGAATAAATTGCCTAGGGAGCTGATGGAATCTCCATCATTGGGGATTTTTAAGAGCAGGTTGGACAAACTCCTGTCAGGGATGGTCTAGATCAGTGGTCTCCAAATTTTTTTGATCGCGCACCCCTATCAGTAAAAAATTTTTGAGCACGCAACCCCTGCCGCGCCAAAGCAAGAAAAAAAAAAAAAAAAAAAAAAACTCGGATTCCCGCCCAAACTGCCAAAGCGCAAAAAAAAAAAAAAAAAAGTGCTCCTCCTTCTGCTCACCCCCAAGGATCCTCTTGCACACCCCACTTTGGAGACCACTGGTCTAGATAATACTTAGTCCTGCCATGAGTGCAGAGGCCTGGACTAGATGACCTCTCGAGATCCCTTCCAGTTCTCTGAGTCTCTGGTCAGACTACTGGTCAGACCAGACTTGTATGGAGTTTCCTGCATGCCACCTCCTTCCTTCAGGGTGTGCTGGGAATCCTCCAACTCCCCCTCCTTCCTGGCAGTGTCCTCGATTTGTGAACTGGGGAGCTGGGCTCTGTCAGTCTGTAGTATGAACATATGCTGGTTTCCATGGAGTACTTGTTTCAAAAAGTGCTCCTGCTTGGAAATGACAAACATTCCCAGATGAGCTGCAATTCAGTTTTAAATAGAATGGAGGGGATTCATTGTGGAGTAAGGAAAAAAATAATATAGTTACTGGCTGGATTCAAGAAAATTACAATACGCCAAGTGTCTGCACAATGAACAAAGCATAGTGGTGTTAGATGCATACCAGGAGCTGCAGCCAGATGTCGCCATAAAAGATGGAGCTGTTTATAATCTGTTATTTAACACACCCTTGTAGGTTTGTTGTATCATTTTAGTTTTTCATCCGTACTTTCTTTCCTTGCCAAAAACTGTTGTCTGGAGCTGAAGTAAATAATTAGTTGCATTTAGAGGTAAATTGAGGGACCTGTTTAGAAAATGCTCTACCCAGAGTGACAGCAAAAGGATTCGTTTTCCTTCCTATTAATGCTGCTCAATGACAGCAGATATTTTAGACTGCTCATTTGTAACATTAATCCTTTGAACATGTTCTTTCTCAGAGAAGACTCTATAGGCACGTTATAGAGTTTCTCATACTTGAATCTAAATTAAAGTTCCCAAATGGCAGTTTACTGCATCTTGACTAATGATGCATTATGTCATCCAGTTGATAAAAAGAGAGCTAATTATGCATAAACCAGTTCCAAGGGGGAAAAAATGTACTGATGTGTTGGAGCCTGAGTCCTGAAAAGTGGCAACATGACTTCAACCCGTCCTTTGTGCTCACAGTACTGCTGAAACCATGGCCACAATTAAATGGCTCTTTCAGAATACCCTTTTATTCCAGAAGTGAAAACAGGCCAGTCTACTTTGAGTTAGGCTGCTAACAAAGTCATGAAAGAGATTTATAAAAACAATAGAACGTTGTACATTCTGTGAGATTTTAGAAGTTTTATGAACCAAATAATGGATCCATTGGCTGCCTGTGCCGGGATTGTGGGTTTTTTTTTTTTTTTTGTGCCTGAGTCTGCACATCCACAGAACAAACTCCATCGCTCTGTGGGGGATGGGCGAAAGGATCAAAAGGTGCCAGCTGTGAATGTGTAACAGGGCTGTATTTGAGCTCTTGCAATCAAATTTGTATGAACTAAATATAGCCACCCACCACTCCCCTATCCACTACTAAGATCTTTGAGGTTTTGTAATAAAGTGTTTATTTTCTCTTATTGTAGCTAGGAGAGGGTGGGAAGACGGAAGAATGGATTAATTGCCTCCTTACATGGAAATCTTGCACAGTGTTTCCATACAGTTTGCTGATAGTGACAGAAATCATAATTTAATGCATCACTGATGAGTTGTGGGCTTACTCTGGAAATGTGTATTAAAGCTTCAATGGAAATAATTACAAAATCTATGACTGACTGTCTGCTGAGTATGGTCATGAAGAAAGTTTATATTTAGAGATCAATGTGGAGAAACAGTTTCACCACTGCCATAAGGAAGTGACAACTGCAGTGCTGTCATCCTTCATTTGTGATGCTCCATTGAAAATGAGTTGTACCTGCTTACCCCAGCCCCATATCACCTAACTGTATCTTCTATAGGTTTTATTCCATCTTACTTGTGAGATTTGCCCAGAGAGTCACACTGTTATAGCGATGGCAGCAGCATTATGAGGGCTTAACCCTAATGTGTCTGAAAATAAAACTTTGCTTGGCATCAGAGCCTCTCTGTCAACCTACTTTTCCTGTAGCTTTGCAGTGCGGTCCAGTATTTTAGAGAGTGATCTCCCCTGCAGGAAGCATTGCGGCTCATGTGGGGACATTTCCTGGGTGGTAAATCAAAATATTGTAGAGACCAACCTTTTATTACTATTCCCAAATTAAAACAGAACTAACTTTTGCAGCTGTCTGGCTCTTATATGGAAATTGGCAGTAATCATGATTTCTTACTGATTTTCTTGCCATTGTTGGTCACTCACATGCCAAAAAGACCATTTGGAAAGAGTTCCATGAAAATAATAGGAAGAAAATATTTTTTTCAACCTATTGGCATCACAAATGTTAAAGGGTTGGGAAAGAATCCTTTCACTGTGGCACTGAAGATGTTTTGAAAGGACTCCCCCAAGACACCGTGAAAATCTTTTACAGAAGCCTCACCCTGTCCAGAAATCAGCCCATTCCAGAAAAACTCCCAACTGCATCATCTAGATCTGCTCATGCTGATAAAATGAGCTTCTGTTTAATGTTGTCCTCCGGAGATTTGCACAATGAGATGCATGTTATGACTTGTGAGCAGTGAGTTTGCCAGATTTCTAACCCTGTCCGTGAGCATTATCCATTAAGAATCAGAGTTGGGATGGAGACTCCAATAGAATTTGTCAACACCAAGCAGCAAGAGGATTTTTCAGATCCAAAATTTTCCAGTTTTGTTTCTTTGTCCCTGTTGCAATAGTAGCAGCAGCAACAGATAGGCGGGCAAATAATAAGGGTAGCAACATGCGGGATATGCCTCCATTAGTAGAAATCTGAAAATCTTCCTACATACCTGATTAAACATACTTTACAAAGCTTCTGTAATAATTATGAACAAACTGTCAAACTGGAAGAAACCCACTGGCATGGAGGCTATTTTATAATGTCACTTCAGGAAGCTTTTTAGAAAGTGTTTTTTATATTTAACTTTTCAACAGAACGTCACCTGAAAACATGGCTTTAATACAACCCTTTTGTGGATCACCAAAACAGTTCAGAAAGAAGAGATTGTCAGTAATTTAGACGATTGTTGAGCCAGTTCATTATCTCTCTCCAGACAAAAAAAAAAGTATTTGAAAATTTGATACTTGAGGAGTGTCTGATGGTATGCATTGCCCTCTAGTGTAGGTCGGTAGAATGATACTGAATAGAGTTTTTCACTTTTTAAAAAATAAAGAGAATTGAGAAAGGATGATCACTTAGATGGTTTATAGCAACAGTCATTTACTTCCAGCATGGCTGTCAGAAGACTTAAAGCTTTTATCTGTACTGTGGAATGAGAGTGCTTTTCTGAGGCAAAGTGGAAAATGACAACTACATTGTTAAACATTTTTGGATCCATATATGCCTTGTGTTTCTTAGGATGAACATTCCCTATTTTTAAAATTTTAAATATTTGTTTCTACTGTTCCCCCCCAAAAGCTCTATCAGCCCAGTGTATTTGGTCTAATGGTTACAACTGGGATTTTCAAAGGAGCCTAAGGGAGTTAGATGCCCAAATCCCATTAAAATGTAATGAAAACTATGTAGCTAACTCCCCCAGGCACCTTTGAAATTGCACCCTATATGTTTAAATTCATGGAAATCCCTCTAATTTTTCAATGGAATAATATTGTCCATGATTGTTGCTGGAATTTTACCCATGCAAATATAGGTTTCAGGGGTATCCTCACAGCTTTTGTTGATGTGGTTGACATCAGGTCAGTCTATGAAAAGTTGGAAAATAGTAATTCACATATAGTTCTTTTTGTTACAGTGACGTAAATCCAAGCTGTTTTTTCCCCAGTGAATATGCAAGAAGTGTGCCTACCACTATGTAAAACTATATAATACAATTTCCTATTGCATGTCTAATTCATGCTTGGCCAGTAGACAATTTCCTAGACTAGTCTTTTTGATTTTTCCATGCCTAGATGTTCCTGATTATTTTTCTGACTAAGATCGGTGTTTGAATACACGGTAGGCATTAGAATTCTCTCTCTTTTGAGTGATAATCATCTCATGATTTCTAGTTCACCCAAGAATGAATGGTAGTCATTATTAATAGAAAGTTACCCCCCACCTTTCATTGGGTGATCTTTCTGTAGTGCTGACTCTTGCACTCTTTTTCTCTCCACTTGTGTTACTGCAGCGGGTAGGATTGGTGACTCTGGTGTATAGAGCAATGCCTATTCTTACATACTGCTGTAGTTTTGCTGACTTGGGTATGCATAAAATGATGTTTCTGTGACTGTCATTTACTTTCCAGGATTGCATGTTAAAGAATAATCTTATCTCTGTAGTTTCATTATAAATCGCTGACTCTATTAATAACCACATTCTGATTTTATTTATTTTTAATCATTAACTCTAAGTTCTGTTTGATCCTGAAACATCAAAGCTTATAAATTCACTACAGTTGCAATAGCTGAGCTTTGAGATGAAAATCTATCTGCCTGTAAAAGTATATTGCGCCAATTTCTATGGTACCTTGGCGCCAGTAGGCATACTTAGAGCTCGGATGGTGCTTTCATCCGTTAACTAATTAATCCTCACCTCACCCCTTTGAGGTGGATAACTATTATCAACCCATTTTTACAGATGGAGAAAGTGAGTCAGATCTAGCAGTAGAAACCAGGAACTTCTGAATCTTAAACACATGCTCAGTCCATCAAATCCCTCTTCCTCTGCAGCTCTATCTGTAGTAAAGGCATCATACATCTCTCCCTGTTCTATGGCAAAAGCCACACATCTCTTGTTGGTCATTCTTTTGTGGTAAACAACAATTTTGCAAACCAATTTCCATTGTTGTGTATCCCTGGAATTGGCCAAAAGTGCTACTTTTTGGAGGGAAGAAGTATTCCGGGAGCTGTGAGATAAAACATAAATCTCTGCTGTAAATACCATCGGTTAAAGTCTGTATTTCTATGAAACATGCCACCTGTTTCTATGTCTCAGGGATCATCCAGCAGGGCCGACTTTAGTAAGCGTGGGGTTCGATTCGAATACCCGGCGGCGGTCTGGGTCTTTGGTGGCACTTCGGCAGTGGGTCCTTCACTCGCTCCAGGTCTTCCGCGGCACTGAAGGACCCGATGCCGAAATGCCACCGAAGACCCGGAGCGAGTGAAAGACCCGCCGCCGATGTGCCGCCGAAGACCCAGACCGCCGCTAGGTGAGTAAAAAAATTAAAATGGCGCCTAAGTTAGGTGCTCTTCTTTAGGGCGCGGGGCCCACTTAGGCGCGGGACCCGATTCAGGGGAAGCAGCCTAAAGCCGGACCTGCTCTCCACAGTTTCATGACAATGCTCTTAATCCTCCCATGTATTTCATTGGAAGAAACTGGAGTGTCCTTTATTTTTCTTCAAAATATCCACATTTATGGCTTCCAAATGCTGAGAGTCATGCTGCTATTAATAAGGTCACTGAATCAAAATGGCATTGCCAATGAGGCAAAAGTATGGGTAACAGTAGAGTGGCCACCTGCTTTTCAAAGAAATTAAAAATACAGGACAATTCTTACTTTTAAAGAATGGCAACACACAAGATTTTATTTGTGGTTCAGAATCATGCACCCTATAAAATCATAAATTTGTATTGAAGATCGTTGTCTTTTGCATGATTATATTTGCTGGGCCGCCGGGGCCGGGAGCTGGGGGGTGCGCTGGGCCGCCGGGGCCGGGAGCCGGGGGGTGCGCTGGGCCACCGGGGCCGGGAGCCGGGGGGGTGTGCTGGGCCGCCGGGGCCGGGGGGTGCGCTGGGCCGCCGGGGCCGGGAGCCGGGGGGTGCGCTGGGCCGCCGGGGCCGGGAGCCGGGGGGGTGTGCTGGGCCGCCGGGGCCGGGAGCCAGGGGGTGTGCTGGGCCGCCGGGGACCGGCCGGCAGTGCTGGGTGGGCCGGGGGTGGTCGGCCGGGGCCGGCACCCCAGGGCCCGAGCCGACCCAGGCTGGAGCTGCCGGGGGGGCCAGCCTGGGCCGCACCTCCTCCCCCCACACCCCCCCCCTTACCTGCTCAGGCTTCCCGCGAATTAAATGTTCGCGGGAAGCAGGGGAGGGGGCGGAGACTTTGGGGAGGGGGCGGAGTTAGGGCGGGGGGAGGGGCGGGGCTGGGGGCGGGGCCAGAGCCCCATGGAGTGTCCTCCTTTTGGAGGCACAAAATATGGTAACCCTAGGCAGACAGCTTTGAAGAAAGGGAAGAGAGTATCCTGGCTTGTTCTTCAAAACATTTTCCCCGTTCAATGAGTGTTGCTTTGATCTTACGTAGGATGGTAAAAGGTGGTAGCTGAATCTATGTGAGTGGATCACACCATCCAAGGGATCCTGACATGGTGTTGGAAATGGTTTTGTCTCTGATATTGTCATCGAGACTCGTTCAAGGAGAGCAGTTCAACAATGGTTCAGTTGTTTAGTGTAGAAAAGACAAGAAGCCTGTGTTTGACTCTCTTTCATATCTGGAAGGAAACCAGATTACAGCTGTACTTTCCTGCAACAGATTTTGCAGAGCCACAAGGGGGAGTTAGAGTGTAATTTGTTGCCAGGCAGATTATGGTAATAATTTCAGGCTGTATAACTATTCAAGGAGTGGTCCTTTGAGGCTGAAGTTCCTTTTCCCTGTCTTTCGTAGCATGATGCTATAGCTTTCTCTATATGTGCATCTGATTGGAATAAAATTGTTCCTTTTACATGGTGTGTCTCACTCACTTCATGGGGGGGAGGGAGGGAAACCTGCTTCAAGATCTCCTAATATGTTGTAGTTCCATTCTTTTCCCTCCTTCTTTGAGTTGCAAGTGGGTCTGGGTTGCAAGAGAAGGTGGGGGAATGTTAGGTGGAACAAAGTGCTCTTTTGGGCGGGGTGATGTCACCTCCCATCTGCTCTAGGGTAGGCATGTGCTGCAGTGTGATGGCTCCAGCTGCTTTGTTTGCTGGATTGTTTTAGTTATTATGTTCCTCGTTCACTCGGATACCCATGATGTTACAATATCACTTCAGCAAATGCCTTACCCTGGTCATCCAGGACCAACAGTTGCCAGGTTTTTTTCTGAAAATCCCAATAATTTGAATAAAAATTGTTGAACGATAATATGTACTCAGAGCACTAATATGATCCTGTAGCCTCTACTCAACTACACCAAGTTTTTTGTGTGGGTAAATAGAATAGAGCCAACCATCCCCAAACACATGCACTCACTGGTCAAGATTTTTAAAAATGGAGTCTAAAACTAACTCCCAGGTTATTTTTCTTATGGCCCCTAAATATAGATTTAATTTTCAAAAGTGCTGAGCATCCAACAGCACTTTGTGATCCGTGGGAGCTGTTAGGTACTCAGCATTTTTGAAAATCTGGTCATTTATTTAGGTGTCTAATAGGAATTAAACTGTTAACTTTAGGCTTCCACAGCTGAAAATGCTGCCCACCCTGCCAGAGTAGAACTGATTCTGTTTTTTCCGAGCTGATCACAGTCTCACTACGATTATTAAAATATGAAACATTTTTGTGGTGTTGCTGTGCTGAAGGAAATCAGTCCATTTTAGAGGCAGGGCTCCTTCAGCATAGTGTCAGGCAAGACAGATGTTAGACTGGTGACTGCCTAGACAGGGTCAGCAACAGAGGGGAGGAGAAAAGGCCAGGTACAAGGGCTGACAGAGAATATGAATCAACTGTGATGGCAATGAAAGAAAAACTGTATGAGCGGTACATTACAAAAATGAAGTTAAAGAAGAGTAAGGCAAGAGACGAGGGAGGCGTTCCAGGAGTCTTCTATAGCTGTATATAGGCTAACAGTTAGGAAGACAGTAGATGGTGTTCAGGAAAACACAGCATAGTTCTTGGGTGTTGTAGGACCAATGAAACTTGCTGGTGTTGTGCACGGCAAATGGTTTCCTCTGTGCAGCTTTTTACATCAGCTCTTAACGGGAGGAAGGGAAGAAGAGGAGGTGGCTGAAGGGGATAAGAAAGAGGTTGCTGCAGCTAAGCCTCTTCCCAGGGTGTGTGTGGGTGTGTGTTTTGGTGTGAAAATGGCCTGCTGTAGTTATAAATTTGGGCCAGATTTTCAAATGTATATAGGTCCCTAAAGATGCAGATAGGTGTTACTGCGAGTCAGGTGCCTAACCTGGCTAGGCACTTTTGAAAATCCCACTAAGCACCTATCTGCATCTTTAGGCACTTAAATACCTTAAAAAATCTGGCCCAAAGTGTATTGAAAACCAGATAGATGGCAGGCTGCCATCTCTGCCACTGTAGTGACAGCTATAGAATGTTTCTTATATTGCCTCATAGAACCATCAAACAGAGAAAAAGGAAATTACACTGACCTCTCCCACACCACTCCCCTGCAGTGAAACAAGTGAGATTACACCTGTTGCTGTATTGACTGAATTATGATTAGAAGCCACAGCTACAACAGCCTGCAAAAAGCAAAGGTAACAGGGAGGAGAGTGTATGGGAAAGAAAAGGTCAGTCCCAATAAGGATTGCCCTATACACAGGTGGCAGAATGCGCGCTGAGTGATGGGTCTTTGGTATCAGGCTTTTGTATATTTAATTTAGGTCCACATGCAGTTGAATTAGGGAGGTAGCAGTTTCAGGAGTGCCTTCACCCCCTTCCATTTTGGACATCTTCCCACCCTTCCTTCCCTATGACCCGCGCTTTGTAAAATACATGCATTATTCTGTTGTGAATAACTAGGGAGGTAGTGCCACTGTGTGGAGGCATCTCTCTCAGAAGATTAACAGAGGGGATGGGACAGGACTAAGAACCAGGAAGAATGGGGAGTGGGAGCTCTGCTGACGACAATGATGGCCAATACAAATGGGCTGCATTGTATATTTCTCACATGTTAATAAAGAAGGCCCTGTTAAGGGAAAGGGAAATTCTTGTATTTAAGTTAAGAGCATTGCTATCCTCGGGGTTAGATGCTTCAGACTGGATTTTTTTTAAATCATGTGGTTAATTTTGCTTTCAGGTTCAATTCATAACACATTTGCTCAGAGTCCTACAGATACCATTTTATAGCTGTAGCATTTATAACTATGATTAGACTTCATGTATGCTTGCTGTAATCTGCAGTACCCTGTATCCCATGTGATGTCAGTAGTTCAGTGCCATTCATCAGGACATGCTGGTGACTGGTTGCATGTTATATAAAATCTGAAATTTATGATATTGAACATTGCACTATGTGAAGTTAGCTTTGATGCCATTCCCCTTTATATCCAGCTTCCTGTCTGTGCAATCTGTTCAGCTGTTTTTCTTGGAGAGAGACCTAAAATGGGATCAGGATATTTATATTTCACTGAAGAACATGTGAGGCTGATTCAAATGTTTGAATAGTTTGCTGATTGAATATGGACTAAAAGAGGTGTTTCAAGCCATTTTTTTTATCTGGTTTGGGCTGAAATATATATGATTCCATTATGGCAGGAGTGAGCAAACTACGGCCTAGGGGCCGTAGTATGGCCCCCCAGACATTTAAATCGGGCCTTTGAGCTCTCGCCAGGAAGCAGTGTTGGGGGCTTTCCTTGCTCCGGCGTTCCAACCGGGGAGCAGGGTCGGGGTCTTGCCCCACTCCGCATGGCTCCTGGAAGCAGCCGCATGTCCCCACTCTGGCTCCTACGTGTAGGAGCAGCCAAGGGGCTCTGCACGCTGCCCTCGCCCCAAGCGCCACCCCCGCAACTCCCATTGGCCGGGAACCACAGCCAATGGGAGCTGCAAGGGTGGCGCCTGCGGAAATGGCAGTGTGCAGAGCCGCCTGGCCGCACCTCTGCATAGGAGCCAGAGGTGGGAACATGCTGCTGTTCCTGGGAGCCGCTTGAGTTAAGTGCTGCCCAGAGCCTGGCCCCCTGGTCCCCTCCCATGCCCCTGCCCCAGCCCAGATTCCCTCGCCCATCCTCCGAACCCTTCAGTCCCAGCCCAGAGACCCTCCTGCACCCCCACCCACTCATCTCCAGCCCCACCTCAGAGCCCGCATCCCCAGCTGGAGCCCTCCTGCACCCCGACCCCCAATTTCATGAACATTCATGCCCGCCATACAATTTCCCTAACCATATGTGGCCCTTGAGCCAAAAAGTTTGCCCAACCCTGCATTATGGGATGCAATCTACTATTTTACATAATTGATTTGCAAGGCTAAAATCTTTATGAATAAATGAGAGCAGTTCCCAGACAGTTTCCCATCTGATTCAGCATGTTATCTTAGTTGTGAGTGTGTAGACTGATTGTTAGTGAAAGGTTGTTATAAATTATTTCAATGAGCCATTTATTATGTTGAAATGCAGGATCGTCTCTTCTTGCAGTACTTCAGTTCCTGGATGGTGATAAGACTCTTGTCCCTTATGCCTGGGCCTTTTATGCCAGAATCACAGTTGCCAACTTTCACGTGGTAAATAAGCACCCTGACTAAATAAGCACCTCGCTGTGCATCCCTGATTCTCTTCCCCCTTACCCCTGCTTGTTGGGAGTTGATAAAAAAAAAAGGCAACAAGCTGCTACAAGCCAAACAAGCTACAAGCCAAAAACTAGCCAACAAGCAACTCACAAGCCAATTAAGCCAAAAACAAGCCCAATTTCTGCGTTTTTTCCACGGGTTTGGCGTATCTGGCCAGAACAGTGTAAAGGAGCTGTAAAAGTCCCAGATCTGAGTGGGGGGACAATTTAAGTCTGCAGTTGACATTTTGAAGGCATATGACACAGGAAATTTATTTTCTTGCACTCAGCAACTCAGAGTGTGGGTTGCTGTCAAGATGTATGCAGGGTGGGATGGTGAAAAAATGGCTTTAGACCACTTTTTTGGATTCTTTATTTTCCTAGGTTGTCTATGCACCAAGTTGGTCCCCCTGTGTGAATTAGAGCAGCCCAAAGGCTGACTACAAACAGCTTACCGGTATGTGGCAGTGCATAGGAGCTGCTATACTTTTTCTTCACTAACAGAGGATTCCCTCCCACAACCAGCTACACCAGCTTTATGGCTGCTTTGTGCCAGCAGTGCAACGCAAAGAGGCCAGCTTCCAGTCCTGTGTCTTCGTAACATGTCGCACCACGCCATAGATTCTAAGGCCAGAAGGGACCGTTGTGGTCCTCTATTCTGACCTCCTGTATAATACAGGCCATAGAACTTCCCCCACAGAAATTCCTAGAGCAATTTTTTTAGAAAAACTTCCAATCTTGATTATAAAATGGTCAGTGATGGAGAATCCCTCACAACCCTTCGTAAATTGCTCCAATGGTTAATTACTATCACAATTAGAAATTTACATTTTATTTCCAGTTTGAAAACTTCAGTTTTTACCTTCAACTTCTTGCTGTTGGATTGTGTTGTACCTTTTTCTGCTAGATTGAAGGACCAATTAAATACTTGTTCCTCATGTAGATACCTATCAACTGAAATCAAGTCACCCCATAACCTTTTCTTTGTTAAACTAAATGGATTGAGCTCCTTTACTCTATCACTATAAAGCATGTTTTCTAATCCTTTAATCCTTCTTGTGACTCTTCTATGAACCCTCTCCAATTCATCAACCATCCTTTTTGAAATGTAGGCACTAGAACTGTAGACAGTATTCTGGCGGTAGGGTGACCAGATGTCCCGATTTTATAGGGACAGTCCTGATTTTTGGGTCTTTTTCTTATATAGGCTCCTATTACCCCCTCACCCCATCCCGATTTTTCACACTTGCTGTCTGGTCACCCTATCTGGTGGTGGTGGCACCAGTGCCAAATAAAGTGGTGAAATAATCTCTCTACTTCTACTTGAGATTCCCCTGTTTATGCATCCCAGGATCACATTAGCTCTTTTGGTCACAGTGTCACACTGGAGCTCATGTTCAGCTGATTATCCACCATGACCACCAAATCTTTTTAGAGGCACTGCTTCCCAAGATAGAGTCCCCCATCTTGTAGGTATGTCTTGCGTTCTTTGTTCTCAAATTAATGAAAGCAGATGGACTTTTCTTTAACTCTTTGTGGAGGGAGTGCATATGTGCATGCTCTCTCTCTCACGGACACAAACAGAGCAATGCAAGACTGGCATTAAGCCTTGATAAATACAAATATCCCATTTTTGTATGCTTGGTGGCTAGGATTAATGCAGTATAATGATGCAGTATTCATTATCTAAAGAAAGAAGTCTTTATTTCCTGACAATTACACTGCTGTTTTTGTAAAGGATGCCAGCAGTTGTCATATTAAATTGGACAGTATTATTTTTCTTGAGGGCCAGGATCATTATTTCTGGCACTCACCCACTGTGAGTAGTCACTTCTGAACAGATTCTTTACTTTACTCTCACAGACAGGAAGGAATGAGTTGCCAGTTATTATTTGTGATTTGTGTCATGCTGTTCATCTCAGATTGTGGATGCAATACTTCAGCTTTGTTATATTTGCTGCTTGACAAGCCTTTCCAAAGAGAAACACGCACCTCCACATCAAAACATATTGGGCCAAATCACATCCAATTATATCTGTGAATACCCATTCAAGTCAGGAGGTTGGGCCCACTGGGGATCTATTGGAGGCACAGCACCAACCCCTCTATTTTTGTAGAGGAGAAGGAAAGAGAGGCAACCAGGTCTTGTTCAGAAGATTTGGAAGGAAACCACGTAAGGGAAATCTCATAGACTTTTCCTGTCCTTGTTCCCATCTCTGGTTGTGATTTTTGGTTTGTCTTTGAAAACCCGAAAGAGATTGAACTTGGTCTGGGTCAAATTTGGAATCTATGGCCAAATTCTGACTTATAGCTTGTTAAACCCCATTCAAGTCAGTGATATATATCGGGGCAGAACTTGGCCATTGTTGCTCTTCGTTAAGGGCCCGATTCTGCCACCTCCTCTCATGTCGAGCAGTGCCTCACTCCATAGAGCCCCATGGAAACCAGTGAATGGCAAGATATCACTGATCGTGAGCAGAGCTGGCACAATCGTTCTCTAAGCCTTAAAGGCTTGTCTACATGAGGAAATTTTTCAAAGTTGCATAAGCTAAACTGGAAAAAGACACTTGTGTTCCAGAATAAGTATCCATGCAGTGAGTTATACCAGTAAAACTACAGCTGTATAATTATATCGCAATAATTATCTCAATAAATTTCCCCATGTAGACAAGCCCTAAGTGAAGTTTACAAAACTATTAGTTTGTAATTTAAGACATGAGTGTATGTGTAAAATGGCTGTGGGCATGGGAATACATATACATAGTGCAGGGTCAGTAATCATCCTTGTTTATAGCTGGATGTCTGGACTACACTCTAGTCACTGGGCCTAGATACTGAGTAGCCATTTACAAAATACCCACATCAGATGTGCTCTACCCCTCTCTGCTGTCCTAAGCCTTCACTCCCTCCTCTTAAGGAATCAGCATTATTAAACTTCTCTAGCTTTTAGCAACTAACTGAATAGCTGTTTACAATAGGTGGCCTGAGCTGCCCTTGTTTCCATGGTCACGGAATAATGTGTGCTAAATTAGATCTGACCATGAAAAAAGCCAAACTCCAAGACAATGTCTGGATCTTTCCCAATGCCCGTTTCTGTCTGAATCCTCCATAGATGTTTTGAATATCTGTAGCTGGTGCGAGAGGAGATGCAGGGCCCAGCTGAAGGTGCAGTTTTGAGAAGGAGTTTCTTAGAGTCTCTGTCTCTCAGCCAGCCCAGCTCACCCTGGGAGGGTGGGATCAGAATTCAGACACACCCCCATTCCCATATATTTAAAAGCCCCATGTCCACACAGACTGGTAACTCTGTGCTTTTTGTATCTAATCTATCTAGGTATCTGAGAGGGTGAATTTAGAACCAGTCCTAAAGATGACATGATTTGAACTTCTTCACAACCGGTCATGTTTTCTTGGTGATAGACTGTGCTGTCGCTTCTTACATGAAGGAATTAGTCAGAATTTGTATCTGAATTAAAAACTTGATCATACTTACCCATTGATTTGGAGTAGCTACTGCAGTCAGCTAAAAAAGGGAGACAGTGCTGTTTACTGGTGAAAGCAGAGTAGTGGGAATTGGGAAGCCTGCATTGCACTCCTGGTTCTGCCCCGGCATGCTGTCGGATTTGGACAAATCATTGCAGCTCTTGTGGGCCCCACAGACATTCAAAGCAGCTCAGCGTCTGTAATCTGGGCCAGATTATTTAAAAGGCTGAGCTCCCATTTAGGCACCAAAACAATGAACCAAGTTTTCAGCAAAGTTGACAGTGTAGGATGCTGAGTGTTTTTGGAAAGTCTGGCCATAAGTGTCACAATGAGAGATTCTAGGTGCAGATCTTTTGAAAGTACAGCCTTTATTTAGGTATCTAAATGGGACTTGAATTCTTCTGAATTTCTGGCCCCAGGTGACTGACTTTGTCCATCTGTACCCATAATACCTGTCTCACAGCGGTATTGCAAGGCTAAATTTAATATCTGAAAGATGCTTTGGCTTTCTCGGATGAAATATACCATGGAAGGGCAGAATATGGTTGTCAAGGCTGCTTCCCCACTCTGAACTTTAGGGTACAAATGTGGGGGCCTGCATGAAAACTTCTAAGATTAACTACTAGCTTAGATCTGGTCCGCTGCCACCATTCCCAAAAGCTAATTCCCTTCCCTGGGAAGCCTTGAGAAACCTTTCACCAATTCCCTGGTGAATACAGATCCAAACTCCTTGGATCTTAAAACAAGGAGAAATTAACCATCCCCCCTTCTTCCTCTCACCAACTCCTGGTGAATACAGATCCAACCCCCTTGGATCTAAAAACAAGGAAAAATCAATCAGGTTCTTAAAAAGAAGGCTTTTAATTAAAGAAAAAAGGTAAAAATCATCTCTGTAAAATCAGTATGGAAAATAACTTTACAGGGTAATCAAACTTAAAGAGCTCAGAGGACCTCCCTCTAGCCTCAGGTTCAAAGTACAGCAAACAGAGATAAACACTCTAGTAAAAGGTACATTTACAAGTTGAGAAAACAAAGGAAAACTAACACACCTTGCTGGCTATTTACTTACAAGTTTGAAATAGGAGAGACTTGTTTAGAAAGATGTGGAGAACCTGGATTGATGTCTGGTCCCTCTCAGTCCCATGAGCGAACGACTCCCAAACAAAGAGCACAAACAAAAGCCTCCCCCCCCCCAAGATTTGAAAGTATCTTATCCCCTTATTGGTCCTTTGGGTCAGATGCCAGACAGGTTACCTGAGCTTCTTAACCCTTTACAGGGAAAAGGATTTTGGAGTCTCTGGCCAGGAGGGGTTTTATAGTACTGTACACAGGACAGCTGTTACCCTTCCCTTTATAGTTATGACAACGGTGCTCTATTATTTATTTATTATTAGAAGCCTTTTGGCCTCCCACCCACCATCTTCCTGTCGGCCGCTGAACTCGGTGCTTCTGAACTAGCAGAATTTTGCGTGCGCCATGATGACTAGATGTCCACTGTCTGTGGTTAAAATGAAAGTTATTTGGACAGCTCTTCTGTAGTGGTAGTAGCCTCATTCCCTACCAGACTGAAACCATGTGGTGGTAGGTTTGCACAGTGTCTTTACTAAAGGGAGGAAGAGGATGGTGGAAGCAAAGCTATGAGAGGCAGCACTGACTTCACTGTCTCTGTTTATTCCCCAGTGAAGAGCTGCAGCATACACACCAGCCCCAAGGAGACCAGTCAGTATAATATACAGGTTTATTTGTCTGCATTTCAAATCTGTGGTTTCTAGAGTTCAGTCGTCACACATTAAAATAAATACTGGAACAGAGAGTGCCAGTCTTCAAAGAACTCGATGGTTTGAAATCGCAGACTCTGAATTCCCAAGATGGGTAATTGCAGCTTTAGGGCCCAGTCCCACACTGAGACATACAGATGAGCCCCTTTAAGATCATTGGGGACTCACATACACACCACAAGTAAAGGACAGGCCCTTAAACTTTATCTATCTCCATGGTTGGCTACTTCCAACATTTCAGCGATGTTTGGAGCGGATGTACTGTTGTGAGGGACAGCAGGCTTCCATTCACGAAGAGAGTAATAACTGAAAACTTTGATAGGTCGTCGAGCTCTGAGGTGAGGGACTTCTCGGAGAGCGGTGACCTGATTCAACACCCACAGAAGTCTTTGGGGTTCTTTCCATTGACTTAAGTGGGCAGTGGATCAGGCCCCTGTTGCACAAGTAAACTTTGGTCTAGCATCCTTCTGTGATTGATCCCTGTACATGTACATACCTTGGGCCAATTTTGCTCTGTTGCAGTGGTATAAATCTGGAAAAACTCAGATGAGACAGAATCAGAATTTGGCCTATTGACTCCCAAGGAGATACTCGCACAAGTATAGGTTGCAGGATCAGACCTATAAATTCAGGGCCGGCTCCAGCGTTTTTGCCGCTCCAAGTGGCGAAAGAAAAAAAAAAAAAAAAGCCGCGATTGGCAGCACTTCGGCGGCAGTTCTACTGCCGCTGCTTCATTCTTCAGCAGCAATTCGGTGGCAGGTTCTTCCCTCCAAGAGGGACTGAGGGACCCGCCGCCGAAGAACCGGATGTGCCACCCCTTTCCGTTGGCCGTCCCAAGCACCTGCTTGCTGTGCTGGTGCCTGGAGCCAGCCCTGTATAAATTGCAGTGTTCTGTAATTCATTTCCATTTAAAATACTCAGAGAAGTGAACTCTGCTGTGCTTTGTATCCATAAGAAGTGGCCACATTTTGGTACCATGGCTTTTTTTGACACTTTGTGAGTTTACAGGCCAGTAGCCAGTGTTTCTGCACACGAGTCTCTGAGAGCTGTCTCACTCACACCCTGGTCAGGTGCAGGAGGGCACCCACTGGACAATAGAGCTTTTTCTTTATTTTAACTAGGAGTCTGGTGGCACCTTAAAGACTAACAAATTTATTTGGGCATAAGCTTTTTTTACGCACGAAAGCTTATGCCCAAATAAATCTGTCTTTAAGGTGCCACCAGACACCTCATTATTTTTGTGGATACAGACTAACACGGCTATCCCCTGATACTTCTTTATTTTAGTATATGTGTTTGTAGTTGATCTTAGCAGGCAAACTGTGAGGAAAGGAGCTTTGCATGAATACCACCTCCCACTGAACTGGTTCTGGAACAAGCATCAGTGAATCTGTTTCAGTAACTACTGGCTGAAAAAAAAAACCCCATCTAAAATTAAATGACTAAAATTAAACATCTGCAGATGTTGTCATAAATAAAAATGTCCAATCCTGTTTTGAATCTTGCTAAACTATTTGCCTCCATAGTATCCTGTGGTAGTGAGTTCCAGAAGCTATTTAGGTTGTGGACGTTAGTAATTTTTTAAATTAAATCCAGCTTTTTGCCTTCAGCCATTTCCTTCGTTCACCCTTCATTTCCTAATATTTCCCTCTCCACTGGTACTATAGATTTTAACGTCTTAAAATATTGTAACAATTCCATGTTCATGTAGGAATCTCACAGCTATTGCTGTGCTGCACGTCATAGCCATTCAGACTGTCACAGTAATGAAGTTGTATAGAAATCCAATCTTTCCTCCAAAAGTACAGGTCCCTAACACTTGAGTTAAAGAATAGTCTCTGTTAGTTCCTAATTATACAGGGACTAAGACATATTGTTGACCAGTTTTGCTTCCATCCAGCAGAAGGCAGTGATGCATATACAAACCAATCAAGTTATGACCGTATATTTTTGAGGAAAGTTTTAAGTGCTGCTTTTTTTCTTTATTATGAGCATAATCTAGGACTAATGCATTGGAAAGGAAAAGAGCAGGAGAAGAGGAAATATGACTGGGTTGAGAGAGCCAATCAGCAATGCTTTGTTTACTTTTTTCCACAATACGAGAAGAGATTAAAAGAAACAGATGAAAGGGAATACTTTAACAGCCACAGCCTTGCAGAGGTCTCCGGCTGGAACTGTGCTCTCTAAGAGAAGAGCAGTGTGTATGTAAATATGACTGCTTCCTTTTCTGTGAGGACTAAGTTTAACTTTATTTCCACGCTGAAGAGTTTTCAAACTTACACGTATGTTCTCCTTTCTAACCGCTTGCCCAGCTACGTGGGACCTGCACCAGGCTCTGGCTGTTTATTGATGATCTTAATTAAACTCCAAAAGGTTGCATTAGCTATATTGCTAATAATGGCTGTGCTGATGTAATTGGCTTCTCCCAATTGTTTTCCCGTGACTGGCTGCCTGAAGCTTCCTAATTAAAAATAAACAGATTTGACATTTTCCTTGGTTATCTACACTCTAAGGATATAACATCTTGTTTGATGATGAAGAGTAACAGAGTCATGCAAGCCCTAGGCAACCACTCTCCCTCTCTCTCCTTATCACTTGGGTGCTGAACAGAATTATTTATGTAACATGTAGATACTTTGTGACTGAACAGAGACAGCAGGAGTGAGCAATCAAACCTTTAGGAGTGCAGTGAGTGACTCAGGTGTTGTATGTTGCTGAGAAGAAGAGTCTGCCTTGAGCTTGTGGCTTAATAATTTGTACTCTGCAACTCTGATCCAAGGGGATACCCAAATAGAGGCACTTTCTCAGAGGGTTAGAATTTCATTGGTGAGTGTGATAGATCACATGAGGATTCTGGCACTCTCTACATGGCAGGCTGAAAGCTAGTATGCCAGAAGCTACTGAACTGATAGTATCAGCATTAGCTGAGGAAACAGTCCCGGACTGATGTGTGAGTAACGGGGAGTGTATGAGCCCTGGCAGGCCGAGGTCAATGCAAAAGAGCTCACGAGTAACTCCTGAAAGTTGCTGGTGGTGACCATTTACTTTTAATCCAAAGGGTCCACAGGACAGAGGATTTGAAAATGCCTAAGGATTGTAATGTTTTTCAAACTCTCATAGCAGCTCTTTGCTGTTTTTATCACCGTAAATCCATTATTGGAGTTAAGGTAGGTGCCCTTCTGCAATAACAGTAACTATATTGCATACTAGTTGATATTCAACAGTGCTTGTTTTAAAATGACGTTTAGATACAGTGTGTGATGGTCATATAATGGAAGTACCTTTTGATAGTGTACTCTCAGCTGAAGGAGAGGCTTTAAAATGTTCAAACTTACTTGCCCGAAGTTGAATGCACAAATCCATATTTAGGCTCCTAAATCAAAGTGCCTTGAGTTTGAGATACTGAGCACCAGCAGATCCCATGGAATTAAATAGTAACTTCAAGCAGGGGCAGGGAACAATTTGTATAGTGGCGGGGGGGTGGGGAGCTGAAAGCCATTGAACCAAACTGTAAACCCTGTATATGATGGAAACCACTTCAAGCCAGGGGTTGCGGCACCTAGTTCCTGCACCTATGGCTTCAAGGTCTCAGTACCTTGTAAATCAGGCCACTTTGATTTAGATGCCTAAATATAGATTTAGGTGCCTAAATTTAAGCACCTACATTTGAGAATTTACCCCACTGTGTTCAGAGTCTTTGCTTTCTATTCAGGTAATAGTGTTCGGAAGTGCTTTAGTTAAGCCTTGGTATTGGTCCAAAGGAGCCAAAATGCTATAAAGAATAGGTACTTCTTTTCAGTGGCAGCATCTCATACACTTGTATTAGGCCAAGGTCACTAGTTTTTCTTTTATTGTAGTATTATTTTAAAACCCTACAGGCAATTCCGATTTTATTGTAGATTTAAAATGTGAGATTATATAATATCCTAAATGTGCTAAGTGCTTTACAGACATTGAGTGGGACACATTCCGTATGAGCCACAATCAATTGTGATCGAAGTCTCCCCAAAGGGCTTTGGATCAGTTTTACTGTTCAGCCTCATCCCTAATAAAAATGACAGGGACCAAACCACATAAACAGGCTCTCCATTTGTGCTGCTCTCGTGGGTTTAGTTTGTAGATATGTGAGCCCACATGGCTGCTTGTTTGTGTGAAGAAGATGCATTGAGGCCTTCAGAGTTGAGCATCTGTTGGCATAAACAGGTATTGTCATTGTGATTAGAATTGGACAGTGTCCTCACTGATGGAGATGCCTTCACTACCTAAACACAGTGCAGCCACTGTACAGACATTAAGATTGTTTTAAAGACTGGCTTCCTGTAATTATTACAGACTAGTTTGTGTTGAAATGAATCGTAGAACCCAGACTTAGTCCCTCATTCATGTTTGAAAACAAAAACGCATGCTACAGATTGTTTCACGAGCCTGGTATGTAGCTGCATGATTGGGGCCTCTTCCCCCTTTGCTTCAACTCCATCAAATGCCCAGCACTGCATCAAACAGCTACCTCACTGAGGAAGGCGGGCTGTGTGTCTCTCCCAAGCCTTTTAATGCTGCTGACAGTGCTAGTGAGTGATAGGTGCATGGTGCCCCACCAGACCAAGCTAACTGCATTCAGTAGAGTGCAGGTTTGTTTTGTGCACTGGTGATTACGTTTTTTTTCACCTTTCATTCACTATGTATGGTTGCCAGGACAAAATCCTATACTGTCCTGAATGATTTCATCTCCATTTAAAAAATATTAGGGGTCACATTTTCAGAAGTGCCAAAGTGATTAAGGAGCCTAGTCCTATTTTCAAAAGTGACTTTCAGTGAGACTTATGTTCATAAGGTCCTAAAGATGGTCTCCTTGACAGTCTGGGATTTGGGCTCCTGAATCACTTTGGCACTTTTGAAAATTTGACCCTACTGTAGATTCTCTTCTCCTTTTTCACTGATGCAACCATTGAAGCAGTCCCTGGTGTCAAAGAAAGGAGACTCTGTCCCGTTAACTTTATTGCTTTTAATTTTAATTGGGATTTTAAAGGTTCTCACTGTAATTCTGTTGCTCTACAACTTTCAAAATGAAGTTGGGGTTTATTGTTCGCTCTCAGAACTGAATTAAAATGATCATTCTTGTCCATGCCCTTTGTTTGACTTGGCATGAATTTCTAATATCTAAAATAACACTGGTGTTGTCATGGTAATTTTCCATTTGGTCTAATCCATATAGTCTCTGGAGAAACTGAAACATTAATAGTGTTTGCTGTATGGGAAAAGAATAAAGCCTTTTATGCAGAAACAAATTACAGCTGGTCTCTTTCAAAAATAAGGTTCTATTTAAAGAGATTTCCAGCATTTAAAATAGATTTCAATACATGTGTTCCAGAAGGCACTGCTGATTTATCTTTAATTAAATCCAATGAATTGCTATTTTAAGAAGTGCCTACATTTTGGAAATGGGTCACCCTTGCTTTGGGGAAAACAGTCAGACATGGAAATGGGTAGGGGGGAAGAGAACATGGGATCCAAGATGGGGAGCTGAATGCCTCTTTTCTCTAGCACACCAATGCACTTTGGTGCCAGCATTGATAAGAACTCAGGGCTAGTTGTTCTCTCACACCAGTGTAAACCCATTGACTTCAATGGAAATAGATTATATTTAGATGAGATTTATCCTTAATTTTGTTAGGGATCAGCTTTGTGCAGTTACTGAGGACAAGTTCATACTGAATAAATTCACTGACATCAGTAGAGTTATACCAGGGATGCATTTGACACACAGGACCAAATTCTGTTCTGTTACACTGAGGTAAATCCACAGTAACTGCACTGAGAGCAGAATCTGGCCTAGCACATAGACACTGATATATGTCCCAACATGCACTGGGAAATGTGAAATGTACAGGGTCTGAGCACTGATAATGCATTATACCTACCTTTATGACTCTTGCAAATCTGAAATACAGCAGCTAAAGTGGTATTTTAGTTACTGGAGTGTAAAGTCCAACATAATGTTTAGTTCAGAAACTCTATAGCCTAATAACGCTATACCGTGATGATGGTGTGTGTGTATTTTAGTAAGTGCACCCCCGTTCAATTACTAACAGTAAGTAAGAATGAGGATCAACAGTTAGTTCAGATGTTTATTGCAAATTACAGAAAACTGCAGTCTGATTGGCAGCTGTCTGTAGAAATGGGCAGAGGTACTGCTACTTCCCCCTAACCTGTGCTCATTTATTATGTGAGCTTCAAGCCAGTGAAAATGGTTCCTTTTAAAAGTTCTGTCTGTCATTTTGGGATTCAGAATCTGGAAATTCAGATGCAACCATGGTAAAAATGGTAAACAGACATCTTAGCCCTGAACGTGTTGCAACTTCTATTCAGTTAATATGTTCTTTACGATTGGAAGGGGAGAACCTGTTCAAGTATTATATTTGTTCGTAACATCCTAATTATACAGTTGATGAATCACCCTCATCTGAAGCTGTTCATGAGTCACCCTCATCTGAAGGCTGTTCAAAAGGGGAAAGCCATTCAAGTTCTCATGGCTGCCAGGTTTTGAAACTTCCAGTATGTAGAGCTACCACATCACCCAGTAATGTCCTAATGTTATGAATGTAACCCAGGCAGGCAGCCTTTTATAAGAGGCCACTCTTGCAAGTTCATCCAAGAGAAAGATGGCATTTGCAATGGCTTTTTATAGATGGTGATTTTTAACTAATATTTCTTCACTATGTGACAATCTAAATCTGATTCACTGGTATCTTTGAGCTTCACATATCCAGTTTCAGCATTCACGTGAAGAATACTGAGTCTGCTACCATGAGCTAGCAAGTCGCCACAGCCTAGCTTTTGGAGCTTTGTTTTTGGCATAACATTTGTTGTTGTTGGAGAGGCTGGGCTGGGAAGAAATAACTTACCAAGATACTGTGAAATTTCACATAACTCTCTGAACTTTGGTTCCCCATTGACTTGCTTCTGGATCTGCATGAGGTTTGTTTTGCACCCTTGGTATCAAGGCTGATTTAAAAAAAAATCGTGTTGAAAAGATCTTCTTTCCTTCTTGATCTGTCTGCATATCCTAAGATCTTTCAAGGGGAAAGCTCCTCTCTCTGAGTTCTCATGCTACTTTTACATAATTCATAAGGTTTCCACTCCCACATGCCCTCTAACATACATGTAATTGATATCTGTGCTACCCCAGCCTTTTTCCGGGCATGACTATAGTGGGTGTAGTGAAGAAGTTCCACGGACTGTGTTCTGAGCATGACTATAGTGGGTGTAGTGAAGAAGTTCCACGGACTGTGTTCTGAGCATGACTATAGTGGGTGTAGTGAAGATGTTCCACAGACTATTTCTAAAATAGACATTATTTCCTTAATATAAATTGAAAAGAGGTAAAGGATTCTCTTTATGTTTGAGAACTACCCAAGGCTACTTTGTGCCTTTCTTACCACAATTTTCCTTCTTTGCTCTAACTCCTAAATTCCATGCTTACTTTTTACTCTGTACTTGCTTCAGCATATTCCCATTTGCTGAAGTGGGAACTTTGCTTGAGTTCATACATCAGCATTTGGCTTCTTAGTAATAGATTGGACATAAGCATTTCTCAGGTATATTTGCATAAGCACATTGGGCCAAATCTTGCAGTCCTTAAGATTTACTCAGGCAAAAATCCCCATTGCAATCAAGGGGAATTTTGCCTGAGCAAGTACCATTCAACAGCTGAATAGGAACTTTAGGATTGTGACACATGAGAATTCAGAGCTTTAGGCTCCATTGTCTAAAGGTGAACCATATACCCTAGTCTGTGAATGATGTCATTTCAGGAATTAAGGATTAAGTTATATTTACAGTTGGGTTGTGGGGAGGGTATTATTTTCTTACTGGAGTTAAGGATTGTACAACATAGGCCTGACCCAAAGCCCACTGAAGCCAATGAGATTCTTTCTGTTGGCTTCAGTGAGCACTGGACTGAACCCTGTGATATTGTATGGTATGCCTGTTGGGCATAAACCAGATCAATGTTCATGTGGCTCTTCCATTCAGGAATATCTCCATAAATGTCAGAAAGGCCTCACATTCCTTGCCTTGTGGTGGACACTCAGCTTGTGTGACTTACTGGTACTTGAATTTCAAGAAAGTCAGTGAGATGATGATTGAAGTTTGCCTGATTACTGATACTTTTCACCAGTTGTTCCTCCAAAAGTTCCCAGCTGACACCAAAGATACAAGATTCTTCAGCCAGTGCCCATTTGGATTTCCATAAAATGTCATTCTACTCTATCTGGCTTAGTTCAGGTCTCTGGTTAATGCTAGAGTTCACTTGGCTCAGTTTAAGATCTACATATTGATTCACTCTCTACATTTGAGATGGCCAAATAGAGACCTCTCAAAGGGAGAGTTAAATCAGTCTGAACTTCAAAACTTTCTCCTAAATAAGATGGCAGTTGGGCGTGGACCTGCCTAGTTACATCATTCACTTTAGAACAGTTTTATGTCTCCCTTTTTTGGGCCAAATTCTGTCTCCCACACCCCTACATGTAGAGGACTCTGATCTCATTAGAACTGGTGTGATTCCACTGTGCCGGGGCATGGGTTTCAGGGAGATTATGCAGGGGTCCACACCTTCTGTGAAGTGTGGAAATGGGTAGCCACCTGCCATTCTCCTCCATGACTGGGGAGTGCAGGAGCTGCAGGGTGTGTTGAAGCCCTGAGTCTGCAGTATCAGCCATGGAACGCTACCTTGGGGGAAAACTTCTTTCCTCCTCTAGATTTCCCCGGTACCTGACCTAATAACATGGGCTATGTGCTATAGTCAAGATGTGCCCCTCTTGTAGCTGCTGCCATTGTATTCATTTACTTAAAGTTTCACCTTGTCCAGGAATGCCCAGTCAGGTCTCCGGTGTCCAGCCATTACCTATCCCTGGCTAAGGACCTTTGTCCCAGTCCCTACTGACTGGGGATTTTGATGCTGCACAGCTCCCTGCCTTACACTGCAATATCCCCAGCAAGCCAGGCTACCTAAAGGCCAGCACCTGTGCTTTGCTTTCCCTTCAAGGGCTATTAACAGTAGCTACCAGTTAACACGCAGCGTCTTCTAAACAAGCATACTTATTCCTCAGGTAAAAGTATTACAGGGAAAACATTAAAAACAATAAAAGAACATGCATGCATCAGTATTATGAGGCTCTAGTAGGCCAGATCCTTCTGCAAGGGTTGTGGCCCTTGCACAGAAAGTCCTGTTCATTTGCTGGATCAGAAAGAAGGCACTGGGTCTGTTTAAACACAGCCTTTTTATGCCAAAAGCTCTTTCTTTATCTGTTGGTCTCTGGAAAATCCAGTTTGAACTAGTATATGCAAGCCTCCCCAGGGGTTGGTACCTCTCTGGAGGTGTTTACAGTCCCGGAGTGATTCACCTTAATCACCCCCCACTATTCTTAGTTCATGGAGGAGTTGTGGCATCCTTCTCCCTGTGGTGCATACAATTCCCGGCCCACAGTGATACATAAACCGTTCACACACTTAATATACTATGGTCCCCAAAGATGTTGCATGTGGTTGCAATATCTGTCACGCACCATCTTAGTCCCACAAACACTTTCCATTTTTCTGAGGAATTAGGGGAAATCTATGCAGAGAAGTTAGTGCTGTGGTTCAAGATGTACCATTTAGCAAGAGAGTCTCAGATCCCTCCACTTCCCCCAAAGTAATGTTTGAAATTAGTCTGGGTTTTGCATGCTTGCAGTTTTACAGGCTATCTGCCAAGTGCAGTAAAACCACTGGGCAGAAGAGAATAAGGACCAAACAGAATGCTTTCAAATAATAAACTTAATGAGTCCAATCCCAAATAGCATCTCATTAGGGATATTTTTTGCAGGTGATTACACCTATACATGTGAAATATTTGGCCTGGTCTACACTATGACTTTAATTCGGATTTAGCAGCGTTAAATCGAATTAACCCTGCACCCGTCCACACAACGAAGCCATTTATTTCAAAATAAAGGGCTCTTAAAATCGATTTCTGTACTCCACCCCGCGAGCGGAGTAGCGCCAAAATCGGTATTGTCATTTCGAATTAGGGTTCGTGTGGCCACAATTCGATGGTATTGGCCTCTGGGAGCTATCCCACAGTGCACCATTGTGACCGCTCTGGACAGCAATCTGAACTCGGATGCATAGACAGGAAAAGCCCCACGAACATTTGAATTGCATTTCCTGTTTGCCCAGCGTGGAGAGCACAGGTGACCACAGATAGCTCAGCTCATCAGCACAGGTAACCATGCAGGCCGATAATTGAAAAAGAGCACCAGCATGGAGCGTACGGGAGGTACTGGATCTGATCGCTATATGGGGAGAGGATTCAGTGCTAGCAGAACTTCGTTCAAAAAGACAAAATGCCAAACTTTTGAAAAAATCTCCAAGGGCATGATGGAGAGAGGCCACAATAGGGACTCAGATCAGTGCCGCATGAAAGTCAAGGAGCTCAGACAAGCCTATCAAAAAACAAAGGATGCAAACGGTTGCTCTGGGTCAGAGCTGCGGACATGCCGCTTCTACGCCGAGCTGCATGCAGTTCTGGGGGGGCCGCCACCACTACCCCACCTGTGACTGTGGATTCCGAGGCGGGGATAATCTCATCAGCTACACCTGAGGATTCTGCGGACGGGGAAGTGGAGGAGGAGGAGGACGAGGACGAGCTTGCGGAGAGCACCCAGCAATCCGTTCTCCCCAACAGCCAGGATCTTTTTCTCAGCCTGACTGAAGTACCCTCCCAACCCTCCCAAGCCAGTATCCAAGACCATGACCCCATGGAAGGGACCTCAGGTGAGTTTACCTTTTAAAATATAAAACTTGTTTTAAAAGCAAGCGTTTTTTAATGATTACTTTGCCCTGAGGACTTGGGATGCATTTGCGGCCAGTACAGCTACTGGAAAAGTCTGCTAACGTGCCTGGGGATAGAGCGGAAATCCTCCAGGGACATCTCCATGAAGCTCTCCTGGAGGTACTCCAAAAGCCTTGCCACAAGGTTTTTGGGCAGTGCAGCCTTATTCTGTCCTCCATGGTAGGACACTTGACCACGCCATGCTTGCAGCAAATAATCTGGTATCATTGCATGACAAAGCCTGGCAGCGTTTGGTCCCGGTGTTTGCTGGCATTCAAGCAACATCCGTTCTTTATCTCGCTGTGTAATCCTCAGGAGAGTGATATCGCTCATGGTAACCTGGTTGAAATATGGGAATTTAATTAAGGGGACAGAGGTGGCCATTCCTACTGGGCTGTTTGCCTGGGGCTGAAAAAAAATCCTTCCCTGCAGTTAGCCAAGCGCGGGGGGGTGGGGGGAAGGGGAATTGGCCCTGAGCTTTTTGCGTTTGGCTAGCAGGGATCTTCCATGTTACCAGCCACGCGGTGGGGGGAGGGGTACAGCGATCATCCCAGATAATTCATGGTGGGGGGGGACGGGGGGGTTAGTTTGGTTTCTGCAGGGATCTTCCCTGATACCAGCCACGCAGTGGGGGGATGGATAAAGCGATCATCCCAGAGAATTGGATGCGGGGGGGTTAGTTTGTTTTCTGCTGCTGAAGGTTAACAGGAAAACCGCAGCAGTCAACGGGCTTTGCTTGGTATGTGGGAAAGGAGGGCGCAGAAGCCGAAAGACAATGGCTTACCATGGCTGCATGCAAGCTGAATTCTGTTGCCCGGACCTGCGTCTGTGATCTCTAACACCAAAGTCACAGGCACTCAATATTAAGAAAGAAAATGCGATCCTGTACTGAAATCACATGTACTATGTAATGTGAATAGTGTTGTTCACCATGAAAGAGTATAAGCATTGTTCTGTAAAATGTATCATTTTAAATACTTCTCTCCTTTTTTTCAACCCTCCCTCCAGCAGCTGCAAATTTTTCAAGCCTTCCTCCTCCGTCCCGAAGGCTATCTCGATAAGGCATCGGAGAAAGAGGACGCAAGACGAGATGTTCACAGAAATAATGGAATGCACCCGCAATGAAAGAGCTCATTTGAATGAGTGGAAGGACACGGTATCTAAATTTAGGAAAGATGCCAGTGAACGTGAGGTCATGAGGGATGCTCGAGATGAGAGGTGGCAGGCTGCAACGCTGGGGCTGCTGCGTGATCAAACGGACATGCTCCGGCATCTGGTGGAGCTTCAGGAATGGCAGCAGGATAACAGACTGCCACTGCAGCCGCTGTATAACCTCCCTTCCCCCTCACCATGTTCCATATCCTCCTCACCCAGACATGTAAGAACGCGGGGGGGGGGAGAGGGAAGAGGCTCCATGAACCCTCCCACTTCACCCCAGTGGACAGCCCAACCAAAAGGCTGTCATTATATTTAATTTTTTCAGTGGCCTTTTACTTCCCTCCTTTCCTCCTCCCAAATCTCACCCAGATTACCTTGTCGGTTCTCTCCCTATGTTTATAATCAATTAATAAAGAATACACGAGTTTTAAACAATAGTGACTTTATTTCCTTTGAAAGCAAGCTGGGGGAAGGGGGAGGGTGGGTTCCTTACAAGAATGAGTCAAAAAGGGGGCGGGTTTTCATGAAGAAGAAACAAACAGAAATTTCACACTGTAGCCAGGCCAGTCATGAAACTGGTTTTCAAAGCTTTTCTGATGCACAGCACTTCCTGGTGTGCTCTTCTAATCGCCCGGTGTCTGGCTGTGCGTAATCAGCAGCCAGGCGATTTGCCTCAGCCTCCCATCCAGCTATAAAGGTCTCCCCCTTACTTTCACAGAGATTGTGGAGCACACAGCAAGCAGAAATAACAATGGGGATATTGGTTTGGCTGAGGTCTGAGCGAGTCAGTAACGATCGCCAGTGACCTTTTAAATGGCCAAATGCACATTCTACCACCATTCTGCACTTGCTCAGCCTGTAGTTGAACAGCTCCTGACTCCTGTCCAGGCTGCCTGAGTATGGCTTCATGAGCCATGGCATTAAGGGGTAGGCTGGGTCCCCAAGAATAACTATTGGCATTTCAACATCCCCAACGGTTATTTTCTGGTCCGGGAAGTAAGTCCCTTGCTGCAGCCATTTAAACAGATTAGTGTTCCTGAAGACGCGTCATGAACCCTTCCCGGCCAGCCCACGTTGATGTTGGTGAAACGTCCCTTGTGATCCACAAGTGCTTGCAGCACCACTGAAAAGTACCCCTTGCGGTTTATGTACTGGGTACCCTGGTGCTCTGGTGCCACGATAGGAATATGGGTTCCATCTATCGCCCCACCACAGTTAGGGAATCCCGTTGCAGCAAAGCCATCCACTATGACCTGCACATTTCCCTTTCGTAGCAGCACCTCAGTGATTGCTTTGGCTACTTGCCACAGCAGCCCCCACAGTAGATTTGCCCACTCCAAATTGATTCCCGACTGACCGGTAGCTGTCTGGCGTTGCAAGCTTCCACAGGGCTATCGCCACTCGCTTCTCAACTGTGAGGGCTGCTCTCATCTTGGTATTCTGGCACTTCAGAGCAGGGGAAAGCAAGTCACAAAGTTCCAAGAAAGTGCCCTTACACATGCGAAAGTTTCGCAGCCACTGGGAATCATCCCACATCTGCAACACTATGTGGTCCCACCAGTCTGTGCTTGTTTCCCGAGCCCAGAATCGGCATTCCACGGCTATAACCTGCCCCATTAACAGCATGATCTCCAAAGCACCGGGTCCCGCGGTTTGATAGAATTCCATGTCCATTTCCTCATCACTCTCACCGCCGCGCTGCCGTAGCCTACTCCTCGCCGCCTGGTTTTGCAGGTTCTGGTTCAGCATAAACTGCACAATAACACGCGAGGTGTTTACAATGTTCATGACTGCTGTCTTGAGCTGAGCGGGCTCCATAGTTGCTGTGGTATGGCGTCTGCACTGTTCACCCAGGAAAAAGGTGCGAAACGGTTGTCTGCTGTTGCTTCCCTGGAGAGGGGGGAGGATATACCCAGAACCACCCGCGACAATGTTTTTGGCCCCATCAGGCATTGGGATCTCAACCCAGAATTCCAATGGGTGGAGGAGACTGCGGGAACTATGGGATAGCTACCCACAGTGCAGTGCTCCAGAAATCGACGCTAGCCCCAGGACATGGACGCACACCACCGAATTAATGTGCTTAGTGTGGCCGCATACATTCGACTTTATACAATCTGTTTCCAAAATTCGAATTATATAAATTTGGATTAATCCCGTAGTGTAGACATACCCTTTGATGCAAGTCTGTCTTGTTTAGTAGTTTAGGGGCTAGGGAATTGTAAAATATGTTTTGTTGTATCCAATACCTTTTAATATCTTTATACATGCAGTGCCAGGAACTTACAATCAAATGTCAAAAGAGGGCAGGGTTAAACTTACTGCAGTAAGTGTACATTTTGTACAGAGGCCACAAGTTTTACAGCAAATATTGAGTTTTTCTTGTCATCTTATCTAGGCCAAAATCTTCTCCTATTATTATGAGAGAGGAGCAACCTCAGAAAACTGGGGTTGGATTCAGATGAGCCCCACTCACTCCCTACATTTTGGAAGCTTTTCCAGACCTTGTGAATTTTCCCTTTCTTTTTCTCAATACTTCTCCTCTGTTTTATCTCCTATCCTCTCCTGTCTTGCTCTCCCTCACCTCCCAAATCCCCAACATCCCCTTCACCTGTGCTACTATTCCTTTGTGAGTCTTCAGTCTAGCACTCTGGACACTGCTCTGTTCAACTCATGTGAATTCTGGGTTTTCCCCATATCTGAAGCCAGAGCATACCTCCCTCCTCCCCTCATCTATTCTAAGGAAGTGCCAGAACTTGTGAGATCTGAAGATCGCAACTAGGCTAGCAAAGACTTCAGGATGGATTTAACCAAGGGCAGGAGGACTGTGGGGGGTTGGGGAGAAGATGGGTTTGAGGGATATGTAGCTGAATTTATTAGAACCTTGGGCAAGGTGTGGGGTTGGTTCAATTCCTGATTCAGGTGACTCCCCCTTTTTCCCCCTAATTGATTCATTGATCTCTAATCATAATATTGCTGTCTGATTGCTGTCTGCTTTGAAGCCCTCTCAAAAGTTGAGCTTTTCCTTTCAAAGCAAGAAGAATCAGAAATACCAAGTCTGCCTCTTGGGACTAATTTAAATGTCTGCTAGCTAAACTGTGCCCATAGCAGCAGGAAATAATTGAAATACTATCATGAGGATGAGGGACATAAGGGAAGCTGTATGAGCAGAAGACGTTAGCGAATGCTCTGATGAAAACCTCATCAGGGTTTCGGGTTACCTTTTATCAGGAAAGTTGAGACCTACAGAAACAACTGTAACAGTCCTTAGATGTGCTTTGAGTAAATAATACTTTACCAGCGGGATACACAGAGATATGACAGTGAATCCCCTGGGTAACCAAAAATGCATCTGGAGATCTTGAACAGTTTCCAACATATATCTTATAAAGAAAACCATTTGTGTCTTCATAATTCCAGCCAATTTGGGTTAGGTTAGGTTTTATTATTATTATCATTGCTTCCTATCCATTTTTAGTGCAAATTAAAATTATTCAATTTGTTCTACCCATCCTCTGACTATATAGTACCTGTCTCTCAGACTCAGATAGAAACCAGATTTGGTTTATTGCTTCCCATTAGAATTGAGATAAGCCTCCAAAGTAGAAACAACATAAGTTTTGATGATGTATGTAAGACAGTGGGCCTGACTCTTCTCCTCCGCCTCATTCTGGTATTAAACTGATGTGGCTCCATTGACTTTAACGGAGTTGCTCCAGATTTATACTGGTGTAGGGGAGAGTGGAATCTGACCCGTTAGTCTACAGGATAAACAACAATTATGAGTTTAGCTTGCAAACTACATTACAGCACTATATCGACGCAGCTGCAGTGGATCTGGTGAATACGCACTATGAGAGTGCTTTCTCTTTGGCATAATTATTCCACCTCGGCGAGAAGCAGAAGCTATGTCAATGGAACAGCACAAAACTTGCCTCGCTTGGGGTGTAAGGGAAGGCTTTTTCACACCCCTGAGCGACGTAAGTTATGTTGATTTTAGGCTGAAGTGTAGACCTGCCCAAAGTTGCTACAGAGCAATGGGCACAGTTCAAAATTATCCGAATGTGGTTCGTTCTGAATGGAGGATTAAGAACTAGGGCCTGCTGTAGTAAAGAGGTCTCTTTGGAAGAATCCCATCTGCATAAATAAAAATAATCATTTTCATTTGGATGTGAGAATAGTATATTTTAATAGGAACTTCTCAGAACACTAGGTTTGTCAAATTTCATACATATAATATATGATGATAATCCAAGTCACTTTTGATAGTTTATCTTAAACAGGCAAAACTTGAGTGGATCTTTTGGAATTTGATTTTCTTGAATTTCACTGGTATTTTCCAATCTTCATTGCACCTAACAGCTTATATTTGCCTTTGAAATGTGAAATCACATACAGTATCAAAAAGAAGCCTGTGGAATTAATGGCAGGTTGTGATCCTAGCTTTAATGAGACTTGAGGGGAAATCCTTAGTACAATGTGATAAACGCCGCAAGTTTAATTGGAAAAATGGTAAAATAATTGCAGTGGTGATTTGAAATGTTCTGTTGAAAATTAAAAGCTTGGGACCATGTGTTCCCATTGGGATTCTTAGCAGAATTCACCACTGAGGGAATCCCTTGGGCAGGCCCTTGTGGATTAATGAAGTCAACGTGGCTCTGTGCAGGCACAGGCAGGGCCGGCTCTAACTTTTTTGCCGCCCCAAGCAAAACAAAAGAGCACCGCCCTTCTGTAACAACCCCCACCCCCGAGCGCTGCCCCACCGAAACAACCCCCCCGAGCACCGCACCGCGCCGCCGAAACAACCCCCCCTGAGCGCCGTGCCGCCGAAACAACCCCCGCCAGCGCCACGCCGCCGAAACACCTCCCCAAGCGCTGCCCCACCCCGCCGAAACAACCCCCCCAGCTCCGCCCCGCCCCGCTGAAACAACCCCCCGAGCACTGCCCCACCGAAACAACCCCCTCCCGAGCGCTGCCCCGCCGAAACAACCCCCGAGCGCCGCACCGCGCCGCCGAAACAACCCCCCCAGCACCACGCTGCCGAAACACCCCTCCGAGCGCTGCCCCACTCCGCTGAAACAACCCCCCCCAGCGCCGCCCCACCCCGCTGAAACAACCCCCCGAGCGCTGCCCCACCGAAATAACCCCCCCGAGCACTGCACCGCACCGCTGAAACAACCCCCCCCGAGCGCTGCCCCACTGAAACAAAAACAACCCACCCACCACCACCCCCGAGCGCCGCAACGCCAAACCAAAAAAAAAAAAAAAACCCCAAGTGCCGCCCCGCCAAAACAAAACAAACAAACAAACAAAAATCCCGAGCGCCCCCCACCACCCCAAGATTGGCTGCCCCTTACAAGGTGCCACCCCAAGCACGTGCTTGTTCGGCTGGTGCCTGGAGCCAGCTCTGGGCAGAGGGATTTGCCTACATGATTCTCCTTGCAGTATCAGGGCTGCATATGAAGGAGTTGTTATTACCGCTTGGAGATCCTGAGGAATCTGAGCTGCAGGCTGCCTTGTTTCTCTGCCCAAGTGAGTTATGTCACAACACGGGTTGGAATAATAGCATCATATTTAGAGGTTGAAAAGACTTTTATCACCCACTCCATCTCTCTACAAATGCATGATAGAAGCAGCGCTCTATTCAAACCTCTTTATTGTTTATTATTATTAGATAACTGCTGACAAAGTGCTTGTCTCTGTCCAAGACACAAAATTAAGACAAATGCTGCTTGATTTAAAAAAAAAACAAAAGTTAAGAAAAATTAGTCTAATATATGGTCTGTTTGCTGCTGCTCTCTAAGTACAAACACCATAGTTCTATAAATAGATTTGGGCAAGTGGTAGTACTGTCTGTAGGATGCCCCTGTTGTGGTAGGTGCTGCACAGGAAGACTCAGTCCCTCCCCTGAAGAGTTTACAATCTATTCTAGGTTCCAGTTTGTTGTGAGTTTAAAAGGCTGATCATGAATGTTAACTATTTGGTTAAGTTGGATTCCTTAAAAATGTTTTTCTTATGATGATGCTAGAAGTAACTTGATGAGCACACTGTTTCATTACTTGATTTTAAACCTTGTGAATAATCCAGTTACCCACTATTTATTCCCTGTATTATATTAAATATATTCCTGTATCGTGATTGGAACAGCTGTGATAGACAACCCAGCCTCCATTTGTAAGATAAAAGTTAGTTGTCAGCATTGTTTACTATGAATGAAATTCACTCTTGAGCTGAAGGTCTGGCATCTTTCATCCTGATTGGTCCTGTGGCATGTCACAAAGTCATATTCCATTATATAGTAATAGCATCCCCCACCACTGTAACGCACTCATATCTAGAGTGTCTCTTGATTAATAATATAACTACTGCTTTTTTGGGGGGCAGCTAACTCCCTTAATTACTTTTGAAAATCCCATCCTAGATTTGTACACTAACTTCCCTAAGTAACTGCAAATGTATAATTGGCATGATGTTGTCACGCAGATGCAACAGTACGCCTCCTTAGTCCATACAAATGCTATAATTGTATCTCATTTAGTTTAACCCATTTACTGTAGGGCAGGCCTGCACAACTCATAAAGCGGCGAGGGCCATATTACTCCAAAGAAAACAGCTGAGGGCCGAAACCCCCCGGCCCCGCTGAACCCCCCCCAGCACCACACAGCCCCCTGAAACACAACACCCCCCCGCCCCACAGAAACAACCCCCCCAGCGCCACCCAGCCCCCCTGAAACAACCCCCCCACCCCCAGCGCCGCCCGCCCCACAGAAACAGACCCTCCTTCCCCTGCGGGCCACACAGTGAGCCCACCTACTCACCCCCCGCGGGCCGCACAAAGAGCCCACGCGGGCCGCATGTTGTGCAGGCCTGCTGTAGGGTAATATTTTTAATCTTTCACACCTTCCCTGGTATTTAAAGATCACTGGTGCAAATCCTGCGCTGGTCAGCTATGTGATGAGGGTGCTGGAGCTGAGTCCAGTGGATCTGCCAATTTGCTGATCTACTGGATACTCACTCATGCGCAGACACTCACAGGCACCTCATGGGAGAGTGAAACAGCTGTGGAGGGCTGAAGTAGCAGCTGCAAAAGTGGCTTGGCTAGTGCTCCACAGCCGCAGGAAGGACGGCCCAATCCACCCCACCCCTCTGAAGATCCCCGGTGCAATGCTCATTTACTCTGCTTTACTGCAAGGAGGGATGACTTGGCCTGTTGTTTACATCTCTGCCCCCGTTTTTCTAAATTATAAAGTGCATGTGGGAGGAATCTGACACTGAGTGCTTGGCCCAATTAGCTGAGCCAGGCGCCAAACAGAGGCATTGTGAGGGGTGGGGAGACTACAAATCCTCTCCCCTACAGGCTGCAAAGCAATCAGGGAGCTGATTTGTGGAGACTCCTCTACTTCAATGGCGAGAGTCCTTGCTGCAGCCCTTTGCATGATTCTTTCTGCACCCAAGCTGTGGCCTTCTGTGCCCTCCCATCACTGCATGCTGCTGTGCGGGGAGCTCCATGTATAGGACATACACCCAACCCCCAGAGTGGCATCCTGGCTGCCGGACAAGGAGCAGGACTTGTCCCTTCTTGCACAACATGAGTATGTATCCCTGTTAACCATGTTTACCTGTGTAAACAGCATGGTAACGTGGCTGACAAACAAAATTGCATGGGGGTTTGAAGTGCTTCTACAGTGCTTCATTGACCTCAACTGTATAAACTAAATCTTCCACTATTTATTGTCTAAAAAGGCACATAGTTTTTCCTTGGAAGAGATAGGAAGAAAATTCATCTTAGAATGAATCTGTTTAAATGATGTGGGCAGCAGAACGCCCACCTCCCCTGACATTTTTCCATCAATAATATGCTCTCTAACAAATGGTTGTAACTTGGTCTATTCCAGACTGCACCAAGGTTTGTTGATGAGAGCGCAAAACACACAACATCTGCTCTCCGTTATATGCTGAAAGGATGCAATGATGGAAAGTTTAGAGAGCACAGTGTTCATAGAAAGACTGTGATCAGTGGGTGAACAGCAGTGTTCTCCAGTCTTTTTATAAACAATGCACCATTCAATCAAAATGTCCTGTGAAAGGAATCCGGAGCCTTGGATCCCATCCAAATAATTTTTTCAAACAAACAAACAAACAAAAAGGTATGGCCATGGGGGAAAAAACTTCTGTGATTATTGTTTTAAGGTAACCTACCTCCTATCAGGGGCATAACATTCTGTGTCACTTTAGCTCTGGCTTCTTTTTTCTTTTGGAGGTAACATCTGTCTCTCTCCAGGATCAATGGAGCATCATGTCGGCTTCCACAAATAGCTGAATCCCATTAAAATATTTGATAGTTGAACATCTGGGGCTTTTTGTAGGAATTTCAGCAACATGAAATGTAGGGTTTGACTCACGGGCCTTTCGGAGGAAGTTAGAATGTCCAAAGAACTTCTCCCCTTTGAGAACTTGTGAAAAACTGGACAACAGTATCCTTATTGTTTCTGTGGAGAAGAAGCCACAGGCTTCATGGATCACCAAAGTAACACTTAGGGTGACCAGATCACAACAGTAAAATATCGGGACACATTGGGGTGCCGTTGGCCCCGCACACAGTCCAGCCCCACTACTCCCAGGCTCTGCCCCCCCTCTGCACCAGGTCCCGCCCCCCTCCCCGCTTGGCCCCCCCAACACTGCCCCCTCTTCAATCCCCCCATCCACCGCTCACCACCTCCTCACTCCCCCCGCCACTCACCGCCTCACTCCCCTGCCACAAACCCCCATGCTGCCCCGAGAACCGCAGCTCACTGCCTCACTCCCCTGCTAGCCCTCCCCCCCACCGCTGGTTCGCTGCTTGCCTCCTCCCCCCTCCTCCCCCAGCTCGCCGCTCGCCTCCTCACAGAACCCCCACTCGCTGCTGGCTCCCCACTCGCCACCTCACTCCCCCGCTAGTCCCCCCCGCTCGCTGCTGGCTCCCCACTCACTGCCTCACTCCCCCGCTAACCCCCCCCCGCCTGCCAGTTGCTCCCCGCTCGCCGCCTCACTCCCCCACTAGCCCTCACCACCCGCCGCTGGCTCACCGCTCACCTCCTCACACACACCCCCACTGCTGGCTTCCTTCTCTCCTCCTAACCCCCCCTGCTGCTGGCTCGCCACTCGCCTCCTCACATCCCCCCCCCGCCCGCCGCTGGCTCACCGCCCGCCTCCTCACACACCCCCGCCCACTGCTGGCCTTTTCACCCTCCTTCCCGCCACTCGCCTACTCACCCCTCCCGCTCGCCTCCTTACCTGATGTAACAATGCGGTTCTGGCGGGACCCAACTGAGAGTGCCAATTCAGGACAAATTGCTAAAACAGGGCAGTTACAGCCCAAGGCTGGGGTTTTTCCACCTCTAAGGCAAATCAAACCAGCCAGACAGTGAAGACTTTGGTCTCCCCCACTGACTAACCACAAGTCATACAAGCAATTCCCTTAGACACTCCAGTTTCCCAGTATCACCACCGGTGCCACTCGTTATGGGGACAAATGGTTATGAAAATCAATACCCCAGTAAAAGAAAAAGGGTTCTCCTGATCCCAAAGGATCAAGCCCCAGACCCAGGTCAATATACAAATTAGATCTTACCCACAAATCATGCTGTTGTCAATCCTTTAGACTCTAAAATCTAAAGGTTTATTCATAAAAGGAAAAAGATATAGATGAGAGCTAGAATTGGTTAAATGGAATCAATTACATACAGTAATGGCAAAGTTCTTAGTTCAGGCTTGTAGCAGTGATGAAATAAACTGCAGGTTCAAAATCAAGTCTCTGGAATACATCCCCAGCTGGGATGGGTTATCAGTCCTTTGTGTAGAGCTTCAGTTTGTAGCAAAGTCCCTCCAGAGGTATGAAGCAGGATTGAAGACAAAATGGAGGAGAGGCATCAGCCTTTTATAGTCTTTTCCAGGTGTAAGAACACCTCTTTGTTCTTACTGTGGAAAATTACAGCAAAATGGAGTCTGGAGTCACATGGGCCAGTCCCTGCATACTTTGCTGAGTTACAAGGCGTATCTGCCTTCTCTCCATGGGTCAACTGTACAGCTGATGGTCCTTAATGGGCAATCAAGCAGGCTAGGCAGAGCTAACACCAATTTGTCTGGGATGTCTCCCAGAAGCATAGCATAAGTTTGAAATACAGACAGTATAGAGCCAATATTCATAACTTCAACTACAAAATTGATACACACATATAGACAGAATAATTATAACCAGCAAACCATAACCTTGTCTTAGACACCTCATTTGACCCCCTTTATGCAAGATTTGGTGCCACTACAGGACTTTGGTTGCAACCATGTTCTATATGGTCCCAGTTCAAATCAATAACGTGACATCTGAATATCGGAACAAATGGGGTCCTGATTGTACATCGATTGGGATGCGGGACAAAGGGTTAAATATCGGGACAATCCCGATTTTATCGGGGCATCTGGTCCCCCTAGTCACACTCCAGAGAAGGACTAAGGGCCCCAGATGGAAGTGGTACATCATTTGGGAATAGAGGGACATGGCAATCCCCTGAATATCCTGTGCTTGCTGAAAGGGGGAGAAATCCCACAGAAGATCTTATGGTTGGTATATTATAGAGGTGGAGGAATCCCCCAGAAGACCTTACACATTGTAGGGAGGTGCCCTAATGGGAGCTAAGATTTTTGCTTTCTTCAGGAAGGAATAAGGAGAATTGCCGGAAGATGCAGGGTTCAATGAGTCTGTACTTCTACTTAGAATTAAGTGTTTGAAGGGAAAATTGCCTTTAATAAGGCAGATATTTCACATGCAGCGTAAATACTGAATTGTTCACCCTGTATCTGTCCTGATAGTTTAGGATATTCTTTCTTAGAATGGGGCAAAAGAGCAAAGTTCAGATCTGGATTAAACTGCAAAGTCTTGGGGCGGCAGCTTTGGACCCATCTCTGCTTCTCATCGTCCCTGGAATTCTGACTGGGACGATGCAATTACTGAAGTGGCTCAGTAGGTGCCTGTTATCTCTTGATGCACAGATGGGCCAGTTATTCTGCACTCAGCACAGTGTGTCGTCATTACGCACCTGACACTAGTTCTTGTAAATACAGATTAGAGATCAAAGGCAGGTCAGCTTTTTAAACGGTGCACCCGGCATGTTCCAGTGGCTAGTGCAGAGTATGTGACATATGGGATGAAAGTTTTGAGGGATATAAAATGTTAATCACTAAACCTGGCAGAGTCAAACCTTTTAATCTTTATTGCAGTTTTCTAGGGAGAGGCAGGTTATGGACAACACCCCGGAAAAGCTGAAGAAAGAGTTAGAGGAAGAGCTGCTGTTGAGCAGTGAAGACTTACGTAGCCATGCTTGGTACCATGGACGCATTCCTCGGCAGGTATGTCCCTCCTGGATCTTCCCTTCCCAGGCAAAGCTGTGGGCTTTCATATACAGACACAGACAGGTTAACACTGGAGTGTTACATACAGTCTGCATGAGGTCCCCAATTCAATAGAACCGGAATGCCTTCCAGTGTGAGAGAAAAGTGGTGTCTGATATTGTTTACTTAATATGCCTTGGTGAGAAATGAGACTGAGGGAAGAAATCCGCTTTTTCTTATACTTTAACAAACGAAAAACCATCCAGTGAAGAGAGGTAAGAATACTCCTCTGTGCTATAGACCAGAGCTACACTCTGTCCCCTAATATTGTTGTTCAGCTGTTGGCCTGAATTTAGATTGGTATGATTATCCAGAATTGAAAAATGTTCCAATCTTCTACCTTTCTTGAGTTTGAAATTATAAAAGAGCAGACTAGTAGTAATAATAGAAATAAGAATGAATAGTTATTTGGAGTCGCTATCTTTTTATTTTGGTCTTCTACACCAAAAACATCACAAGCTCCCCCTGCTGGCTCATCATCAACGTGCACCTGTCAAACGCTGTTCTCGCAGTTAAGAGCTTTCCTGGGGCCATCAGCAGATGCTGAAAATCAGGCAGAGCAGGCAGAAGCAGGCAGCTCTGTGGTTTGAAAATTAATGAATTAATGTTTGTCAAATGGGAAGGGCCAGCTTGGTTCAGAAAGAAACAGGTTTTTTTTTCAGCTTTTATGTGCATACTGCGAAACAAAGAGAAGACTATGTGAAACCCATTTTAGGAATAGCTTTTTGTCTCTCGTGAAGTAACTGGAAGTAATAACTAAAAGACAAATTCTGGTTGCCTGCAACAATGTCCTCTAAAATTGTGTAATTGTGTGTGTGTATGAGAGCAAAAGTTGTGTTATGTACTCCAGTATTCTGAGGCTACATCTACACTACAGGGGGGAGTCGATTTAAGATACACGAATTCAGCTACGTGAATAGCGTAGCGGAATTCGACGTATCACAGCCGACTTAACCCGCTGTAGGGACGGCGGCAAAATCGACTTCTGCGGCTTCCCGTCGATGGCGCTTACTCCCACCTCCGCTGGTGGAGTTAGAGCGTCGATTCGGGGATCGATTGTCGCGTCCCGATGGGACGCGATAAATCGATCCCCGAGAGGTCGATTTCTACCCGCCGATTCAGGCGGGTAGTGTAGACCCAGCCTGAGTAACTTCATTCCCCTTCACAGATGAGTTTCTTTTGACAAATTGGGGAAATATGCACACAAACACGTGGACTGCATTCTCTGGCCCTGTCCTAGAAGGTCCTCACAGACTCCTATTGTAGAAAGTCTGTGAAATGGCCTCTGGATTTTAGAAGGAGCCAGAATTAGAGAGGGCAACATTCTGCCCCACGCTTTTCCTCTGTCCTGTCTTTTCTGGTTTTAAACCTGTGCTCACATTTAGGATTAAATAACAGGATTCTACTGATGTAATACTAGCCAAGGCTGAGTATTCCCCTTCTGACTCCGAATGTGGGGTTTTGTTTTTGTATGTTTTCTCTCTAAGGTGGCAGAAAGCTTAGTTCAGAGAGATGGAGATTTCCTGATTAGGGATTCTCTCTCCAGTCCTGGAAACTTTGTTCTTACCTGTCAGTGGAAAAACATCTCTCAACATTTCAAAATCAACAGAACAGTCCTCAGACTCAATGAAGCCTACTGCCGCATTCAGTATCAGTTCGAACTTGAAAGTTTCGACAGCATCCCTGGGTTAGTGAGATGTTATGTGGGGAATCGCAGGCCAGTATCAAAGCAGAGTGGAGCAATTATTTTTCAGCCTATCAACAGGACTGTGCCACTGAGGTGTCTAGAGGAAAAGTACGGAGTATCTCCAGTTCGACAAAAAGAATGCAATATCACTGAAGGAAAAACAGAGACTGCAAAAAGGCTGAGCCTCAGTATATACGGCGTGCAGTCCCCGGAGCACAGCTTAACCAGAGGAAATCTTTTAAGGTACTTTTCTCTTGTTCCACCATCTTCCATAAAGGGGAGTCAAGAACCCAATCCTGCTCCCACTGAAGTCAATGGGAGTTTTGTCCTCTACTTTCAAGGGGAAAGAATCAGGCCTCACGATCTCATCTAATAACTCATTTTTAAGGGCCTGATCCAAAGCCCAGTGAAGTCAGTGAAAAGACTCCCACTGGCTCCAGTGACTCCAGCGAGCTTTGGCTCAGGCCTTAGAGGACTAACAGCTTTAATAAGGAGCTTTAAGGTAACTGTCTTCAATTATATTAATGTAAAACACAGAGATTACTGATGCCATTTGAATCTGGCAGCAGCCCAGTTAAGTACAGATATTCTAACAAGTTAGATGAATGGTGTAATCAGATTTTGAAAATAATCAGCTCTAAAATATCTTTGAAAAACATGATTTGGGGTTTTTGCTCAGCAAGATGGTGTTTGCGCTCTGCAGCGCTGGTTCCTTTCACTCACACTGGTGTGACTCAGGAGCCTCTCCACCGAAGTCAATGGTGTCAAACCAGTGTGAGTGAAATTGGACTCAGTCTCTGTAAATACAATAATGGTGCAGCTTATGCAGTAGCTTAGAAATAATAAAAATACTAAACATAAATTGACGGTTAAAAAAAGTAAAAGGTTTGTTGTTACTCTCAAGTTGAGCCCTTTTTCTTCTGCTGCTGTGAAGAAAATGCCACAAATGGGTTAAGAGAGTTAAAAAGAGAGAAAGTGAGATGGACTAAAATAAAGTGCACTAATAAAGCTGACTGTTTGGAAGGAGACAGCCGATGGATTGTAGATCTTCATTACTGCCCAGTTCAGGTGTTGTATTGAAGAAGTCTTAGCATGCCAACAAAAAGGGAACCAAACTGCTATAGCAACTTTTTGACTACAAAAATTCCAAATCATTGTCTGAGATTCTCACCTGGATCCTGGAATCTGATCTACGCAGCTGGACCCCTATGCCTCTGTGGAGCCACCGTGACTTGAACGGGACTCTGGGGGAGGAGGGGTTAGCCCATGAGGCGTCGCAGGGAAGTCAGTGGGACTTCAGACGAACGCAGAGGGGTGCCTGTGCAGCAGTGGGGTTGGGCTGCTAATGCTATCTGCTCTTGAACTTAGAAATGCAGTTGGTAGACGCTGTTAATGCCTTTTATGAAGACTGAATGTTGGCTGAACAAGTCGTTCATCCAAAGCCTGTAAATAACTATTCTGCATCTGATTTTCCTGGGAGTGTCAACCAAAGCATGTCCTTAATTACTCTCCTGTGGCTGAACCAGGGCAGAAATGGAAGGGCAGCTTTCTTTTCTGTTAGCGCAGTGATACTCAGACTGAGGCTCGCGAACCGTAAGAGGCTCTTTAATGTGTCTCCTGCAGCTGTTTGCGGCACGTGATATTAAACCAATGGTGTGATTTTAATTATTAACTAATCAGGATGTTTTTACTATGTTATTAACCAAACCAATTGAAGTTGATAAAACAATAATAATACTTGGTCAGCCATTTTGCTGTGAGAATAAACTAAATATTTCTCCCGTCATCTGAATATATAGTTCTATAGTAAATGAAACAAATAATTCACACTCCTGTGGCTATTTTGGGCAATGTTGATCGATAATTTGGCTCCTGAACCGCTGAGGTCTGAGTATCACTGTGTTAGAGAATGGGTTCTTAACCTGAAGGTCGTGACACACCTCCTCCCCTTTTTTATGGCTAGGAGAGAAAAGGAGTCACAGCTCTTTCCTCTGCTGTAAGAGGGGTTCACAGCATGCAAAAGGTTGAGAATAAAGCATTAATTTCTGCCCTGCCATGTTGTATGATTACAGACCTATTACCATGTTTCACAAAGCAATAACTCTCAGTACTCAATGCACAGAGCCAGATCTTCGCCCATACTAAGGGCAGGTCTTCACTACGGGGGGGGGGGTCGATTTAAGATACGCAAATTCAGCTACGCGAATAGCGTAGCTGAATTCGACGTATCGCAGCCGACTTACCCCGCTGTAGGGATGGCGGCAAAATCGACCTCTGCGGCTTCCCATCGACGGCGCTTACTCTCACCTCCGCTGGTGGAGTAAGAGCATCGATTCGGGGATCGATTGTCGCGTCCCAATGGGACGTGATAAATCGATCCCCGAGAGGTCGATTTCTACCCGCCGATTCAGGCAGGTAGTGTAGACCTAGCCTTAGGCCCCTTTGGGCTGCTCTGGCAGCGTAAGCTGCTGTAAGTGGGAAGCTGAGGACTCCCCTTAGTTCAGGCACAACTGAAGATTGGGCCTGTATATTAAGTGTCCTACTGCACTTTAATGATCTATTGTTGTGTTGCCTTTTTCCCCCCCTCAGAAACAAAGAAAAAAGTGGTAGCCAGCCAGCTAGTTTGGATCACGTCCAGGAGAAAAGATTCCCCCTAAAGGCTCACCAGTCAGAAAGCTACCTGCCAATAGGTATGTCTGTAGGCAGATTTCTAATAACTCCTTAGAAGATGCATGCCAGCAGGCAGTCAGCCTTCTACCCTGTCTTCTGGTTACATTTTAATATGCTAGAGATTTTCAGAGACTGAAGCCCACATGAAATTCACAGTCTCAAGTGTGAGAGTACTGAATACAGTTAGCATCTGATGACTGTTCAGTGGCCCATGGAAATGGAGTTGATATGCTCATTATAATTACTAGACCAAGTACTCTATTTCGAAGGCACCTATCAGCTTGGTATGGCACCCTAACAATCAGGTTTACACATCAGAAAAATGATTAGTATGATTGGCACTAATAGGTCCACTTCTTGGCAGTGTCACCATCTCAACCCTAGAGTTTTACAAGACCCACAACAGTTTCATTGATACCATCCTGCCCATAGCTTCTTGAGCAGCTGTGGTAAACCTGATGCAATTTTGTACATTTCGCTGCTATTACTCAGGTAATGCAGCTAATGCAGAATCAGTACTCTGCTATTTTCCACCACTTGTTACTGCTGGTGGTTAGGGAAGAGGAAGTGGGGGCAGCTGTAACTCTGTTCCTCTTATCCTCCTTTGATCTTCCTCTCTCTGCTTATATCACAATTCTGCTGCTGCTGCTGCTGCCCCATGTAACTTTTCTGGGCAGCAGCAATATGAAATTTACAAGAATGTGGTCAGTTTCATTTGCATTACCCCACTGATAGAAGACTTACTAGCACTTGCCCAATTGCCAGAGAAATTTTGCTTACCTTCCACCCACACCCACACCCACCCTCCAAGCTACACCCAGAGGGGAAAATTGTAAGGGAACCCCCTTCTATGCCAAACAGGAGCACTGTGTGAGGAAGCTTGCACTGAGGTTGTGAGTAGCTCTATGGATAAATTCTGGCCTTTGGTTTCCAAGGCTGTCAATCTTGAACTTTTCTAGAGCACTAAATCTGTTTGAAAAATAAAATAAAATAAAATGGGTGTTGTGGGTTTTAAACTGATTTCTAAAGGCAGGAGTTCTCAAACATTTCTGTGGTGTGGACCACACCTTAATAGAGAGATTGTCTAGTCATGAGCATCTCTCCTTCCACTGTACTCCCAGACATAATTGCACAAACTGCCTTCCTTCCCATTTGCGATTGGATGAACGGCCTTCCTCCCATTAATGATTGCAACATTTATGTAGCAATTATAGCAATTACCCTGAAAAGTAAAATTAGGGAAGTATTTCATGTGTGATTTATGTATTTATTTATATTATGATGGTGGCCAGAGGCCTCCAATCAGGAGCAGGGCCCCTAGACACCAAACAGACATATAGTAGGAGACAGTTCCTACTCTGGAGACCTTACAATCTGGGGGTCTTTAATGCAGTGCAGCAGCTGGTAATGAGAAGTAAGACCAGCATGATGTCAGAGTCAGCACTCTGCAGACAACCAGCAAGTGCTCTGTTAGCCACAATTTGGGAACTTCTGTCTTCAGAATCCTGCAGCCAGCCCTCATTTGATGTCAATGGGATGTTTGCCTGTGTGCTAACTACAGGATGGGGCCTATGTGTGTAAATATTACAGTGCACACACGTTCCCCCACATTTGAGTCAACTGTCTTCTAGGGATACAGAATTAGAATCCCTGAAGTTCATTCTTTTCATACCTCACTACATGCCCAGACTCCACTTTAAGGAAGTTTTTCTTTCATTTCAAAACTTGTCATTCTTAAAAATGACTCATATGCCTTGTGTGGTGCAGCTATAAGGTTCTGTTTTTATCTGGCAGATCAAGTTACAAACTCACTCCTATTCCAAGCCAGGACTTTCCAGCCTTTGTGTGCTGTGGGGATGTGGGTTATTGTCAGTGTTACCACAGGGTGACATTACAGCCCAGCTGCTCTCTGTATTTGGGATTTTGTGAGGAGAATTTGCTTTGTAGCTCATCTCTTAAAATATACGTTTTAAACAGTGTTTGACAGAATGAAGAATTTACATGATTTGAAACACTTCCCCCAGTAAACAACAACAGCAACAAAAAAGAACTGTAAAGTGTATCTCAGGATTATACGTAGTATTGCCTTAGATGCTATTATTACAGCATAAAAAATGATTCTGTTCTTCACCTACAGGTTCGAGGCATCCATCTCAGCTACCTGAAGTAGATACAAGCCCATGTTCAAATTCCCCTGCATTTAGAACAGGCAGTGAACCTACTCTAAGCCCCACAGTAGTTCGGAGGGTCGCTTCCGAGTCACCAGTAGGAGAAGCTCTTAGAGGATCAGACAGCCAGCTCTGTCCCAAGCCTCCACCTAAACCCAACAAAGTGCCCTTGCTGAGGCAACCTCAGTCTCCTTTAGCTTGGCACAGTTCAGAGGCACACTACTGTGAATTAAACCCTGCCACCTCCATAGACTGTGGAGCAACACAGCAATCTCTGTCTCAGAAGAGCAGCTACGTGGAGCATCTGATAGCTAAAGAGAATGGATTGCTCTCATTCAGGAACTCTGAAACAAGTTATCTGATCCATGAAGATGATGCCTTACAGAGCTCAATGGATCCATTAGCAGCTTGGACTGAGATGGCTGAAGAGGGCAGCATGTTTGTAGCACCTGTTCTTGAGACAGTATCCAGTTTTAAACCAAATGATTTTGAATCCAAACTTCTTCCTCCTGAAAACAAGCCACTTGAAACACCAATGTTAAAAAGAGTTAAGGAGCTATTCACCAACAGTAATCCAAAGGTTATTGCCCGTCATATGCTTAGAATGGACTGCAAGGTAATTTTTTTTTATTATTTGGTTTTTAATAATTGTAAAGGAAAGTAACTTTTCTGCACGTCACTGGATACCCTGCCAGATTAAGCTTTTTTTTAAAAAAAAAAGATTTGAAAGAATTAAAGGAGAGATCTGGGACTAAGGTAATGTATATATTTACTTGGGGGACTTGCAAAGATTTATCAAGGGGTAAGGTTGGAAAAGAGTTTTTAGCCTCTGAAGAATGATTACAAATTTGTCTCTGGACCAAAAATCCCTCTTAGTTGTCCCTAATTTTAGACCTATATTTCCCTCCATTCCAGACAAATTTGATGTTCTCTTTATTTGTTGTAGATTTATTTACAGCAGAAATGCTGACTCATGAAACTGAAATTAGGAAAAAATGGTATTTATTCTGAAGGAATGAATCCCATATCAGAGAGAGAGAACACCACACATTGCTCATGTTACAGGAAGGCACTCAGATACCAAAATGGTGGGCATGAGATAAGAACCTGAATAGAATACAATCTGTTTTATCTTCCTGGCTGAATACTGCTCTGCTAACCCTTGTTTGGGTCTTTGGGCCTTGACAGGATGAGAGGTAGTGGAAGGTGGCTGCAGAGCCTTTAGATGCAGTTCTCTGCTCACATGCCATTTGTATCCTCTAGTTGCACACCTTGGTAAGCAGGGCCGGCTCAGGCTTTTTTGCCGCCCCAAGCAGCAAAGGAGGGGTTGCGGGGGAAAAGCCGTGATCGGCGGCACTTTGGCGGCAGCTCAACTGCGCCGCTTCATTCCTCGGCGGCAATTCGGCAGCGGGTCTTTCTCTCCAAGATGGATTGAGGCACCCGCCACCGAATTGCCGCCGAAGACCCGGACGTGCCACCCCTTTCTGTTGGCCACTCCAAGCACCTGCTTCATTCACTGGTGGCTGGAGCCAGCCCTGTTGGTAAGCATCAGAAGCGTGCAGATATTTTTACAAGGAGGCAGGCTTTGTTATACAGGCAAATCTTTGAGCAGCGATTCTGAACTCAGCAACATGGAAAAAGGAAGAGAGAAATTCAAGTACAAACAGCCCTTTTTACAGGATCATGATTTTATTTAAAGGGAACAAGAAACGCATTTGAATTCTAAGTAATTTGAAGTGGATAGTTGTGAGTGCTGTATCCATTAGAAACACAGTATTTGAGAGAAAGAGTGGCATGGCTCACACTTCTTCGGTGTGAACCTGGTTCGAGATCCTCAAAGGTATTTAGGCACCCAATTCCCATTGAAATCAGTAGCACTGGGTCTAATGAAATCCAGGGGAGTTAGGGTATGTCATAATTGCAATGCCTATGATTCAAATGACATGAAACCCACACATCTTCTGGGTGTGGTGTTCTGTCCCATCTAGTGGCACTGAGACCACTTAGAGAGCAATTAATGAGTCGGTCCTACAGCCTTAGCTAAGAGGCAGTTGGCTTTTTGCTCATGTGACAGAGGCTCGTGCACTAAGCTCCAGAGGCCCCAGGTTTGATCCCACCCGCCGCCGACTGGGATCTGTCAGCATTACGTGGAGTAGCATTTCAAATAGCATTTCCTTCTTACCGCCATCAGCTCCATTACACTCCTTTAAACTCTCTATCCAATCTATTCTATAGTCATTAGAATTGAATGGTTATTGATCGATTCTAAATAATGGTAGCACCAGCCAGCCCACTGCGGAAAGAATGGAAAGGCCTTTCCAGTACTGCTGCTTCTTGTTAGGAGTGCTTCACTGCGAAAGCATACTCAAGGTTTGTTAGTTTAAAAAGGGCGCTGGAGGCCAAAGAGATGGTGCATTGTAGTGATTTCCTAATGGCATATTTGGGCACTCACATGAGGCTATATAGGTGAAATCAGTGCATCAGTTAATTCAGTCAGTCATTTGGGAACTATATTAGTGAGAAGTGATATTGTTTCTAATTATGTTAAAAAATGTACATCACCTGCCCAATATCCGGGGGGGGGGGAGGGGGGAGGGCAATGGCTCCTCCTGAGGCAGAAATGGATAATGCTGTTTGTTATAATTCAAAACAAACTCTTCTCTCCAATGTTTGCTGTAAAACTTGCCTCATAAAGATACAGCATTTGTCTCATCTGCTACTCACTGAGCATGAGATTTAGAAGAGAGTTGGTCAGTTTTTAAAAAAGATTTGCGTGCTCAGTGACCTAGCAAGGGCTTTTTCTCCCCCTCTGTGGTTTCTAATAACTTACACGGAGAACTGCACAGTTTCTCCAAGACTCATTTAGAAGTCACGTTGGCGAATGGGACATGTGACTATTGTCAGCCATAAAAATGAACAAATGGTGCTGCAGTGATTTCAGGTGTATTGAGTAATGACAGGTGAACCTGCCTAACATGGATATTACACTGTAAAGGTAGAAAGAACCGGGTTGTGCCAGTTTCCCCAACAAAATGCTACTGCTAGTACTTCCCCAATGCTAGTATACTTACTAGTGGCTCCACAGCCCCAAGGGAGCATGATTAGCCAGATAGGGGGGTGGTTAGCACACCCACCCTAACCACCTGCTGGCATCCACCAGTAGATGTTGAGGTAGCATACACTGTTTCTTTCTGAGGCAGTGGCACTGGCTGCTTCTAAATGCGCTCCCCTAGGCCCACCTGAGCCATTCTGATCCCCATGTGTCCCTCATACACAGAATGGCTCAGTGAACCTCCACTTAGCAGCTACACCTCTGCACCATCCTTCCGGAAGAAATGCCAGAATTTGGCTACCTTACAGTCATAGAATCATAGAAGTATAGGACTAAAAGGGACCTCATCAGGCAGGAACTAGTAAACCTAAACCATCCCTGACCGTGTTTGTCCAACTTAAAAATCTATAGTGATGGGGATTCCACAACCTCCCTTGGAAAACTATTCCAGAGCTTAACTACCCTTATAGTTAGAAAGTTTCTCCTAATATTTAACCTAAATCTCAGTTAAAGCAGTAATGTTCACAGTCCTCTTTATAATAGCCCTTAACATATTTGAAGACTTATCAGGTCCCCCTCAATCTTCTTTTCTCAAGACTAAACATGCCCAGTTTTTCAAACTTTCCTTATAGGTCATGTTTTCTAAGCCTCTTTAGAAAACTAATAGTTCTAATAATCGCACTTCTCTAGCCCTTATTTTTTTCAAAGCCCTGTGCAATCTAACTAATCTAGTACCTTTTCTCCTTCTACCATAGAAGTTTTAAAAATGGAATTTTAAAACCATCATAATAAGAAGAATGGCTTTCAATCTAATAGCAAAAGTGTGTGTTGAGTGAAGTAATTCACTTAGATTTACCCTAGTTTAGTAGGAAATCTTAGCGGCTGTAATTAGCCTAGCAAACTTAATTAAGACCTCTGCTTCCATAATGGAACATTAAAAAGATCTTTAACAAATGTGGCTGGAGATGCTTCTTTCTGATGGCTACATTGTGCTTCATTCAGTTTGACCCTTTCAAAGTGCCTATGGGTTCTCTTTCAATCTTGCTTATTCCCCCTGATCCTGTGACCATCAGACTAATTTAGATGCAACCTGAAATGATAACCTGTTCTCTGCCTGTGCTGCTGGGATTGAATGATTGTCATCTGTTTGGAATTGGTTATATACTATTGGTAGCACAGAATTCTAAAGTATTACAACAGATTTGCATACAAACAGGGCCACATTAAAGCCTGCACACTATAGATTTGTGTGTAGGACCCAAGCTCCTGAAGTCTGATTACATCAGAATCTCAGCTTTCATTTAAAAAATAAAGTTTGTAGCCCTCAGAATTGTGAAGGAACACTCAAACATTTACCAGGTGTAACTGAGGTAGTGATGTCTGCTTGTCTGCAGAAAGCCTGGAACAATAGCTGTGAGAGGAAAAACTGTCCCATTCAGATCAATGGGCTGTTAACTCCCAGACCTAGTGCTTTGGTGGCACACACTAACTCCACTCAAGTAGGGAACTATGTATGGCAGGAGGAGATGAGCAGTGGGTCTGATCCATTCACCCGAGCAGATTAACCCTGGCCTTTCCATGAGGCCCTGTGCCAACACTCCTGTCTCTCTGGGAGGGAATCGTCCAGGGGGGCAAAGCCACTGGGTACCCAGTGTCATGGTGTGCCTAGGGCTCCATATTGCCTTAATCCAGTCCTTCAGACAGAGGATGGCACTTAGATGCTATGGTGATAGAAAGGCAGATTAGATTACAAATTTGTCAGCATATGAACATTAAAACAATACTCATTAGATAATATGAACATTATTAAGATTAATAGCAATTAGTAGTTCTTATAGATGTAGCAAATTGCAAATAATCATTATGTATATGAAAGGCAAAGGACTAATGCAGTGGAGAGAGAAAATAGAGGGCTTTTTTGTATGAATTACTGTCAGACACAGAGCACTCACATAGTCCTTTCCAAATTCAGAATGCTTTGTGTACATTAATTCATCCTCACAACAGCCCTGTGCAGTGAAGAAACAGCACTGTTACAGTATTTTGCAGATGAGGAAAGTGAGGCAAAGAGGTTAAGTATCTTGGCCACAGTGCATTAGTGTCAAAGCAAAGATCAAGCCATGAGACCACTCTGTGCTTTTGTTGGATGTGTGGGGAGCTGCTTTTGGTAGAGTGCTTGATCAGATCTGTTGTGGGTTTGACACAAGCCCTACAGCTCTCTTCTCTGGAAGAAAATCTCCTTATGATGCTGCTTGTTTTCTGTTATTGTTTTTTAAAAACCAGATCAAAGAACTAGTCCTTATTTCTTGGCCATAATTCTTACTTGTTTTCATATACTTGACTCACTAAAGGAAAGCATTTCTAAGTTCTGCACAAAACCTCCTTGTGTGTAATGTACTCAGCATGTTTCTGTTTAATGGGGATATTTTTAAATGGCTTTATATTAGTGTTCTAGCTGTACAGCGAGTTAGAGTAACACTACGAATGAATCAAACTCCTCCTTTCCTTAAATAAGTCAACTTCCTGGATCAGTGTGTGAAAACTTTTGCACTTGACAGGTTGCTAGGATACTAGAGGTCTCTGAAGAGATGAGGAGGAGGATGGGAGTGAGATCAGGTCTGGAGCTCATTACATTGCCCTATGGACACCAACTGCGCTTGGACATAATTGAAAGGTATACATTCTTGTTACATTGTGCTTCACTCCTGGGACACTTGGCTAGAGTCTCAGTCTGTTGTTGGTATTGGTGTGTCTTATATCTCCAGGTAGAAACACCCTCCTTCCCCAATAAACACTTTACAGTATTCTTGTATACTATGTTGAAATCCACTGAGAGGTAATTTATTGGGACACAGAGATATTGTACAGCTTTGTGCTTGGGAGGACTCGTGGAGATCATCAAGCAACTCCATGGAGGGAGTGCTTGGAGGAAAAAAACAGGTATTAAGGGTCTGATTCTGGTAGGGGAACCTGAGCCCGCCCGCCCGTTACTCCAGGTTCCAGCTCTGGGGCCCTCTCTTCAGCAGCCAAGGTCTGCCCTATCCTATTCCTTGCTGCTTTTCCCCTGAGCCTTTTCTAGCTCTCTGGCTCTCCCCCTTCCCTGAGTTTACCAGCCCAAACTCCCTCCTCCCAGGGAGTAACTGCAGGCTACTTATCTCTTTGCCCCAACCACGCCTCCCTTCTCCCAGGCAGTGACTACAAACTATTTCCCCTTGCTGCTCTTCGCTCCTGGGCTTAATACAGGCCCCACCTGTTCCTGTCCAGCTGAGCCTCTTCTCATTAATCCCTGCTCCCTGGCTCTTCCTCTAGGTGCAGCGGAAGTGGCTAATTGGCTTACCTAGCCACCTTATTCCTTCAGGCCCTGTGTGGGGTGGACACCCCATCGCAGATGTGCAGTAACATAAGGGCAGATCTGTTACCCTGAAGCCTCCAATACATAGTCGGTCTATATCACATAAGCGTACTATTGTCACTGAGCTCCATGTAACAGCAGCATTGTCAGTAACAGCCATTTAATCCTGCCTAGGGACGTTAAGGGCTTTTAAGTATTGCCTTTGTTATTTGATCACATCCCATCATTTCACTAGTTTACTCTAGACATCACTGACTTGCTTCTCTCTAGACACAACACCATGGCAATCGGAATAGCTGTGGATATTTTGGGCTGCACAGGAAACTTAGAAGAGAGGGCTGCGACGTTAAACAGGATCATCCAGGTAGCAGTGGAACTGAAGGACTGCCTGGGGGATTTGTACGCATTCTCCGCTGTCATGAAAGCACTTGAAATGCCACAGGTAAAATAATGTTCCCTTTATGGTATTCAAAGAGTTTAATTTTTGTTAGTTAATTTTTTTCAACATTTTAAAGCCCTTAGACAAGTGCTTAGAGATGACAGGAATGGGCATTATAGAATGCCCATCCCCATGTAGACAGACAGATGGTCATCAGAGCTAAGATATGTTTAGCCATTATGAACTTACAATACTTTTAATCGTAACAATCTCATTCCCTTCAATGCCAGCATTAGGAAAAAAACTTTGCTTTATAGAACAAGAGTCTGTTTATTTTAAAGCAAGGCGGGTATGATAGCATCAAGACATTTCTTCTGTACTATTAAAAAAAATTTTGTTATGAAACAAACAACTATTTTTTGCAGTTACAGAAATGTGCCTCTTTTGAATATATTTTTATTATGCTCTTTGGTGAAAGCTTTTTTTATGATCCTGCAGGGTATAGATGACCTTTTGAGATTAACACTTTGATGAGAGAATGTTGAGCAACCAGCAGTAGAAAAGAGAAATGCTAAATTCCAAAAGAATGGATGTTATCTGAATTCAGCTAGTAACATTTATCTAAACAAAATTCTCCACTCACACATACCAGTTGGGAGACAGTTCTCATATCTAATCCTTGAATAACAGCTTTAGAAACACGGAGTACTTAGAATAGCTGGTCTGTAAAAAAATAAATGTGCATTTTTTGTGTGCAAATGGACATGGTACAGCAATTATTTTTTTGTCAATCCAGTAAAAAAAATTTGATGTTTTGCCCCCCCAGCATTAAAACTAAGTTTAGGGCCCTTTTAAAATCACTCATCAGAGAAACATGCTGTTATTGCATCAGCTATATGTTTGGCTGAAAGTTTACTACTACACAAGGAAAGTGATACAGTAGTTGCAAGGAGAGATTGCCAAATGTGGCACCAGGAATGCTGCTTTAATTTTTGAGTGAGAGGAATTTGTTAGCTGTATCTTGGCCTGTGGTGATTTGAAACTTGTCCTAGATAACCATAAAGGGTCACTTCATGGGAACAGAACATTGGGTTATGGCTTTTTTCCCAAGGAACACACAATTATTTTGCCTAAATACTAGGATGTTTTATTCAGTGGTATTAAGTTGTATCAAGGTATTATTACTTATTAATGTCAGGATCCAGTGGAAGAGGCAAATTGTTGCATAGGCTTAAACAAAAGATGGTATCATATTATTATGATTCAGATCAATCCAAATTAACCCTCTGGTATCTGCCAGAAGCAGCATAGTTGCTTTACGTAAGAATAGTTGCAAAATGAAAATAGGACTCTCTTCTTTGCATTGAACAGATCGCAAGGTTAGAACAAACATGGATCACTTTACGGCACCACTACACCCAAACTGCCATTACCTATGAAAAGCAGTTGAAGCCATTCAGCAAAGCTCTGCATGAAGGAAGAGGTGAGTGTGTAGCATGTGGGAGTGCAGACAGACTGGCCTTCACCACATTTGTTTTCATGAAGGGAACTGGACTAAGTCCTTTACTGCAAATGACAGATTTTCAGTCTGAATAGCCTTTAGCTTGCTTTCCCTCTCCATTAATGTAATAATGGACATAGACAGAAATTGAGTCAGTTCAGCATAGTCCTACCCTCACTAGTTTGTGAATGCCTTAAACTCCCATAGCACAGAAGAGGCAGGCTGTACGACTGCCTTAGAAAAGCCCGGTGAGCATAGTAGATCAGTACAGAAGGGGCATTTCACTCATTCTGGTGGCTGTGTCATCATGCACTGAAGTGACACTGCATCATTGTGTGTGACAGAACACAGCACAGGGATGAATAAATCAGAGGAGTCCACATCTGCAAGTAAGTCCATAGCCAGCCAAACAAGAGTGTATGTGTGCACGTGTGCAAAACATCCCTTGTGCTCCCAGCATCTCCCCTCCCCACACCCACTATGGAGTGCAAGAAGGGCAGGGGAACTGACAAGGCCCTTCTGCTTCACCAGGATTCTGGTTAGTAGAAAGCAAATCTGTGCAGAGCCTCCCTTTCCCCCTGCAAAGGAGGAAGAGCTGTGGCATAGCAGACTCCTCTGAGGGTATGTCTACATTGCAGTCAGAAGTGAGACTGCAGCCTGTGCAGACACACCCAAGCTAGCTCTACAAGCCCACTGCAGACCCAGGATATACATGAGAGCAGCCAGCCTGTTGGAAGCTGGGGGGCAGGGATGAAAAGTGAGGATGCTAATTTGAAGGATTTCTAAAGCATATTATGGAAGGGAAAAATACTCAAAACAAATCCTACTTGTAACTGGTTTAGGGAAGAATGTTGTACTATAATTCGCTTGTAAATGAGCAGGATTTAAGATTGTTGAGTGGCTGTGTTGCATCTCTTCCAGAGACCATCTGTGCTCCACAAAACAATATAACTGTGCCCCTGCTGATGCCCTCGGTTACCTTGATGGAGCGACAGGTTGTCATTTTTGATGGGATGGACCTGTGGGAAAACACTGACCAAAGCTGTGAAATAATGCTCAAGCATTTAGCCACAGCCCGTTTTATAGCACAAAATGCTGACATGTACAGAATGACTGCGGAAAGGATACTGGAAGGTAGGGCCACTGGCAGGAGTAAAATCTTGCTGCGCGTTTTGCCAATACAGTATTTCTCAGAGTGAACAGAATGTGTGAGGTGCGTTGTTAAAGTAATGAAGAGATACTGCATATTCTCCCAAGAGTCCAGGCTCTTATTAGTAACTGAAATAACAGCTTAGAAAATCGGGTACAGGCTTTTTCTACAGCAATTGGCAAATATGAGAAAAGTTAAAATGTAAATAGGACAAAGGCAAATTTCTGGTCAATCTCCCCCTCTCAACTGGTTAGTCTGAGGGCATGATGCTACAGCTAGTGTGTGCGACTCTGAGCAGCATGCCCTACAGAAGGAAACATACTGTATGAAAAGGAGTATTTCCATGTTAAACCTATGGCTCCATGGCTTCTCATTGCCTTTTGTTAGGTTATCAGCCGATGTACTAGCGATTACATTCTCTCTAAAGAAAATCCTCTAAATTCCTTATGTCTGACTCTCCCTTAGCTGAAGTTTTGTCACTAGCTCATACCCTCCTAACCCATCTTCTGTATGAACTCTTGTTATACAGAACTGTGAATATTTTTGAGGTCTCCACTTAAGTCGACTAGGAATTGCTGCAAGAAATGCATTCTTCTCTCCCTCACAAGGCTGAGATTCTCCTTAATAAAAGTCTCTTCCAGGCCATAGTAGCAGAATACACTCTATAGGCTAGCTCTAGTTAAACAGTCATTTTGTATGCTGTATTTATCCAGTTAGCAGCATGGTGATACAATTGTACTATACGCTTTTTTGCTAAGCACATTTATCTTTTAAGTCAGAGCCATTGTGACCTTTTAAGTAAATATGCACATATTCATCTGCTAAGAAGCTAAGAGGACTCTCAACGTATGTTGATAAGGAGCTGAGGACCATTTACAGCCATTCATATAATCAAAGATCGGTCAAGGTGGCTTAGTACATGGATAGAAGACCTGCAAGGGAAGCAGGTGGTTCACTATGTGGTATTCTACCTTCTGACTCAGGAAGCAAAGACCCAGCATGGTTTTCAGGGATTCTGTACTTCTGGAAGTACCATAAAACTGAAAACCTTGTTATTAAAGACCCCATAGAATTTTTCAAAATAAGTATCCATTAACGATGACCAATATTAATCACACTAAACAGCTGGTGCAGGGAAATTAAAAATATTGATATTATAAAGTTATTGCAGGCAAATATATACTCTCAGAGAGCTCTACATTTTTCAGGAGTTGCCACTATACCATCTCATCTTCATCTAACAGTCTTTATCGATTTTTAAGGCCAGAAGGGACCATTATGATCTCCTAGTCTGACCTTTTATGCAATACCAAGAGCCAAAGTTTTCCTTGGTTCTCAATATATCCTATGCCAATGATCTTTAATTAAACCAGAGTCATCTACGTGTCCCCACAGCATGGCCTATGGAAGTGTTTTTTAGTATTTACCCAGCTTTTTAATATCTCCAAATATTTATTTGGGAGATAAAGCCAATAGTATAAAAAGAACCCAACATTTTAGCATAGATGTACTTTTGGAAAAGTACAATAAACTTAGAACCCACCCCCCATTGCCACGTAAAAGCTGATTTGATATTAGACAAGGTGGGTGAGGTATTATCTTTTATTGGACCAATTTCAAGAGAGACAAGTTTTTGAGCCACTGAGTTCTTCAGGTCATACACAGTTATGCATTTTCTGTTTTCCTCATTTAGGTTTTCAGCCAGATGATGAGATGAGTGAGATCTTCAAGACAGAATTTCAAATGAGATTGTTATGGGGCAGCAAAGGAGCACAAGTTAATCAGAGGGAGAGATACGAGAAATTCAACCAGATTTTAACTGCACTCTCCCGAAAATTAGAACCTCCTCCAGTGAAACAGGTAGAGCAATGAAATATCAAATGGACCTTTAAGATATGATTACTTCAAGTTTGCCATTTAATTTAATTAAAAGAAATTGCCAATTTGTCACTGTACAAGCCTTTAGCATTCACCGGATCTTTAGGACTTGTAAATTGCACAATGCACATTTATGAATTGTTTAAAAACTACTGATTTCTAAATAAATTTATTTATTAATATGTTACCATGTCAATTTAATAATTTCTTGAACAGTCAAATTTAAGATAGTCTGCATAATGTATTCTTGTGATTTACAAAAATGTCTATTGATGTCTACTAGTCATTACTATTGGTGTTTTACTTAATGTTATCAGTAATGAAACAGTGTACTGTAAATAAAAAATGCTAGGTATTTTAGAAAATATCAGTTGTATGATATTCCTTACATGAGTATGAACCTGTACATAGTTGTGAATTAAAATATCTTTATGTGAAATATTATACAGTGGATCATTGTACACTATAATCACAGGAAATAAGGTGATTTTATACTGCCCGGGGAGGGGGCTAGATTGTAGTGGAACTGGTGGGGTAGAAAATTAACTAGTTGATTAGGATACAGTTTGAAATATTCTTTCACCAATGTACACAAAACCCATGAGCTGATACCATTTGTCTCCCAGGAAATTAGTATTTAGAAGTTACTCTGGACTTTGTAATGCACAAGTTACTATTCAAGAGTGTTCTGGTCTGTTGTTCAGGCTCCAATACAAACTATGCCATGTGCGTTGGAAATGGGGGGAGGGAACCCCAAACCAGGGGATGAGAAGAACAAATAGCTAAGCAATCAAGATGTCTTCAACCTCACCATCAGCTAGAGGTTTGCACCTGTATCTCAGGTCTTCTCTAGCAAAAAGGAGGAAACAGAGGTTAGTAAGTAGTAGCTAGATTAATGTATCAATCTTTGCTCTATAGAATTAAGAGGAATTGTATAATCCGATGGCACTCTAAGTGTGGTGGTGTTGGAAGTTCATGTCTTTGAGGAACTAGTCATGGGAATAAGCTCACCTGTAATAAGCCATCAACATTGGATGGTATTTTATGAAATAGTGGAGATTGCAGCCACAGCTGCACCTATGTTGAAAATTTGCTAATGAGTTTTATCAGTTAAAAAAAAGTTAAGAAAAATCTTAGATGAGGCTTTTGAGTAAGCCCTTTCTAAGAGTAATATAACTCTTCCATATTTTATAGCAATATCTATAATGGTCAAATGAAAGCTTCCACAAGAGATACTATCTCTAGTGCTTTAGGATTATTTCAGGAAGTTCAAATAGTAGATAAAAATGACAGTCTAATTTAATTTACTTGGATTTTCATAAGGATCCTTGTAAGAGATTAAGAAAAATAAATAATCACAGTCTCAGTGACAAAGTCATGATGCTGATTAAAATCTCTTACACTGAACTAGAAATGTCTCTGCCCATTGAAGTGTGGAGTTGCTGTTTGGTTATTTCTCAGTGACACAAATCCCTGCTCTCAAGTTAGCTAGGAGATCTTATTACTGTTGCCTGTAGTTAAGTATGCAAATCCCCAAATAATTGGGGGGGGAAGAGGAGGAGTCCACATGGGGACTAAACGTCCATGTATTAATTAGGCAGGAGTCACCCCTGTGCTGCTCCAGAGCCACATTTAATGTAGTTTTGGACCTCGCGCTCTGTGGAGGAGAGGGCCTGGTTGTGACTCCTAGAAGCCCACTACTTGGCACACTAACTTGCTTTCTGAAGCAAGTGGAGACAGTTAATGACCTTTTTGGCATTTTAGAAGTCTGGCTTTTGGTCCTATCATTTAAGGAAACAATGTGATAATGAATTACTGTAGTGTGAGGGAGGCATTAATATGATTATGGTAGATTGTTTAATTGTGGATGGCTAGCTAGAAGAAGTGCATTAATGTCTCAATGAGTGTAAAAACTTGAAAATCCCTCCTGGAGATGGGGAGAAGAAAAACACACACACAGATTTTAATCTGGCCCATCAAATGGCAAACTCATATTTTAATCAGTTGGGAGGGCTTGATATGGCCACATTTAAAAAAAGGTGGAACAAGCTTATGGTCAAGACAGGTTTGATATTGGCACCATAACCTCTGTTTCTTGTGATATGTAACTTTCAAATACAAATTGTTTTATTTATATAACTATAGCCACAATAAACATGTTCAGAGGCTATAGATTATATATATATATTTCAGCAACTCAGAGCCAAAGTCTGCCACTTTTGTTCCTCATGCCACAAATAGGCCTAATGAAGTCACTGCAACTACTTGCCACATAGACCACTCTATGTACGTAAGGGTGATAGAATGTGGCCCTCTAGTAGGGTGACAAGACATCCCGATTTTATCGGGACTGTCTCGATGTTTGCTTGTTTGTCCAGTGTCCCGCCCTACCTTCGGTCAGGACGCGAATTGTCCCGATATTTTGCCTCTGCTCCGGCGCACAGGGGGACCTCGTGCCCCTCCTTCCCCCATTGGATCCCTCCCCAAATCCCCACCCTGCCCCGTCTCTTCCCCGAGCACGCTGCATTCCTCCTCCTCCCCCTTCCCTCCCAGGCTTGCGCTGATTAGCTGGATGGCGGCGCAAGCGCTGGAGGGAGCGGAGGAGGTGGTGAGGACAGGGAAATTGGGAGGTCAAAGCTGCTGTGCGCCTAGGTGAGGGCCCATGACGCAAGGCAGAGTGGGCTATGGGGGCACGGAGGGCCAGCGAGGCGGCAGTGGCAGCAGCCACGTCGCAGGCGCTGGTTCCCCCAGAGACTCAGAAATTCACCCGGGTGCTCAGCAAGCCGGGCATGGCGGCCGAGCGTCACTGAGGGGGTGCTGGGCTCCATGTTCATGGTAAGAGCCCGGCCGGGAAGGGACTGCAGATACTAACCCCCCTCCACCGCCCAGCTCTGGTTGGGCAGCTGCGGGGACAGTGCCCATCTCTTCCTGCACAGGGGGCCAGGGCGCAATCCCGCTGGGGTGAGCGGGAGCCGATCGCCTCCCCTGCCACTAGGGAGCTCTCTCCGCCCGGCCCCGGGGCCTGATGCTGCCGCCGAGCTCCCCACATCAATAGGGCTCCGACGCCCGCGGCGGGAGGGAGCCACCAGGCTGTCACAGCGCGGCGCGCCTCCTGTTGGGCCACGGCTCTCTGGCCCAGGCTGTGTTGTCGGTGCAGCCCGGCGGAGAGCTCCCTGTGTGGATTGGGGGCATGGTGGGGCTCTCCGCTGGCACAGCACTGGGAGTTGCTGCCGCGCTCCCCAGTGCGGCTGCAAACTTCCATCCAGTCACAGCGCGTTTCCGTAGCGCTGTGCGTTGCGTGGAAATCTGTGGGTGTGTCTGAAGAATTGGTACAAAAGGAGGTGCGATGGCACTTTGTGTCCCCTCCTCACCACGGTAACGCGTGTGCGGGGTCGTTCCTCTTTATCTCTTTTCTGAAATCTTCCTAACCCTGGAATTAGACCCAAATGTATCACGGAGGGGTGGGGTGGGGCATGGACCTCCGGCGGCTTTTTTTTTTGCCCCGCCCTCCCACGTCCTGATATTTCACCTGTGTGATCTGGTCACACTACCCTCTAGTAACATATCAGTATAAAAAATGTGATAGATGTACAGGGATGGTTTTGTAACAGAAGACAAAAAGGAAGCTATCTTGACCATGAAAAGTTTTTATTCCATTAAAATATTCTCAACAGAGAACACTATTTTTAAACAAAGCATTTAACATTTAAGAAATCAACATGTGCACAAAAAGGTTAAAAATTACTGGAAAATGTAAGATTAAGACAATTCATGTTCAAAAGTTCAGAATGAGTTAGAACTAGCTGTGCAAGTACAAATTTCCCCCCTATATTTAATAACCCTCATACAGGTTGCACTATCCCTCGTGAAAGCAATTTGCCTCCAAAGGAAGCAAATTCTGCTTTTCGAAAAACAAACAGTAGCATGAAAAGAACAGTTAGTTCTTTACCAGGAAGTGTTACCAGTGACCTGTGAGGCTTCTAGCCAAGGAAACCAAAGGCTTCTTAGCCAAAAAATCAGCTCACATTTCCACCTCTTCTCTAACTTTAAAATAAAAAAGCACTGTTTTTTTTTAAAAAAAAAAAACTACATTATGTAGTTTGTCAGTATTGAGTAATGTCACCTTATATAAATAACCCTGTATACAATATCCAAAAATCTAATAGTCCCCAAATGCAATACACAGCTGTGTAATAGTGGTATACATAAAGGAATACACTTCCACACAAGAAATCACTCAGATTTAGTATTACTGGTAGTACAATTTCTAACAACACTGAATTTTCATTTAAAAAAAAAGAAGGAAGCCAGCACTGCTGTGTCCAAGTATTGCTTCAAACCCTGTGAAAGAGACAATATTATCTCGTTCCCCAAACAGCAAGTGGCTGGGCTTATGAAGCTTTAAATGATACAAATCTCCCTCCCTCTACCTCCCCTATTCTAGTGTTCACCACTGAATCAGATAAGATTTATTTTATTAATAGAATCACAAATGGGAGAAGAGACACCATAAGCAATAGGGGCACTGCAGACAGCTATATTTACACGTATAAACATATCCAAATGTCAATTGTTTACAAGTAAAAGTGCACATAGATCATTACAAAGTATCACTCAAATTTCAACTGGTCCATACAATGAAGCATCACCTAAAAACAGACAACCACTGGAGCCTCAGAACCCCAAATTAAAAAACAATAAAAGAGTTTCCATAAATTTTTTTAGCTGTCTTTAGTTTCAATGCATAAAATTTATGATGCACCATGTATTATGTTAAGGTAAAGCTCTAGAAAACAAACACCTACCCTGGCTACCTCAGCAGCTGCTGCACTTTGGAAAGAGTTACAGGCGGTCATACTGAGCTGAGACTCAAAGCCCTTTGTGGGATACTGTAGTGGTAGGATTGGCAATCAACAGATTTAGGCACTCTCTAGTTTTAAGGCAGCATTTGAATGGCAAGCAGTTTACTTCTGAAAACAGTCATTTGTCTTGTTGTGATGAATCTCTTTGTTGTTATGCCAGGTTTTCAGTGCTCACAATAGGTTACTGAAGTGCTGAAGATGAACCACAGTTCTTGGAGATCCTGTGACTGCATCAGGGGCTAGAGCTGAGATATAGTCTTTTCCCCAAATCAACATAAATACATAAAGGTTTACATCAGTTATAATGCCAAGAAAACTGGAATGTAATGATGGTTGCATTGGAATAGTTATAGCAGCATACATGGACACTGGGATGAAAACTTTAGTGCTGGAAATATTTAAACAAAGTGGTTTTGCTACAAATGCAAAATAAAATAAGAAGCAATGGAGATAATAAAGTGTTATGCAGCGGTGCCTGACAATTCTAGACATGCAGGAGGAGGTTAGGGCGAGCATGGAGGTGGCACTGGCAGATGTGGACAAATGACATGGTTCTGATTGCCAATTAAAATGGGGTAGGAAAAGAAGATAGCTGAGACAGCCAAAATGTAATGCAAACTGATGAATAGTTTGTACGTCTTTTAGGACAATGAGACTGAAGTATTTAAAATCTGGTTGCCTTTCTATTCTGCCATAATGGAGTTCTCTTTTGCTTCAGAAATTTAAGAATTTGTAACATATTATGTATGGAAATGCCAAGAATGTTAGTGAATAAATGTATGTCTGCATGCATTCATGCAACTTGCTTTTCCCTCTTTTTGCTGGGCCTCCCAGCCTAATGCCCTCCCCCAAAAGCAGCTGCATGTAACCTCCTTCAACATCTCGCCCATTTTCTCAGAAACCCGCTTCAGGAACCTGCAGTCCAAGAGGAAAAAGAAAAGAACAGAGTTACTGAAAGCCTCTGGAAAACAGAGAAGCCTTCTCAATTCTAATCAGCCACCTTAAATGGCTATAGAGTAGCCGTTCTATTTAATCCCTGAACAATTAACCATATCTGATGGCAAGCAAAAGCCCTTTCAAGCTTATTCGCAACATACATTCCAGTAAGAACAGCTATTTGTCCTGTAATCAAGTAGTGCAATGTACCTTCCTTTCCTTTATTATTTAAAATTAGGTGAGGAAAATGGTTGTAGATCTAATGTTTGAATTTTAACCTACAAGTGATGAAATGTAAAGCCTCTAGCTATGGTACGAGATCCTTTCACTGGGAATGTAAAACATTTACTAGAACTCAGAAAAAGAGATTAAGAGCTTTTCAAGAATGGAAAGGAACATGGGAATTCAGAAAGACACATTTTATGTTTTAACCATATAGTAACCATCAAAAACATTTCCAAGCTAAAGCAGTATCAAATAGACAATATTCTAGGTTCATAGCCGCTGGCAGGAGAATAAAAGGGTAGGTCCATCATACGGTACTTTATCTTTAATGGACCATCTTGAGTGGATTGTGCTTTTTTACCTTTGAGAACAGGAAAATGTTTTCCTTTTTATGGCGTGAAAGCTGCTAATATATTTACAAAGAAAGGACAATTATGAACACTTTCAGTAACTGAGCTCAGTCAGTTGTAGAGTGGTTTATTTATTTTTTGTTTTAGAGTTTTAAGTATATGGTAGTTAAAGTTGCTGATGCGGGAACAATAGAGCCTAAAGAGGTTTTCAGAAATTGCAATTTGGAACAGAGGTTATTTTCAAGTACATTGTTGTACAGACAGAAAATTTAAAAAATTACTTTTTGAAGCAAGTGAATATTAAAAATGGATTTTAAAATAGTAGTATAAAAACAAGATGACCTGATCAATGGAGCAGATCCAATGATTTATAAAATGAAAACACTAAAGGACCTCAGAAAGATAAATGCAGAAATAAGGCAAATGTTGCAGAGCAATTTAATTAAATTAAGACATTTTCTTACTTTTAGTACTAATATCTCTGGAAAAAAAAAGTCTCTAGCCAAGCTCACATGGTGAACAACAGACCACACAAATGCCTTCAGATATCCTAACACTTTCTATGAAATTGTGTGATTCAGTATTTTCCCTATGGAATGTAGAGTAGTAAGCTGCCAGCTTAGTTGTTATATATAGGTTACTGCACCTTTACTGTTTTTCTCTAGAGTTACATCTATATATGATGTTGGCACATAGCCTTCCTCTCCATTCTGTCTTCGAGCTCTTGTCCATCCATCTCCTTTGTCTTCCTCGATAACATACAAAACCTCCCCTTCTTTCATTGCCAGAGTGCCTTCATTGTGACCTGGGAAAACAGACAAAAAAAGTCTCACAGCTCAGACACAATTTAAAAGTAAGCTTTACATAAACAGGAAGTACTGATAATCTATGGAAGGGAACATAGGCTTGCAGACAAAAATCTGGTCTCATGTTGTAAAGCTGAATATATGCCAGAAGCTGTTTTTCTAATATTTGTGTTACAACAATATAAAAGTACTACTCTGCCAATGAATTAAATTGATCTATGGAATACTTCTCATGACCTTAAATGCAGCTGCTAATATTTAAAAAAAAAAAATAATAATCCATCAGTTTTTTGTTCTGTTTTTTAAAATCAAATAAGCTCAATATACAGAGTTAACCCTACCATCAAAAGGATAAATTGCTTTGCAGTGTCCTATAGCTGGTAAGGGATCATCGTCTTCAAATTCATCATCAAATTCATTATGGTGGGCATGCTGTTGTGGTGGGCCTCGAATTTCCTGGTTTGCGTCATCGGTGTAGCTCCCCTCAGGGCTATAATGCAATGAGTAGAGTAAGGACTCTGTATATTTCTCAAAAACCACCCACACAACTTTAGAAGTTACATTTCCATATCTAAAAAAAAATCTGAACCCTAGTGCAACTCAGAAAAGGCTGTTCAAAGTTGTTCTAGGCTATCAGTGTGAACACATGAGGAAAACAGGTTGTCAATATTTAATTATGGATTAAGTATTAATGCATATTGTTTTCTGAAGGAGCAGAGCTGTTTTTTAAAGGCTTGCACTGAACTCTGCTACTAGAACAGCCCAAATTTAACAACGAAGATACAACAATGGGGATGATCTGACAGAGGTGCGAAATGGGGAAAAAAATCTACCTGAGATGCTTGGGAAATTATAGAAGTCAACAGGGGACATTAATTGAAAGAGTGACCCTTCGGTGATGTCATATACCGTTTTCACCTTGAATTACCTACAACCTGACTAGTCTGTGTATGCATGTGTTTTAATGGAAAATTATTTTACTGAAGTGGCAAGAATGAAAATAAGTAAAACCTAGAACCTTATGGCCAAAAGATGCCATTTGAAGGAAATACATAGTGCATCTGGGAATGTGGGAGAAGGAGAGGTGGGTATCACCCACCCTTAGATGCCAGATGGACATGGTGGGAGTAGCTGTGAAAAATAAAAAAATCTACTGAGAATTCCAGTAAAGCTTCAACGCAGGTATTGTTAAAATAGTGACCTTTCTCTTCCCTGTGTTACAAGATGGTTGATGTCACTGCTGTGCCTTCTGTCTCCTCTTGCTGCTACTTTACCTTCAACTTCAGAGAGCCAGGCCTTATGAGGAAAAAAGTCAGAAAACATCTGGGGTCAATATTACCAGAGAAGTCTCAACTAGCAAAATGTTATATATCACCAAATGTACTATTTCAAATAGACTTAACAGTGTAGAATTTAGGTGCCAATATACATCCAGATATCTGCTAAATACCAAATCATCATGAAAGTTTCCTATTTACTTGGCTTGATGCACAAAGCTATCATCTCAGTTTAATACTCAGTAGTGGTGTTGAGAAAATGGTAAAAACTGACATCTTGAACCATTTAACATGAAACACTTAAAAATAAATTTGTAGAAAATAATTTACATTAAATTACTCAGTGCATATCATCTCAGTCTACCTACATCAACATACTAGGGGGAAGGATGCTCCATGGAAAACTGAATCAGACTAACTTCTTCAAACAGAGAACTTTTCTAGTTCCTATGTTTGTGACTTACAGGGAACATCAGCATATTCCTATTTCAATACACTTGCCAAGAAATAATTTAATAGCTTTTAACCTCATTCTTGTGTATTTCCATTCGAAGACGATCCATGTTGCTCATAGTTTCAGCTAATTTTGGCTGCAAACTGCCTGGATCCCCCATCTGTGGATTCTTCTCATAAACATCTTTCATTTTGATGAGTGCATCCCTGTAGTGAGGTATATGAATGCCCAGGAATTATTACAAGTGGCAATTACATTACAAGATGTTTTGTCTTTAATAGTCCAATAAATACTAAAACAATATTTGTACAGCACCTAGCACAATGGGTTCCTGGTCCATCATTAGGGCTTCTAGGTTCTACAGTAATACAAATAATAACCACCACCATCGTAGACACAAAGAGGATGAATATAAAAACTCTTCTCTTTCCTGATCCAAGAGAAGCTACTGTCTCCCTCCCCGTCCTGTCCCCTCCACTCTCTCAATAAAATAAGGCCCTCATTTCCTTAGCCTCTCCCCAAGGGCAAAGCCCAGTATCCTGTCTTCCCTCCCACTGTGCTTATGCCCCTCCCTCCCCCAAACCTCCCTCTGCAAAGACATACACAGTTCAAATACTGGGTCTTTCCACCCATCTTCAATCTCATTATAATTCACCCTCTGCTACCTGGTTCCTGGCATATGGTCATTTCTTAACGATTAATGCCCAAGTTTTCTAATGTATCCACTAGTTTTAGATGCCCAGTTTGACAGACCTAAGGTCTGATTTTTAGAGTTGTTGAGCATTCACAACTCTAGATACAGTATTTGTAATGTATAATATAAAAACAGATAATCAATTGCTAAAACAACAAAGTTGATAACGATGGAGCACATATACTATAAAGGTGGACAGACCAACAATTGACATACTACTTAGAGCAATTTAACTTTTGAAAACTCTGGTTTATAAAAAGAAACCTAGAAAGAAATGGTCAAAGATAAGGGTGACCAAAAAACAGACTAAGCTGTGAAGGACACACTTACTTTTGGTCTGTTTCTTTCTGTAGTTCTCTGTTGAGTTCATCGATTCTCTGCTGCAGTTTCTTACGTCTTTGTTCTGGCGGCAGATGACTGAAATCTTCTAGTGCAGGACCCTGCAACAAAGATAAATACTATTAAACACTGGAAAATTCTGTCTATAGTTATTTCTACTGACAATCCACACACAAACAGTTTTCTCTGACATGAGGTAGCAGGATGAACCTTCTTAGCAACTATGCTATACACACAGCTATATCAAGCATACACCTAAACCGAGTACGTATGATCTTAGTGTCATAGCCCTTGTTCTTCACTCTGTCCCCTTCCTACTGTTTTGTTCTGTCACATCATGTGACAAGTTTGATTATAGGCATTTAGAAAGACATGATCTCTCTCTCAACGTATACCCTGAAGTGCCTAGCGCACTTCTGGGCATGGTCAAAAAAAATAATCTAACAAGGAGTCTTAATAAAATCGTTATTGGATACATATCACAAGAGTGATACATGAATGAGGAATAAACTGACTTAGAATACACACTAGCAGAAAATAAATCAAAATTAATAACCATCTCAGCTAAGCTGTGAGGAAATTTAGACTTAGTTTCTTTGTTTCATAGTATAGACCAGGGATCGGCCACCTTTGGCACGCGGCCCATGAGGGAAATCCGCTGGTGGGCTCGGACGGTTTGTTTACCTGCAGCATCCGCAGGTTTGGCCGATTGCAGCTCCCACTGGCCGCGGTTCGCTGTTCCAGGACAATGGGGGCTGCAAGAAGCAGTGTGGACCAAGAGATGTGCTGGCCGCTGCTTCCTGCAGCCCCCATTGGCCTGGAACGGCAAACCGCAGCCAGTGGGGGCTGCGATCGACCGAACCTGCGGACGCTGCAGGTAAACAAACCGTCCCGGCCTGCCAGTGGATTTCCCTGACGGGCCGTGTGCCAAAGGTTGCCGATCCCTGGTATAGACCATGCAAATTAATTTGCCAATCGCAGATCTGGCAAATGTGCAAGTCAGCAAAATTTGCAACCCTAAGTACTTTTAATGTACAGTAATGCCAGTTCAAAGTATTCTTCATAATATTACAACAATCACTTAATGAACAGGAGCAATATTAGAATCAAACCAAAAAACATTTTTTCATACTGTCTAAATTCTATCAACTTTGGTGAACTACACCCCATCATCAGTATTTCCACAATTATCTTAATATATACTTCTGTAAAATAACGTTTAGTTGCTTTGCAGATACAACCATGCCTACAGCCTAATACTGGTCTCATTGAAGTCAACAGAAATGCTAATAGTTTCTTCAATAGCTGCGGCGTTAGGTCCATAATAAATAATTTATGGATCTATAAACAACTGCACAGAAAAGCTGAACCATAGGTCCTCCTAGTCCAGCCCTTGCAATCAAAGCCAATTTAGTAAGTTAACATATAGCATGAAAACTGAAATCCAGAAAGCAATAGGTGTATATGGCAATCTGCCTAGAATGGCTGTTTTCCACTTTACGTGGATACTGCCAAAAGAAAAGAATACAATCATGGTATTCATCCCAAATCCCTTACTGATATATTTCCCTTTAAGAATTTGGTCAATAATGCCTGAAAGCATACTTGAGAAGAAATATTAACTACAGTTAGTAAATCGTATCTCAATCATGAATTTTTACATAAAATTATGAAACCTCTAAGTCCTCTTCTATGCCCTGCTTTATTTACTATCAACATCAGCTAAGTGAGAGTGAAATGGAGTTTATACAACATCAAAACTGTGGATTACAGAAACTACCCTGAATCAAAGCTACAGAAGCATTGTCAACTTGTTCATTCTATTCCCAAAAATAGTATGTTGGGGGGGGGGGGGGAGGGAGGACAGCTTATTGCTCAAACATTGAAGGTTCTTGAAATTTTGCATAAAAACTAACTTCAAATGCTCAAATCCTTTTACCAAATAAATTACAGAAAATATGGATTATGGGCACTATGAGTTTCCTCGCCTCAGTATATTGCAGGTATAAGCCCCTATATGTCCTCTCAATTAAGTGTGTGGGGGTATTTATACATATGAATTTTAAGAGGCTGTTGCCAAAAGCCCACACCTCAGCAACAGATATGCATGTCAGAGAGAGAGAGAGGGGAAGAAAGAAAATGCATTTGGGGAGAGGAGAAAAAAAAAGTTCAAGCCTTAGGGTTAATAATACCAATTGATAAAAATGCTGCCTTCTTCATGTGCTAGTTATTTAGAAGGTTGTTTGTTTTAAACACTGAATAAGAATCTGGCATTAAAGGCAATCTGAAAAGGGGAGAATTTAACAAGCAGTGCATTTCTCCCACCGGTCAGGATTTTGAGTTAAATGGGCATTCATTGACCCAACACCAACCCACACCAAGTTTTAAACAATGTGTCTAAAAATTTCTTCCCTTCTCAACTGCATGGTTTTCAGTCCCTTGTCACTTGTGATATCATCATTCCACTACTACTTCAATCATCCAGTACAACCAGGAAAATCACGATCTGATATTTCTAATGTAAAAAACACAGCCACCACCATATTGCTTTCTTTACGCATCATAAAGAAACAAGAAAGGACAAACTTTCCTCCTGCCTCTCTCACCCACCCCCGGCCGCCTTTTTACATCAGTGGTACCTTATAGTAAAATTAGAAGAACAGGACTCTTATTGTGAATATCATTGATTCACTCCAGGAAACTAAATGCCAATAGGTGTGTGTTGGAATTTTTCATCCAAATTGAGAGCTTGGCAGTACAAGTGGAAAGAGGTATATTTTTCCTTCAACCACTAAAAATTAAGTTCAAAAGACCCTTTATTATTCTTATTCATGTTTCCTTCTTTATACAACTTCCACAATCTTTTCATATAACTATTCTGCAGAGTTTTAACAGCTTTTCTATCAATCCCTGATAAATCATGAAATATATTTTCATTATGACCAACACATGAAATCTGTCCACCTTCACTCTAAGTTATAGATAAGTTGCATCCAGATCACAGGTCCAATTAGCTCACACTGAACATGGATGATTAAAAAGAAAGACCATGTATACAAGGTGAAAAATCTGAAAATGTATTTCAGCACCTGATTCAAAGCAATTATGATATGGAAACAATTTTAAAATATTACTTTCATGCTATTTTATCAGAAGTACAGCAGACAGATCAGCACACAGGCTTACCATCTTCACCGACCACTGAACAGTTCATTTGAAAACAGAAAGAAACGGGAAATTATTCACATGCAATCATCATTTAGGAAGTGAAGGTTTATTCCTAAAAATATATCTTTAAAATATTTAAAGTAAAATTTTACAAACTCAAAATTAAATGATGCACTTCACTATCAGCACAAAAACAGCAAAATACAAGTTTGAAGTGCACTTATACTGAGAGAATTATTGGCAATTAAAGCTTACATTGAATGATAATGGGTAGTTTACCTTGTGGAATTACAATGCATGGCTTCATTTAACGACTTATTTATTTTAGTATTTATAATATATATTTAGAAAAAAACAAAATATAAAGCAAACACTGCACAAAGCAGAAGAATTTTTGATGATGATGACGATGATGGGCTGGTCTACCATATACAAAAATTTGGTAAATCATGACTAGGAATACACTGCATCACTTCAAAATTGTTAATATCCCAACAGAACAAAAATAAAGAGGTTTCCCGTGGAAGGCACAAAATCCCTTCTCTGCCATTTCAAGCTTAAAAGTTTAATTTTACATTTTAAACTGTTCAATTGATCATTGCGCTATACTCAAAAATATTAAAATCTATAGACAAACTGGTGAGAAAAAACAGGACTTTCTCCTGGGACAAAGCAATATCTTATGACAGACAAGACTGGTACAGCTCCATATCCCAGGGGCGTGCCATACACTCAGAGTGATCCTACCAAACTTGTCAAGCTTCTCAAGCAGAGCGCCATGAAGGGGTTAGAAAGGACCCTTTCATCAATAAAAAGAATAGGATTACTTGTGGAACTTTAGAGACTAACAAATTTATTTGAGCATAAGTTTTCGTGGGCTAAAACCCACTTCATCGGATGCATGCAGTGGAAAATACAAGTGGGTTTTAGCCCACGAAAGCTTATGCTCAAATAAATTTGTTAGTCTCTAAAGTGCCACAAGTACTCCTGTTCTTTTTGCAGATTCAGACTAACACGGCTGCTACTCTGAAGCCTTTCATCAATGTATCAATGGTTCATATTCACCACATCAGTTGTGACCAAATGGTATTACTGTCTGACTGCTGACGAGTGGCATACATGAAAGGTTAGAGGTTTCATTTAAGCAACTTTCTAACAAGTTTCTACCTAAAAATCCAAGTTTCTACCTTTTCCACCTAAAAATCCACCTCTATTAATAACACACTGGCTAGCAAGCTCAGTAAATTCTAATAATGTAACAGGGACATAGACTGAACGACTCTGCTTTCTAGAGGTAATCTCCCCAGACATGCACTGAGGAGAACTGGCAGAGAAGCATGGGTGAGGCTTGCACTTCCATTGCTTATGATAGGCCTGTTTTAAGGCTGGGATTTCTGTTCAAACTGCTATGAAGCCAGCACCTTTCACAGCATTAAACTCTTTGACAATTACAAATTGGAAGTAGAATAAATAATAATGCATTTTAACAAATAAGTGACAAAAACTACCCATTATCTGATGTGTCTGGTTTGCAGAATCACTTTCCCTTGATTTATAGCATGGAATGACATTTGGGTTTCTCCTTCACATTAAATAAACAACATAGCTGCATTTCTGCTCATTTCAGATTGGCCATGGTAACAGTGAACAAAGAAAACCCCTACAGTTTGAATTTGTTTTCTGTTACACACAGTTGCTGACGGGGAGTTTTGATGATTCATGAAGCACAGAGTAATGAGAGCAGTTTCCTGTTTATGGCCTTGTTCAAATATTCCTTGAGTGAAATCCTGGACAGGGCAATTAAACAAAATATCCAACATACTCAGCTTCTGTGCATATTATTTGCCAATTTACTGGTGAATTTAAATTAAAAAACAAAGCAAATTAAAATGACATTTGATAGCAGAGAATGTCAATACCATTGAGAAAATGTTTTACAGCAATAAAAGAGTGGAAATCACAGTTGTGTGTGTTAAATAGTGACAATGTACAATATCTTAAATATTTTTATATATTTTGATGGAAAACATATACAATATTAAATTGCCATATGACAGGAAATTTTTTACAACTATGGTAAAATGTTCAGCTTGGAAAAGGATGTATCAGTTCCCTTGACATTGGTTAAAGTAGTATTTTAAAGTTCTTGCATGATATTGCAAAAAATTTTTAAATGAAACAAACAATTATATTTGCTGCCCTGAAGGTTTACAAGAGAGAATAATGTTTGGTATTGTGGGACTTCCACTGAGCTGAGCTCAGATCTGTAGAAGCTTGAATGATCCTTGTAAATTTTAAATAATGCCATATTTGATCACATTCGCTAACCTTTCTGTTTTGCATTGTGATCAGTGCGTTTTAAAATAAAAAACTTCTTTTAAGATGCACTTCATTTTCTGTTCATGCCGTAAAATTGCCACTAGATGATTTTTACATGTAATAAAATGGCCTACTTGGTTAAAACCCCTATCAGGCCTTGCTTCCTGAGTCAGTAGCAGGCACGTTCAGTAATCAGGAGAAAGCGCAAAAGATTAGTGTTATTTCAACAACCTCCCATACCTCATTAATGAACAGCATTGAAGGAGTTTCCTTATACTCTCCTGACCAAAGCAAGTTTTGATCAATTGACACAGAAGGAGAGAAAGGGGAAATCTGTCCTTCATAAAGATCTTAGATGTCCACAAGAGTCTTCTGCAACCTACGCTCCTGTATATAAGGGGTGGTATACAGAGTAACTTGAGGGCCTGGAGTAACCAGGCACTAGATAAGGTAAATTAAAGAATGTAAATTTAAAATAATCTGAAATGTAATCAATTGACAGCCAGGGCTCCTCTAATCATTAACTGGAATGTCATATGACGTTGGACTTTGATCTCCATTCTAGAGCAACAGAATCCGCCATGGTTGTATGAAACAGTATGAAACAGAGGGTTTATTTAATTTTCAATATCAGAAAAATAATTATATAAATCCAACCAAATATATCTAAATTTCTGATTATGGGGATCAACAAATGCTATAAATTTTACATAAACAAGGCAGACTATGTTTCACTGACATAATGGGATAATGCCAGTTCATTTTTCACTAGTACAATATATGTTTCTAGGAAACCATTTCAACTTTTAAATTTTATTGTCAACGGAACAAATTCTATTTGCTGAATATGTTATTATAAATTAGTAAATGCATTCCCCTAATAAATCTCAGAAAGTGACATTTAGTAGTAATTTATAATTGATGGAAGGTATTTTACAAAAAAAAATCCTTTAGGAAGCCAAAGCAATTTAAATATCAATGTTCGTTACATTAAAAAAATTCTAATCCATTATAAGAAACGAATGATGCTTTAACGTGTTAAAAACTGCACACTTTCGCATTTAACCTACAACGAGAGATGGGTTTTCCCCTTTTAATTCAGTTTCTCAGAAATCAACTTCTACTATTTTAGCAAGACATCAGCAAATAAGACATGTCAATTTCTTTAGTGATGACTATACACCCAATGATAAATTACTGCAAAAATGCATTACATGATGGAGGTAAGACATTTGTGAATGTGCACAACAACAAAAAAAGATTTCAAACACATACTCAGCACCCTCTTTATAACACTTTCCTTTTGGAGTCAAACATTTTTAATGTTATAAAAAGTTGTTAAAATGAAGGTAACTATTATGTAATAGAGAGCAAAGTACCCTAAAAGTGACCTTTGATCAGAGTGTTATACCAGAGTGAGCCTTATAATGAGGGTGGAGGGTATCAGAAAAGCCACACCACAAACACACTTCATAGCCCATCATGCATTTTCAACTGCTTATCAAACTTACCCCTCTTTTGAGGCTTCTGAAAGAAGGAATTCTGGGCTTCCCTGTTTTTATGTCACTCATGCAATAATGCACTGGTTCAATGGAGAATATGGGATACTGGGACCCATTAGGAGTAGTGGATGTGTATAAACTAGTAGGGGTAAGGGGTGGGGACTGTGGCTAATATGGAAATAAAGAAAGGAATAAATAAGCCAAATGTTCAAAGTAATTTTAAAATGAAAATTCTGTCTTTCAGTAACAAAATTTCCATCCAACACAAAAACGGTTCATAGCATGTTTTACTAGAAGATTTACCACCATAACTGTATCAACTTTAAAATAGCTTGCAGAGCAAAGATAGTCATTTTTCTAAACGGTTTTATTCAGAATTAGTCTTTTGATTAAAGTTGGTGCAGATAAAGGATACAAGTTTAAGAATACTTTCCACCCAATTTCCGAGATCCTAGCAATACCCAAGTACCTGAGATAGTCTCCTTCCTTTATACTTCCCAATAGCATCTTCAGTATTCCCTAACCCTTGTTACTATCCTTCTGGACTCCTGCTCTTCCTCACCCTGCACTGCTCCTCCTTCTCTGTAAGGTTTTTTCCATTATATGTGATAAGCTAAACCCAGAATTACCATTATGATGTCCCTAAACAAGTCAGTCACAGAAAGACAAATTTGTAATCCCAGCTGTGGGGAACTACTGAAGTAGGTAAGGTAGATTCACTGCCTTTGGACTTTAACATTAGGTGTATGGCTTTCCTTGCCATTATAGCTTCTTTAATGTCCTCATTCTTCCTTCACTTTTGTTTTAAATCACCCACCTCTAACCTTTTCGCCTCCTCCCTACTCCTTTTCCAATCTGCTTTTCCCTCACCTGCTATACACCTCTCCTCCATCTTCTATAGTTCTTTCCCCTTTCAAAAAACTACTTTCGCAGCTGAATTTACCATCTACAAAGAGGTCGAGTATCTTGAAATGCAAATTAAGACCCACCAGATTCACAGATACATCGAGTCACAAAGGCTACCCTGAACATCCAGCTAGTTTGCCAACCAGAATTTTTTAAACTCAATTTAAAAAAATCCAGTTTCTGTTATAAATTGTTTAAATAATGCTCTGATTTTTTTAAAAATACTTCTTAAAAAAAAAGTATGCTCCTTTGTTACTGTTTCCCCCCCCAGAAAGTGAGAAACACTGACATAAGCTTCCATTCTGCAATGCACGTAACCATTACATATGACTAACTTTATGCATGATTTGGTCCACTCTGTTCAGCAGCACTACTCAATGTGTAAGTATTTGCAGAATTGTAGCATGACTCTACAAAGGAAACTGTGACAATATACAAAGTGCTATCAAATGTACAAAGTAAAACTGGGGAAGAGAGAGAATTTTTTTCCCTGATACCTTCTTTCAACTACAGTCATCTTAGGTGTTAACTGTAACTAAAGTAAGGACAAAAGGACAGGTCCTCAGCAGGTGTAAATCAGCACAGCTTCATTACTTCAATGGCACTAGCCAATTTACACCAGATGAGACCATGGCTAAAATTTTCAGGCAGAAGTATGATTTTCAAATTGATGGTGTCCTTTAATTTAAATTCAGTCCTAATCTTGTGTGTAGCCCTCTAGACAAATACTAGTAAAATATGTTAGCATGATAAAGTGATATATTACAGTTAATAATTACAGTGGATGAAAAGTAAATAACCCAGGTTTTCATTGCTACCATACAGGAGCAATTAGAAAATGTGCTATGAGGAGGATGCAGGAATTAGATATTCTATCTCTCCCCTTAGAGAAGACTTGTGTATCTGGAATATTATCTGCAAAAACATAAATCCCAACTGGAAAGAAGTCTGGAGAGTAGTTCTTTCGTCATAATAAAGCTTTTCTATTTCACTAAGTTGCTACTGACTAGCAGCATTGAAAGTCCTCATTAAAATTTGTGGGAATAATTAAATGATTTGTTTATACGCTCTAATATGGAACAAGTAAAAAAGATCTAAAATATATGTAATTTAATCTTTGTATGTTCAATTACTTATTTAAATAGCCAACACCAGTATTAGTGGCCCCTTTTGTTGGTCCATGAAGGCATCTTTCACAGAAAGTGTCAATTAAACCTACATGCACAGAAGTAAGAGAGGAGTAACATCTCTGTTCTAACATTTTTATCAAAAGTAGGTTTATAACTATTAATTCTTTTATTTGTTTAGTCTTAAGCTTTCCCTTTGGCACCTGCCCATATGAAACTCTGAAAAATTAGATGTTTTACTATATGACCAAATATTTCATGTTTTCAAACAGAAAGCATTTTTATGAAAATATTATCACAAACTTTCAAAACCAGCAACAAATAGTAGAATCCATTTGGTACCTCTACCTGCAAAGTAAAGGGGAAAGCATGTAATTTAATTTTCTTTTGTGAGTCACCTTTAAAAGAAGTAATTCCTTCTACGACAAACTACAAATCCTGAGCACATTTTCATTTGGGAATAGTAACTTCACAATTCTTACCTTTGGCTTCTTTCCAAAAAGCCACAGCTTGCCCTTAGCCTTGCCCACAGTGGTTTTTGAATCAATCTTCATTCCTTCCTGCTTTGGTGTACTGATGGTTCCATCAGAGACAGTCCTGTAAATATGCTGACTATAATCTTCAAATGGGAAGTCTCCAGGAGGTTCAAACCCAGACTTGAAGGAGTCTATCACTATTTGAGAATCCTGTATATAAGCAACATTAGTGAGCTTAAAAAAAAATCTGCACATATGAATCTTACTGCACTGCCTTGCTATAAACATGCTCACCTAAGACAACAGAAGCAATATGGACTGCATAAAAGATAATTCCAGACATGAATAGTCTTTCTAAATGAATAATTACATTTACAAATACAGTCTTCCTGTTAGCACTTGTACTATCACGTAAACCAGGTTTCCAACCTGTGGTTTGCAGACCCCCTGGGAGTGCAAGGACTATGTCAAAGATTTCCAAAGGGATCCGCAACTCCATTCAAAATTTTTTAGGGGTCCAGAAATGAAAAAAGGTTGAAAATCACTGATCTAATCTATTCAGAGGTGTAGTCTAGTGGCTAAGCTGTGGGACCGGGAAGCTTGAAATCCAAAATTTATAGGATCAATTCTGACACTGACTCCCTCTATAGCCTTGGGTATGTCAATAAATCCCTCTGACTCAAATCTTCCATCTGTAAAATAACACTTAGATACTGTAACACACAGGAGTTTTAAATATTAATATTATAGATTAAACCAAATATTGCATCTGCCTTCATTCCACAGTAATAATTAATTTTTATACATCCTATTTCAGAAATATTAGTGAGCTTTCATATATACTATTTTCTATAAATTGTTTTAACTACACATGAAAAATACTTTCCCAATATAATTATTTTTATAAAATGTTTTGTTTTTATATATTACTAACATAAGGTCCAGTGCAGCTACCACTGAAGTCAATGACAAAACTCCCATTTCAGTGAGTAGGATCAATCCCATAATACAGTATCTTACATATATATTGTGTGATCATATAATTTAAAGACCGTGTCATAAAGGTATGCACCACGGGGTCAAATTAAGGTTGCACAAGCAGACAATTCTGGAATTTTCTAATTTGTGAGTACTGGACTTTACAACCATATCAGTCTTTACACTTAGTTCTTTGCGAGATCAAACTGCTGTCTGTCTATTTCAGACAGCTCTTCAGTAGCTCATGTAAAATAAATTGATGTCAACCCAGTTCCCAGTCAAGAAGCATCCCGATCATAAACTCACATTGGTTTAATCCAGGCCTGGCTACCCAACCATAGTTGTCAAAACAGACTGTTAAGATGGAGTGATCATTTGTGCAAAGCCAACCTGAGTACTAAGTACCAGTGGGGTTGCGTTAACAGAGATGAGCCAAAAGCATGAAAAAGCATGAAAAAGTTTTGATGTAGACGACTGACATCAAAACAGGAAATTAGCATTTTGACTAAATCCTGAAGTCATAACTCATTTTTTATTCAGGTAAAACGCTCAAAGACGAGGTTAACTTCAGGATTTGGCTTTTTTAGATTAAAAGATAAGTGGACAATATAAATCTGAAATATTTAGTGTATTTTCCCCCCTTTCAATAATATGCCACATGGCTCCCATATTAGTTAACTTACTCATGCATATTAAAAAAGAAAATGAGCTGAATTCACTTACTCTGCGTTCATCAACTGATTTTGCTGCAAGAATCATTCCTTCTAAACATTTAGAGATTATGGGAATAACTTTGCGCTCAGAATCAGCAAAACCTTTATAACATTCACTAAGCTTGATGGTCCTCCGTTCATCCATTTCTTGAAGATGCTACAAAGAAGAAAAAAGATAATATGATTTTGTTTACTGATATTCCCTTGTTTATACTGCAGATTCAGGAGACATTTTATAACAAAGTATGGAATTTCTTTGTCCAGTATTAGGACAAAACTGAATACAATTAGATAAAAAATAATATTCTATAAATACATTTTGTCACTGACACCTTTTTAGCAAAAGATGTACAGAACACAGTGTAATCAGGAAGACTGGATACTCTTTATTAAAGACAATATTTGGAAACACAAGGCTTCCTATTGTCACAGTCTGCTCCTCCTCTCTATCCTCCACCCCGTTAATCACATAGACACTTCCTTTAACTAAGAAACATTTCAGATAAAAATTGGAAAATTGTGTAGGACAATTGGCTGAATTTCCCACCTTCTAACCTCCCCCACCCATGTAATTCTTTCTAGTCTTAGCTGACAAAAATTTGAGGCTTTTTTTTTTTTAAGTCTTGTTTTTGTTTTGAACTTTCCTTCCATTTCACATACATTGCCAATAGAAAAGAAATTATTAAAAACATTGGGAAAAGATATGAATATCATGTACAAATAAGACACAATTCTAATATCCCATTTAAGACACAAACCCTTTCCTGCAAGAGACGTGTGCTGGAAAATAAGAAAAAAATCAATGTTACATAAGCTTTGTAATGAAAGCCAACTAGAACCATTTCTTATCCAAGTATCTCATAGGATGTTGGCTAGTCCTACATTTAAAACAGAAAAAGGGACCAGTAAGTTCAAAATCCCAGAGACCCTTGAGCAAATTTAAAAACAAAAACAAAATAATCCATTATTTATATAATGATGCATATCCAGAGCTCATCCCACTCTTACTATAAAAATACACTATAAAATCTATTGAAAACTCAGCCTATTAGTTACAATAATTGGGATCTGAGGTAGGCTTAAGCCTTTGCTAAATCTACCCTAACAGAAGCAGATGTCTCAAGCAGCATCTCACATGATCTCCCTGAGATAAAACTATAACAGCTGAGTCATGTAATTATTTGCTTGTAAATATTACTCAACACTTGCAAACAAACAATAAAAAGAAGTGCTAAGTCAGAGCCTTAGAAAGTGGTTTTCAATCTGTGCTCCATGGACCACTGGGGGTCTGTAGACTATATCTAAGGGGTCTGCAAAAGGCTTCTGTTACCATAGAACAGAGGTTTTCAACTTGTGGTCTGTTGACCCCTGGGGGTCCGCAGACTATGACTAAGATTTCCAAAGGGATCTGCACCTTCCATATGAAAATTTTTAGGGGTCCGCACATGAAAAAAGGTTGAAAGTCACTGTAATAAAACAAAACTAGGTCTTTGGGATCATATTTGCTGAGGACTTCAGGAAACAAGAGTAATTTCTCATAACAAAAAAACTATTTTAACCCTGGAGAAATGTAATAAACCAAGTCTCTGATCAAAAGAGAAAACAAAAATGATCAAAAAATGTTCCTCTTGGGTCTTTGCTTAATACAGGGATTTCTGCAGTCTCAGATATGTTCTACAATTCCTTCCTTAGTCTTCTATTGACAGATCCACTGGAGGTAGCATTCTTTACTGATAAAAAAAAACTAAGTTTTTAACCAGGAAAAAAAAATTTCCTCATGGGATTCCTAGAGTTTCAAATAAATAATTCTTTTGCGATCCTCTCCCATGCTCCTGGAAAATCTCAAGTTTTCTCAGGTTATTAAACGTGTAAATGAATTCAAGGTTTTCATTCTGACTCTGTTTCCTCTCACTTTGATTCTGAGTAGTAGCTTGTGACGGATGGAAATAAGCCTGCTGGACATTGGGCGGCATCCTAATACTGAATTCTTGATATCTTTATGCACAAGAAATCCTACACCATTGACATGTTTGTCCTCTCCACTGTAATAGAATATATGGCCTTCTTCCGTTAATACCTCTCCAAAGTTCTTCCATCTGACCTCAGAGATTCCTAGGAGGTGCTAGGTATATTGTACCATTTCAGATGCGTTCTTTCAACCTCCCAATTGTCTCAATGTTCTTACATTCCATGTGGCTGTGGTGATGTTATCTCTTCCACGGATCCTCTTTGTTGGGGTTACACCAGTAGTAAACTTGTCGCATCTGCCCTGGTGGGAGACGGATGGCGCAGTCATTAACAGCCTGGGCTGCAATCAATCCGGTATGGACGTTGTTGACTTGCTTACCATATGGTGAGTCTTGGGCAAATTTCTAACCGGGTGGAGCCCATCCCTCTCCAGGCAGCCCCATTTTAGTCGCCTCTTATGAGATGCAGGAGGAGCAGTGGGCCTATTCTGCCCCCGGACTCATGTCCATCTAAAGGCAGTACCATTTAATGACAGTGGTACAAGTCTGTCTCCCTACAACAGACCATAACGATGATCAAATTGAAGATTTTTACAGTCAGCTCCAAGACATCATTGATAAGGTACACAAGAAAGCTATCCTGATTGTACAAGGAGATTGGAATGCTAAAGTGGGTACTGACGCATAGGCTGATTGGCAAGGTTATTGCGGCCCTTTCTGTAATGCGGTAACCAATGAGAGAGGATTGAGACTTTTGGAGTTTGTCATCTATAACAATCTGGTTCTTGCAAACACATTAGGAGCACATACAGCATCCAGATGATCAACCTGGCATGCACCGATTTCGTTCTGGGATTAACAGAGCTAAAACAAGGAGCTTTCCTGGTATTGATATTGGAAGTGACCTTGTAATGCTAAATTTTTGGCTGCAGTTAAGGAAAATCATCAGGCCAAAGTTCACCAGACTCAGAGACTGAAACGTTGCAGAGTCATTCCAAGCAATGATCGGCAGAAAATTTGCCCCACTGCTTGCTCTAGAGGAAGACGTAGAAACAATGACCAACAATTTCAAGGCTGTAATGAATGAGGCAGCAATGGACATCCTTGGGAAACATCGTAAGAAGACAAAACCATGGGTCACAAATGAAACACTACAAGTGTGTGATATTAGAAGAGAACTTAAGAGAGACAAGAACAGCACTGAGGGATTTGATAAATACAGAGTGATTGGCAGAAAGATCAAGAAAGGAATGAAGGTGGCCAAGGAGATATGGATTGAAAAACAATGTTCTAAAATTGAAGAGTGTATCAATAATAAAAATAGCAAAGGAGCCTTCCAAGCTGCAAAAGATCCGATGAAGAAAAGATGGACCAAAGCTAACACAATTCAAGACAAAGAAGGGAACAGTTACAGAAGAAAGGGACGTCATCAATAGGTGAACAAACTACTGCTCTGATCTATACAATCACCAGACAAATGCAGATCCTAGTATCTTAGACAGCCCAGATTGAACAGAGGAGGATGACTTTCCAATACTATGTGAAGAAGTGGAGACAGCTGTGAAATCACTCAAGAATGGAAAGGCTGCAGGTATTGACAACATCCCAGCCGAATTGATGAAATTCGGAGCAGAAATAGTAATAGATGTACTCACCAAGATCTGTAACAAGATCTGGCAGACCGATGAGTGGCCCTCCACGTGGACACAGTCACTAATCATCACTCTGCCAAAGACAGTCAACTGCAATTGTGTCAAAATTACCGGACCATAAGCTTAATTAGCCATCCCAGCAAAGTGATGTTGAAAGTCATATTGAACAGATTGAAGCCACAAGCAGACAATATCATCGCTGAAGAACAGGCTGGCTTTCGTGCTGGAAGAAGTACTACAGAACAGATTTTCAACCTTCGTGTTCTATGTGAGAAGTACTTACAACACCAGCAGGACATCTACCACGTCTTTGTTGACTTCAAGAAGGCATTTGACAGAGTATGGCACGAAGCTCTCTGGGCATCATGAAGAAGTACAACATTGGTCGTAAGCTTATTCTTACCATTAAACAACTGTATGCCAAGGCCAGCAGTATAGTTCTCGTCAATGACACAACAGGAGAGTGGTTTTGCACCACTGTTGGAGTCCGGCAAGGCTGCCTTCTTTCGCCCACACTGTTCAACATTTACTTGGAGCGCATAGTGACTGATGCCCTAGAAGATCACATATGCACAGTCACCACTGGGGGCAAACAATCTCAAATCTTCGGTTCGCTGATGACATTGATGACTTGGCAGACAGCGAAGATGAACTTGCCAATCCTGTGAAACAATTTGATGAAACCTCCACAAAATATGGCATGGAAATCAGTGCAGAGAAAACCAAGCTGATGACAAACAAACATGATGGGATCAGCTCACATATCACTGTCAGTGGACAAGGGATGGAGACAGTGAAGCAGTTCAAGTATTTAGGGGCAATCATCACTGAAATTCAGGCAAGAACTGTGCAAACAGCAGCAGCAGTGGCAAAGCTAAAGCCAATTTGGAGGAATAAGAACATCTCCCTGGAATCCAAACTGACACTGCTGCACACAATGGTCATCTCCATTTTTCTGTATGTGTGCGAGACATGGACCCTTACGGCAGAACTTGAACGGAAAATCCAGGTAGTAGAGATGAGATACTTCCGTAAAATCGTCACCCAATGCGCTGGATCATATGAAGACCTCCTGATGACCGTGAAGAAGCGCAAGCTGAAGTGGTATGGCCATGTAACAAGATCATCTGGCCTCTCCAAGATCTGGCCTCTCCAAGAGACAGTACAGGGGAAGAGAAGAAGAAGTAGACAGAAGAAGAGATGGATTGACAACATAAAAGAGTGGACAAGAATGGACTTTGCACTGACACACAATTGTCAGGGGTGGAGACAATTGGTTGATTGCTCATCAATGATGGTGCCCCAACGACCAATGCGGTTATAGGAGTAGCCTGTGAAGTTCCCAGTGTTATCCCAAATGCTTCAACAGACTTCCAAGACCTTTGAGGGATTTCCCATTTGTTGCCATCCATTGATCACTTTATATTAAATGAATGCTGCACAGAATCTATGTCCTTGAAAGAAACATTTTCTTCTTTTGCAATATGATTCTAGTATTTAAGCAAACAAAAGGAAGCTTGCTATTTATAACAATATTCACAGAAACTATAACAGTATTACATTTCTAAATCTAATTGCTATGAACAATACATGTAAGCTAATAAAAATCTAGACATATATGCTTTAAATATCTTATATCAGTTTAGGTGTTGAAGTGATCTACCAAGATGATCTCTTTTTTAAAATTTTGAAATCCTCTTCCCCCTCAAAAAATAAAGGAATTAATTGTATTAAATATTGTTTTACCTTGTAAATCTGAGGAATGACAATGTAGTAATGTTTGTGTTGCTCTCCATTAAAGTTCTGTAGTTGTGCAGCATATTCATTTTTGTTTTCATCTGCCATGTGTGTACGCAGGTTTAATTGTTGCTTAGCCTAATGGGAAGTCACATCAGTACAAACATGCCTCATTCGTGTTCTCTCAAAAGAAATGTAACATTACTTTAACTAGCTTTCCCATCAATTACATAAAAACATTAGTCACAGTAGCTGTGGAGGCACAAACATTTTTTCCTATAATTAACAAAAAGGGAAGGAATGTGAGTGCCACTAAATTTGTAATGTCAATCTACAGGTCATATTTAGGAAATGCCATAAAAACTTCCTCTGCAGCCGTTGGACTAAAGGTGGTTCAGAAGAATACATTAGAATCCATTAAACTAGATTCTAAGCACATTACACCACAAATTACATCAGACTAATAACCCCATCTATAGCTTCTGTCTTAGACATTACCTGTAATTTGCTCTGTGATCATCCTTTGAATAATTAAAAGACTAAAATATGTCAATATGCTGACACACTGCCTCATTACACCGTACATTGTTTTAAAAGATGAATTATACTGTTACTTTGATATTGCCTAAAATATGTAAATAGATATATTATGCTGTTCAAATATTGCTACAAAACATAAAGCCATCAAAAATTAACATTTTCTAATAATAGTAACAACAAGAAGGAGGAGAGGAAGAAGTGTCATGGGTCTTACCTTCTCAACATCAGCCTTGGTTGCATTGGTGTCGTTGTCCAGTCTTTCATAGCTTTGCTGTGCCTTTTCTGCCTCTCTGCACTCTCTTTCAAATTTCTTTTTGCTCTATAAAAATCATGAAAACCATATTGCATTAACAAACCAACAGACAGTTACAGCAACTTCAAAACCTAGATATCTAAGCTTCCATTTAAAGTTTCCATTAATCTTGGCTGAGAAGAGCCTTCACTTTGAAAATCAAAGCACTGCTGTCTTGTTCGATCTGCAGTCAAACCACCCTTTCTCCAGGGGTTTTAACTTGCTCCATTTACCTTAATGGGGTGCCAGCACAGAAATGTTCAAAATAGGTTTTAAAAATATTATACAAGCAACCAGAGACAAATTTAATTATAAAGAAAAGCTGGGTCCAGATTTTAGCTCAGATTTGGGGGGGAGGGGGCGGGGAGAGAGACCGGGGAAGAAAATCCAAATCTGGACCAGACCCAGACATCTGTAAAATTTTAAAATTAATTTATTTAACCAATTTGTTACAACGATGTTAATTGACAAGATACTGAGCACGGTTTAGCAGTGAGCATAGACCAGAACAAAGAGTGTTCAGCAATGTCTCAGCTAACCACTATTAGACCCTCTGACACGATGCTGAACAAGGTTCGTCCTGGTCTACATTGACCACATTAACCCATACTTGGCATCATATCAGCTAACCTTACTGATGACAAATCTGTCAGATATGGTAAGATTTCACAGCATAGATTAAGCCTTCAGAGGTTTGTTTTGAGACTCTATAGCCAAAGACAATGTATCTTCATGTATTTTGAGAGTATCTCACAGAGAAGTGCACTGTCGGTATTGCCAACCTACTGAGACTGCAATTCTCAACACATTTACTGTAAAGTGGTCTCTGACTGTTGACACCTGATAGCTCTATTTTATGCCCCATTATTAAACATCCAGGGTGAGAAAAGGCTGTTACCCATCAGGTTTACCAAAGCCCTATTAATTCCTTATTTTTAAGCCGGAATTAGATGGGACTTGAAACAATACATTAAGGAAGAGACATAAACACCAATAAATGATGAAAGTATGTGAGCACATGAAGTGCTAGCATCTGCCTGAATGGTGTTTTTCAGGACCGGTAATGCTGTTTTCCATAGTGCCTGAAATATATTCCTCTGCAGATATTGAGAATTCTTCAGTTTCAGTCACCTTGATTTCCAAGACAGATGATTGACTCCAGAAAAATCACCAAGATTTTTCCTGTGCAGTGGTATGTAATTCTAATTTATTCTGACATTCAGAGGGAAGTAAGTGTTTGTAATATTGAAGTTTCAAAGATGAACTGGAAAGCTGAAAATTAAAACTGAGACAAACAGTCTCTCCAATTTACCCATCATTGGAGGGGCATTCAGCTCAGAAATAAGTTTTAAATAACCATCTTTAGTGAACTGAGCAGTGCCCTGTGGATTTCACGGAGAAGAGGGGAAAAAAGGTCAATTAAAATTTTATTTCTGCACTGCATGTCCCTCAGTCTGGTAAATGGGGACCACTCAGCATAGAAATCTGGGATTAACTCAGTTTTCACTTCTGTTCTAAAATTAGTTCACCTTAAAATGATTTAACGATTTCCCTTCTCTCTTCCTTCCTTCCGTTTGGCACTGGTTCAATGGAAATGTTTCAGAAGTGCAAATGTTTTTGTAATTTTCCTCCTGATTAGCACCTTCCTTTCCAAAAATTTAGTAACAATAGTCAAGATTTCCAAAAAAGAATGTTGAACGTTTTGGAACAATTTTCAGCAACCAACTGCTACCCTCTCTTGACACTTTACAAATGAAGTATTTTGAAATCCTATTGCTTATCCTCTCTTCTTTATGTAAAGCATGTGTCTTCAAAATCTTTCAGTCTTCTGACTCTGCCTTCCTAAATATGAATCTTCCATCTCTCCACCATTGTTTCAGGATATCTGACCAAGATGCAACACATTCTAAGGATGGTGCATTGGCACAGGGGGAATCTGTCAATATCACTTCAAAAGTATTACTGATTCATGGAAAGTAGAGTTTATGTTCTGCCTCCTTTTAAACTGGGCCTTTCAAAGAATGGAACCCTGGAGTACTCTGCCTGTATTCCTCTATTAAACTGAGTTTATACTGACTGAAAGTGAAATAAACAAAAAAGGACTATACAATACACCTTAGTTATAGTGGTATTCTCGAATAAACCTTTTGTTACAAGCCATCTTGATCAAGTACAGTGCTGATGACAGACTTAAAGCTTTGATTTCCTAAATGATGCATAAATAAATGCTACATACTTTCAAGTCTTTAAACACAGTTGGGTTAATCTGAAGTTAATTAGTAAGAACAGAAACTTAAGAAAATCTACTACAACTACTAAGGAGGCAGCAGGAAATCTATAAAAATGTGAAAAGATGGAACGTAACTAATGAAACTGCTCCACAAAATAAGCTACTTCTTAGATAAACTGTAGGTAGTTACAATGAGAGCAGGCTAGGAGAAAAGGGACTGATAGCTGAAGGATTGCTAGGCTGAAGGATTGCTAGTAGATGCCTCCAGGGTATAGGATGGAGTGTTATTTTCAAGAAAATTCTAATATATTTGAAAGCTACTTCTCTACGTCACATAAACCCCAAAAGGGTAATTCCGACAGAGAATAACAATTTACAGAGAAATGAATTAAGTAATGAACTATAAGTACATTGTATTCTGTCTTGGCTATTGAACAATAAATCTAATGTGATCATTCAGTGATAAACACTAAACACAGACTGATCAAAAACACAAAAGCAAACGTAATGGCAACAGTTGTGTAGAACTGTCCGCTATTAATATTAGCAGAAAAACTCACATTATCCATCTGTTTCCAGCACATGTCAAGATACTGCTGAGCTTTTCGCCCCTCTTGAAGATGCTGTAAGGGCATAAATAAGACATTTTCACAAATCTCAGATACTGTTAACATTACTGGTTTCTGTTCTAGTTTACATTCAGTATGCTTTGTCAATTGCTTACTAATTTATCAAGGTACTTTATTGGAGATATTACCATCCATGCAAGAACAGCACTATAGACCAAGGTTATTTTTGTACTCAAAAGTTATTAATGGGCACTATTCTATATTTGTATTTTGAACATCATAACAAGTAACTACGTTTTAAAGAGAGCTACTCTGAAGTTCTATTAAGTTGCACATAAAACTTATAATTGAAACTACTGTCACATTTATACTACTGACTGGACAAATAAATATACAGATTCTTTGAATGAAAACAGTCATTTTATACACTATTGTTGCATAAGAATATAGGAATTACCATTTTTCTTTCTGTTTTTAGATCATGAGAATATCTCATTAGTTCTCCATATACTCTGTGTCCCATTTCTTCTGCTACTACTTCTCGTTGTCCTGCATAGTCATTTAACTCATTAAGGATGTTAAAAAAGGCTAGACATGATGTAAACCTGACAAAATACACATTAAAAACACAAGGTGAAATTGATTTTTACTTTCACTAAGTACTTTTTTACTTCTTTATTTAGCCATTAAGAGAATTTCTTTATTTAGCCATTAAGAGAACATAGAGTGTGTTAAAATTAGATACACTGTAAAATAAGCCTTAGACCAATGTTGAACTACAGTGAAAATGCACAGTGGGGAAAGCCTATGTTGGGCCTAAGACGTACCACATTCTAATGTCTCTTCATACACAGTTTATAAGAACATGGATTTTGGGGAGTGGAAAAGAAAGAATAAGAATACTACCTGGAAGGCCCTGCAGTATAGTGGTATCTCCTAAGCTGCCAACTGAGAGGCCTGAGCTTGGGAACGGACTTAGGTCCCTAGGCTCGGAGGCTGAACTTGTTGCAGAGATGATGTGCTTGGTCTTGAGGGTGGAACATGCCAATCATACCACTCATATGCATCCCGATGGATGATCTACAGAACAAGTTTGCTATCAGCTCTGGAGACAGCTGCCTGTTTGCCTGCCCACCTCTTGGCTGGAGGTAAGGTGCCACTATGGCTGGCACTAAAAAGGGGGAGGGGGAGGGGCAAAAATAAGGGTAGAAAGTGTGTGTGGAAGGGAGGAAAGAAACAAAAACAGTCACCATATTAAAATATGCATCTCTCTTTAATTATGGAATATTGCCATCTTCTTAAAGCTGGCAGGGCCTGAATTCCATTGTGGAGTTGGAAATCCTGACTCCTGCAGTCCAGATTTCTTTGAGGTGGGTTTGAATAGAACTTGAGGTGTTTCTGGTGGGGTTCCCCAAGGCATTTCTGCATAGCACTTCCCTGGCTGCAACGTGAAATCCATCCCACATGATATCCTTAGGTTTTCACCATTCTTTCACTCATAGTCCAAATATTTATACTTTAAAAACTAGCACTGTGTTTTAATCAGACATCAAAAATCATCAATGACAAGGACAGCAAAACAAGCACTTCTCTTAGGCTATGTCTACACTGTAGTTGGGAGTGATTGTAGGCTTACATGTGCTAGCTCTGCTGGAACCAGTGTGCTAAAAATGGCAGCATTGGTGGTGGCTCAGGCTAGCCTCCAAAGGACAACTCCATGGGAGATCTTACATACATACATAGGCAGCTAGCACAAGATGCCAGCTGTGCCACTGCAGCCACACGGCTATTTTTTAGCATGCTAGCTCAAGCGTGTACAGCTACCTGAACTGGGAATCACATCTCCCCACTGCAGTGTAGATGTATCTTTACACTACTGACAATGGAGTTGCTTAACATGCAAATGGTCATCCAAATCTACTTTGCTTCTCGGAGGCAAAGCAAGTTGCCAGAGTAACACACTTGAGTTTCACTAGCCAAAAATAAATGACAATTCAGCATGCAATCAAAACCCAAGTCTGCAGAGCTGCACTGGTAACACGTTCCCAGGATTCTCAAAAGGTTAATAAAAATTGTAAGAAAAAGAAACACACACATTATGGCCAAATTATTCCCAATCCTATAAAAGTAATGCCAGAATATATATATATATATTGCACTAAAACTTCACTTTCAAACTCTTATGCTAAATGAAGTTTAATTTGGAAAGCTGCTAATACAAATTACCACACTATCATCACTTTAAGACATCAATAGTGGGAACAGTAAAGTGTGATATTTAATTGTAATGGAACAAGAACCCAAACAGAGGAGGTCCTGATTTCATTCATTTGCTAATTTATCCATCAAAAATATTACACAGAAATATTACACAGTTCCATTAAAGATTAAACAATATACAGTGGTATTTGCTATTTATATATGTAAAACTTTAAATACATATATTTTACCTGGGCTCTTCATCTTTTGATGAACGTTTGGGACAGTACTTCTTAACCAGATTTCTGTTAAAGGTGAAAAGTATATATACTGTATTATAAAAGCATTTTTCTAGTTGCAGTTTCAAAAAAAATATAAAAATAAAAAAATAAAAATAAAAATTGGAGAGGGACATAGCGATAAAAAATAGGCCCCAGTGCTGCAATGGATATTCATGGGCAGAGCCTTATACCAGTGAAGGTCTCTTTGCAGCACTAGGGTCACATACTGTAAACTATTTGAACCAAGAATTTGATACGACTTCACAGGGCAAACTCATTTTGGTGTAAACGCAGTGAAGCCAACAGAGTAATATATATTTTAAGGCACCAGTTGCCATAGTAACTAAATCACCTCATTTATTCACCTCCAACTTAAAAGGCTCACAAACAGCAGGGTTTATATTACATTTACTATCCTACCTGGAGACACAAATGATACAGACAGGCACAGCTAAGCAAAGTGCAAATCATACAGTCATTCTGGGTACCACATTCATGACTGCTTGCAGAGAAAGCCAGTGATCAGGGTTTGGCTTTCAGCAGACATTCAGAAAAGTTATTTTAACTACACTACAGTTGTTGTTTAGAAAATGAGCAGATTCTTAGGGTGCAAGATGCCGAATCTTTTTTTAAATGGAGGCAATACCTTACACCTGAAAACATCATCAGTGTCCCTGGAAATATCAACAGTTCAAAAGCTATGAAAAGATAATCTGAAAAAAAAAAGAGACCGAGGTCCCTAATATGCTCTATGTAGCACGTGGACAGACTGCTGTGCGTTTGAGGAGCATCATTTACTTTAATGGACATAGCCGTGCACCTGCATGCTACTCAATGCAGTCTTGATCAACACATTTGCTGCACTAAGTCCTCTAGTCAGACACTGATAACACAGGGATGCACTGCTACAGAAATAACTGCAAGATTAGTGCCTAAATTTTGAAATGCAGTAGAACAACATTATAAAGAATCCTGTGACATGCCAATGCAACATAACGTGCCCTCAATCTTACAAAAAGGGGAAAAAGAGAGAGAGAGAGAGAGAGAGAGAGAGAGAAACAATACTTGAGTGTCAATTTTCAAATACAATCCTTCTCCAAAGCATATATTCCCCCCACTCCAGCCTGGCTGCACCAGATTTACTGTCCCCAAAAATAAGATTTATTGCCACCGGTAACAACTTTTCTGAAAGCCGGAAAGATAACTGTAGGACACCATGAGAGTCCTGCCTTTAAAAAAAACAAACCCACAATTAATTCTCCCCACCCCCCTATTGTCAGTATGCGGACAAAGATCACATCTTCATACTGCAGTATCTTTTTTATTCTAACAGCCTTCAAAATTCTCTCACTTTTTATAAACCACAAAAGTTGCAATTATAGCTCCATTACTGATCTCCCTGCCTCTGTCTAGAAGGAATTTTGTACCTTTTTCAGCAAATACAGAATAATTTTCTGTGTCAAAGTGAAATAAACCAACCATAATTTTAACAAAATACAAGAGGATCTGGCACTTCTCTGGCCACTGGCACATCTTTAAATCTAATATTTCTACATTTTATTTGATTTTCCAGTAATTCCAATAGTCTCTATCATACGATCAGATTTTATCATGTTTTATGCAACCTGTTATTCTCTTCAGTTTTTGCTTGAATTTACTGAAGATTTTCTGCTATTTAATTTAAGAGTCTACTTCAGTAGCTCTAGTGTCCAATGTGGTCATGTTAGCAGAAAACTCTTTAGCTTTCCTTCCGTAATAGTCATGGACTTTTGCAGAGCATTAGTTCTTGTCAGTACTTATTAAAACCTTTCACAACAGAATCTGTATCACCCAACTTTATTGTTAAGAGTCTTCTGCAGCCAACAGAAGATGGCAATGAGTACAGTCTGAAGAGGTGTCAGGTTTGTTTATAAGTATTTTGAAAGCATATGAATTTCTTCCCCAGATATTTTGGTAAAATACTGTGTATACTGCACTTTCTTCACCATTAAATCCATTTAGTAGCTGCAATGTGAAACGCAAATAGCAGAACTAACTCCTGTATATTTTCCATTTTAGGCTGCTAATACCAGACCCAATACTGAGACCCCATACTGCATACCCCATCCTGTATTTCATTTGCCACAGATTTTTATCCACTGAAACAACACACTATACATTTACAATCCAAACAATAAAAAACAGTACAAATTAGCATATTATTTACATATTCCTTTAGGATAGCATTTGCCCAGGCTTCCCTTTGTTCACAGTCCTAGGATTTAAAAGTGCAGTTACACTGGAAGGGTGACTGCAAGAACAGCACTCTCTTGCTCTGCTGTGTAACTCAAAAGCCATACTGTCTCTACTTATTTTACTAATACTCTCACCCTTCACACTTTTCAGTGTGACAAAGCACCAAAATGTGGATCACCTATGTTTTGTTGCAACACAGTTTTCACATAGGATGTTTTTTAATCCATAAAAGTGTCTAAGGATGTTTTCTCACTGTGAATTAAATAAGCTAGTTATTCAAAGAGAAAAATGGGGAGGGGGAAGAAATTCCATCATGTGCAAACAGAAGAAACCCTCCCCAACTCTCACCCTCCCCAGGTCAGCATTAAGGTTTAATTCCTGAACCATGCAATTCCCAGCGCAGACAATCTAACACTTGAGCTAAAGAAGTGTTATTTCTCTATTTGGACCAGGCCCTTTGGGGAGGTTGTGACACTTCAGCAAATGGTTGTGTAACCCACTGACAAGCAGCACTAGAATGCTGGAGATCAGGATTTTTGCATTCTATTCCTACCTCTGTGAAGGAAGTGTAGCTAGAAGTTAGAAAAGTAGTTGTAAGTACACAGATATGCAACATTCTGTGAAGAGGCAGTATGACAGAGTAGGCAAGACTTGGGCCTGTCATAGTAGAGACTTGGGTTCTAGTCCCAGTTTCACCAGAAGTGACCTTGTTCAACTTCTCTTAACTTATATGTAAATTGGGGGGAATGATACTTGCCTCTGTATGGAAGGGGTATGAAGCAATGCTCAGTGGAGAAGTGCACAAAAATATAAGCAGCAGCCAGTGTGGAAGAAGAGATCTTAATCTGATCTGTGAGCCAAGGAACAGTGGGTTTACTTCCCTCTCCTCATGTACATGGAATGCTGCATGGCTTGGCAATGTCCAGCATCCCACAGGAACTCTGTGGCAGAGGCAGACATAGAACTCAGTTCTCCAAAGTGGCACTCAGCTACTTGAATCATGAGATGCTCCTTTCTCTTCCTGCAGTAACCTGCCTCATTCAATGCACACCTTCCAACTTCCACAACAAATGAGACAGGGGTCGCGCAGACAATCACCTCATTCACTACACAACCCTGATTCATATCCAGAGCAGTTCCTAACTTTCCTAATTTCCATTTTAGGCTGCTAATACCATACCCAATACTGCAGACCCCATACTGCATACCCCATCCTGTATTTCATTTGCCACAGATTTTTATCCACTGAAACAACACACTATACATTTACAATCCAAACAATAAAAAACAGTACAAATTAGCATATTATTTACATATTCCTTTAGGATAGCATTTGCCCAGGCTTCCCTTTGTTCACAGTCCTAGGATTTAAAAGTGCAGTTACACTGGAAGGGTGACTGCAAGAACAGCACTCTCTTGCTCTGCTGTGTAACTCAAAAGCCATACTGTCTCTACTTATTTTACTAATACTCTCACCCTTCACACCTTTCCTAATTTTTGAGTGCTTGACTTTGCAACATTAACATTATTTTACTATATTGTTTTATTTTTACATGCAATTTCCTACTTTTTAAAAAGCAAAGTAAAAAAATAAATCCATCATGACCTATATGGGGGTCAATATGGTTATCGGCAAAACTGGAACCTTTAGACCTATAGCACAGACCTCCTCTACTTGAGCTACCATAGTAACTGATATGCACAGTAGGATGTCATCCACTATATCAGCTAATCACTCAAGAAGACGTTTTTCCAGTGGGTTTAACATCTATTTACTGACAGCAGAGGTACTGACAGCTTGGAGGTGCTAGAGCTTCTTAATGAAATGGTGTAAGAATTTTCTAACATAGACAAAGCAAAGTATTTTTCATAATTTTATTCTCAGAAATGGCAGAACTGATCTTTCAAAAATATTCAGCCTGAAGCAGACATCAGGCATGGAAAGTTCAGCCTGAATAAGTAAAGTTTGGCAAAGTTATAAGCAACTGAAAACAGTGTCTTATAATCGGAAGTGTTAGGCAATTTTAACTATAACAACAGGCATCACTACCAGCGCCCTCTACAATAAAGTAATAAAGTAACCTACAATGCCATTTTTATAGCCACTTTTCCAACTACCAGCATATCTCTGCTCATCATGCTATTCCCTTCAAAAGACTGAGCTCATAATGGCATCTCCTTCCTGCTTTATATTAAAATATAGCTCTTAATATTAGCTGAAGGGGGAGCTCATTTTTCCATCCAAAACTTCTGAAAATGTGTAACGTAAGAGATTATATAAACACCACCAATAAGATACAGAGCTAAATACTTGTATACCTATGATGCCCAGAACTATTTCACAAATTCAACTTTTATTGTTCTAAATCATTTTATGAATAAAAATTACTTCAGAGGGCAAATTACTCTCGAGGTATAGACAAAAATTTCTCTCCAATATCACGGAGCCCATTGTTTGTGTGCAAATTCTACTTGCTGTGCTGGTAGAGATTAAAAGCAGACAAGGCTCCATGTATCTGGATAGGTTTGTGTTTTTTCTCATGTCAAAAAAGACAAAACCTCTTCCTTGGCACCCAAAATCATTTTCCTATGTTGCTTTTTCTGATATTATTTTATATTCCTGCCTTACACTCTTTATATCGAGGCTTACATTATAAACAGGGAACTCCTAAAATACACCTCATTATTATTCAGAAGGTGAAATCCATAATAAGCATAACAATGCTGTAACTAGGCAACTGTGCAAGAGCCTTTTCAAGAGAAGATTTTCTGGCATGTCACTGATAAGAAAGGAAAACCACTTAATATAAAGCATACAGTTTAGAATGGCAGTGGGGGAGGGTCATGATTACTGATGACTTAGTAGCATGCTGATTTCTGTTCTAGTTTTATTTTTCCAGTGTGATGCTATTTTTATTAATCATTTCTAGGAAGACAGAAATACCTTATGACAACCTTCCCCCCCAAACAAAAACAACACACACCGTAGCATTTAAACCAAATTAGCCAGCAGTTGGATCCTGACTGCATTTGGGCTCACATGAATTTGTAATTTGACGCATCGAATTTTGTCAGATTTTCTAAAGACTCAGCAAACAGTAAATAGCTCAGGCTTCAATGAGTGCAAAAGATAATAAACATAGAAAGACCGATCATGAGTGTAAGAGTCGGAGGGAAAACGGAAGGCATGGAGAGAACGATCAAAGGAGCACAAAAGGCTATTCTAAAATGAGAACACCAAGTCTTGAAAAGCAAAGAGAAAATGAACTGATGTCCTGGAAAATAACCCTTAGGTGCCAGGGAGTTTGTGAGGACATGAGGAATAGAAGCTCAGGCAGCACTCTAGAAAGTATCTAGACAGGTATCTCTTGGAAAAAAGAAAAATGTTTGACATTTGTATCTAAACTTGAGTTTACCTCTTGGAATCTAAATATATTGGTCTGTCCAGATGACGAGGCCAAACCAAAAAAAATCTAATAAATAAGAAGTCTGTTAGGTCTGGACCAAATTTTATTTTTTCCAAATGTTTTGCTGAATTGAGAATTGGGCGGGGGGGGGGGGGGGGAAAGGGGGAGGAGAAACTGTTTCAAATAAACCAAAACATTTTGGGTCAACCACAAACATTTTTTTTTCAATGTGATCATTTTCAGGTGTTTTCACACACACACACACACACACACACACACACACACACACACACACACACTCGCTCTCTTTTTTTTTAATTGGCCAAATTTCAAAGTGGAACACCATTTCAACATAAAAAGTTGAAATATAACATTTCAAAATGGTCAAAATGAAATTTTTTGACATTATTGAAATAAAAAAAAGTAGTAAAAATTATTTGTTGAATTCTATCTGAATTGTGAACAGATTCAGAGATCCAAAAAATACATTTTTCGGCAAAAATACCATTTGCAAAAAGAATTTTTTTAAAAATTCACCTAGCTCTATGTAGGGGGAGGAACTGGCAATTATACCCCCATCAGTAAGGCATTGACATAGGGATCTGCCCAGATGGAGCTCACTGCAGGCATGGTGAACTTAAAGTGAAGCTGAAGAGTAAGAATCTAGACTATGAAGCGTTTTATTCTGTCAGGTTCTTAATGACAACTCAGATTAATCTTTTCTTCCACCCCCAACCCACAATGTTTTGAATCTTTAAGGTCACAAGATTTATTAAAAGAGTTTATGATGAACAGTTTGTTTAGCATTGTAATTATCTTCTGCAATACAAAGCAAACACACTGGAAAATAATGAGAGTCTATTTTAGCAGAGCATATTATTAGGATCTTTCTCATTTGCAGAATAAAGAAAACTCATTCTTGTCATTGTGAGGATAGAAAATAAAGAGTTGATGGCTTAGAAAGCGGACAATGGAATATGACTCTTTTTACCACTAGGACATCAATTTAAATCCCACCCAGGTTAGTAATGATTGAAAGTCATTGCCGTTGCTAGCCTATGTGAAATGAGTTATGGCTAAGCTTGGCAGAATTTGATATTTTTAAAAAATAATTTTGATGGATAATATCAATGTTTATTTTTAAGCATCTTTTCCCCCAACTTTTATCTACTTACATTTTTTCATTTGTAGGAAATTATGGGAGGGTCATATATAATAATTTAACAACAGTATGAGATTGAAAAAGTTAAAGCTTTATAACAGTTAAAACACAAATTGTCAACTTTACATGTCAAAATATATCAAGTAAATATCCTTAAATCAAACTCTACTAAGTTTTCAAGCAGCATTTTTCTTAATTGAAATTTACAAATAGGCAAAGTATCAGTGGAAATATTTTTTCATCAGTTTGTGTGTACGGTGAAATCAATATTTACCAATACAAATCTAATCCTTCCAGTCTAGTTATGGCCCCTTACTCAGTGGACACATATCCACAGTGTACATATGGGCACCACTTTTCACATTAATTAAATGGCTTCAGCAGAGATTCTTAGGATTACTAAGGGCACAGAAACTGAACTCATCCCTAACAGTGGCCTTTCTAGAAAAGGATTTACACACACCAGTAGGGTGGAGTGGAGAATTTTGGACTCCCCCTACCTGTGCTGTGCCCAAGTCTGTATATGAACAAATTATTTCACAGTCTAACAGGGTCAGTTCAGCACCATTCGCAAGCATTAAATTAATAAAATTAAAAATAAAGTGGGGACAAAATGAGGGCTCTAGATTAAAAAACATTTTATTGCAGCTGAAAGTAGGATGGTCAATTTTTTTAGTGGCAGGATTAGACCACTTCGCTCTCTGGTTTGGTGAAAAGACTCAATGACGAAATAATTATTGCTTAATGAAATCTAGAGGTTAAGATGCTTAGTACTTTTAAAGCATATCGTGGATCTCCCAATTCAACCCTCTTTGGAAGTAGTACTAGCTTTCAAGGAAATGTGTCTATTTTCTGTAACATAGGATGGAGTTATGTAAATCTCATCAAGTGCCTCAAGTCACTACATTACAGCATTTTTCTGTAAATATTTGTATAGAGGTTTAGTTATCTTGAATTTTGCATATGGTCTTTAGGTCCATACAGTGCTGTAAGCAGCGTTACAAGTGGGTGCAGTTTCATTGACATTCTAAAAGTTATTTTGATTAAATGACTTCAATACAGTTGGAGCAATCAACTCTGAATTTGACCTGCAATCTTTATATTCCATTAAGGGAGATTTTGGAAGTGAATTATATTTAAAGTTTACTTTCACAGAATATGAAGCAATGCAATTAGAACTTCCAGGCCTTTTGATATTTAAAGGAAAAGCTCCACTTTTAATGGCACTCTAGTAGCTTGAAAGATTGGAATAGCACCAACTAACAGTTATGGTGAGCACTGATCACAAAACTGTTTTAATTTAATATCTCAATAAGTTATCAGAAAAAGCACTCAACTGAAGCCAAAACACCATAGAAAGGAACTACGTGGTATCTGAGTACAAAAAAAAAAAAAACAAAAAAAAAAACAATCTCTTTGGAATATGAGAGTTCATATGCTTTGGTTCTTAAGGTAATCACTAAATGAAAATTTGCCACATCCACATTTGGATAATAAACAACAGCTTAAGTTTTCAGCTCCAATCAAAGGAAAACAGATTTGAGAAACAAACACATATGGTGGTAATCTGCATTCCCATCTTAACTTTTAAGCTTACATTTAAATAACGTTTCTCTGTTTCTTATATATAGCAATTTTGGTAAATATGTCTCAAGGTGGCTTGAAATGTACATTAATCTGCTACAAAGAAAAAACAACAACTCAGTAGTACACATTAGTCAACAGGGGATAATCACCATTACGATTTAAGCAAAACATTTTCTATAACTAACTTAAATCAACTAGATGACTCTAGAGATCATGGAATATTACATAATTAGAGAACAACGCTCATCCAGAATCCATAGGAGTGGCTTTTTCTGCCTCGCTCCAGTTTAAAGCAGCTGAACAAATTCAGAATTTTATTTTGTGTTGAAGTTACGCTAGTTATACTTCTGCATCACATAACAGAAAGTTGTATCTCCCACTACAATAGTGTTAGCATGAAAGAAATGTGCTGAACAGAATAAAAACAAAAAGGAGTTAATCTCTGGAATTGTTTTGATTTGACAAAGAGGAAGTAAACCAAACAAACCTCCTCCCTTTCATCAACAGTTACTGTATCAAAAACAACATCTGATAGTTCATTACAAGTATCCATTGACAGTATAATAATTTGACACACAATAAAACCAACTTCTTGCCAATCATAAATTAAATATGCATATCACTGAATGACTTTGTTAACCTACTGCATATCCAATTCTACCTGTCCTGATCCATGTTCCTGGAACTTTGCAACAATCAATAACCTGCCCATTCTTTGGTTCCCCATTAACATATTATGACATTATAAGTTTTACACAACACACCTCTTCTTTTGCTCCTCTTTAGTTGTGCTCAAGAAAATGACTGGTTAGAGCAGAAGTCTCCAAACTTTTTATGTACAAGATTACTTTTTGAATTTAAGTGCAACCCAGGATCTACCCCGCTCTTTCCCCGAGGCCCCAACACCTTCCCGCTCACTCGCTCCCCCCCACCCTCATTCACTTTCACCGGCCTGGGGCAGGGGGTTGGGGTTCGGGAGGGGGTGTAGGCTCTGGGTTAGGGCCGAGATGTTCGGCGTATGGGAGGGGGCTCTGGGCTGAGCCTCGGGCAGGGGGTTGGGATGCAGGAGGTGGTGAGGGGTGCAAACTCTGGGAGGGAGTTTGCATGCAGGAGGGAGCTCAGGGCTAGGGGTTGGGATGCAGGAGGGCGTTTGGGGTGCTGGCTCTAGGAGGAGGCTCGGGGTTGGGGTGCGGGTTCCCGCTGGGTGGCACTTACTTCGGGCGGCTCCCAGTTGGAGGTGCAGCAGGGCTAAGGCAAGCTCCCTGCCTACCCCGGCCCCACGCTGTTCCTGGAAGCAGCCAACACGCCCCTGTGGCTCATGGAGGGGGCCCATGTGGCTCTGCACACTGCTCCTCCCTGCAAGCACCGCCCCCACAGCTCCCATTGGCCGGGAACAGGGAACTGCAGCCAACAGGAGCTGCGGGGACGGTGCTTGCAGGCAGGAGCAGTGCGCAGAGACCCCTGCCCCCGCCCAAGGGGCCGCAGGGGTGTGCTGGCCGCTTCTGGGAGAGGCGAGGGGCCAGGGCAGGCAGGGAGCCTGCCTTAGTCCCGCTGCACCGCCTGACTTTTAGCGACCGGGGATCGCGATCAACTGTCAGAGGCTCCAGTCGATCACGATCTACAGGCTGGTGACCACTGGATTAGAGCAAATTATAAGGGTATACATTTTTAATTTATAAAGTGCACTATGCAAGAATTCCAAGGCACTATACTTTTCAGGAGGAATTACAAATCTTATCCAAAACAATATTAAAAATGAAAGAATGAAAGGTTTGTTTTTATATAATACTGACATAATAATACAGATAATATCAATTTTAGAACACAGTAGGTAATACAGTTCACATATGGACAATGCAGTCCTTTATAGTTAAGGATCAACATTAAAAAAATCAAGGCACAGACAAATCTGAAGTCAATAAGGCGGCCCCCCTCTGTAAGTTGGTCAAAAAATAAGCTTCTGTTACTTAAGCAAAGAGGTGACTTGTTTGTGCTGTCTGTGAAAAAGTTTTTGATTTATCTGTCCAAATAAAATGGTTTCCTCATTTAAACAGATAGAATGAGCAAAACAAACCAACACAGAGCTGCAAAATGGTGCTGCATTCTGAACACTTCAATCACTTCTTGTGCTCTTTACATTCTTATATTCCTACCTTCTGAAATTCTGCTCACGAATGACTTCTATCAGATTTCTAACACAAAGAAGTGAATTCCGCCAATCCAACATAACAAATAGATGCTAAAGCTTCTGCTGCTAAACTTTGTTCAACAGAGAAGAAACCGAAGAGCTGTCTGATGTGAAAAGATTGCTAAAAGCAAACCCCAAAACCAGTGCAGAAGTATCAGTAGTTCTTTAAAAGTCTCAAGATTCCATTGAGTGTATCTTTTAGTTTCAAAAGACGCAGGAGGGGAGAGCACTTTGGACTGGTAAATCAGAAAAATCTGTCTCTCATGAAAAGTAACTAATGATCTAATTCAGACAACTGATGAAAAACAGACCTTGAACAACAGAATCATAAATATTTATCTACCCATCTAATAATGTAATTCAGAATAATTGTTGCTGAGTAGGATTTTTAAAAAAAAATATAACTTACCTTAATTGTTTTGCATAGTTTTGTTCAATCTCTATCCTTTCTTTTACAAACTTTGCATATCTCTCCAAGAAGTCAATGCCCCACTGTGTATGCTTGTCTAAGTTATCAAATTGATCCTTTAAAACAAAACAAAGAAATTCAATTAGCTACACAAGGTTTAAAAAAAAAAATCACAAAATTCTATCAATTTCATTTAGTTATGAAGTTGTGGTCTTCGATATTTAGATATAACTCACTACAATGGGGATAATAAAGCCAGTCCTATGCATATCACAACCCTCATATGCCAGAATATTAGTAAGCTAAAATCACATGTGCAAACATACTTTTGGCTCTTCATGTAAAAAGCACCTGTACTCATATTTAAAAATTACTCACAGTTGATTTTTTTTTTCATAAAAAGTAATGGCCATTAATATTTGTATTACTTTAAAAATAAACAATCCTTTTCAATCAAGGAAGGTTTCCAACACAACACTGAAAATATAAGTGGAGACAAGTGTTCTGTAACTGGTTAACAGACTATTTAAGTACCATTTCTTTCACAAGAGATTTTTGAGGAATTTAAAAATTCCTCAACACAGACCCTAGGTATGGTTTCTAGGCATTCAAAAAAGTATTTACATCCTTAAGATCACCCAATGACAGAAAACATACTTAAGTGATACTGTACAACAAAGCTGGATACATTCCGTATTTCAAACACAGATAGTCAAAGTCATCAGCAAATGCTCACTCCATGATAAGTGCTGGTGACGGTCTCCAGACAGAGCAAAGCTAGTCCTAAAAATGAAGAGGGCTATGACAAACTGGCAACAGAAGACAGAAACTGGATTTTAAAAAAGCAGATTTCTTTAGAAATGATCAAAAACCCTGTTATATTGCTACCTTCAAAGCTGAATTTTCACTATTACAGGTGGCAGATCAACAGGTCAAGCAAACATTCATTGAGGGTGAAGAAGGAATCCAAAAACAAAAAGGGGAAACTTGAATGAAATATCTAACAAAAAATGAAGATGCAGTTCAGTAAACCACACTGCACACATTCATATTTTTATATTAAAAGTTTAAACTATGCCATGCTGAAGAGAAGTCAAGGATTTATGTTTTAATATGACAATATTTATTGTAAATTCTGACTATATTTAGCACACCTCCTCATGAACAATTGCTCGATAGTCTAAAAAAAACACGAACAAATGTAAAAACAAATACAAGCTATCATACCGTGTCCCCCATAGAAACTGTGTCCAGATACACTTTATAGCTGTACTATTTAACTATCAAGTAAAATTAAAAATTAATACCAGAGAAAGAAAGTGATGAGGTATAGGCAAGGCTAATTGTGTTGCCTTTACATATTTAAAGTTTGCATAATAGAACACAACTTCATTATCTTAAGCTATGCAGCATGCCTGGCAACCCTGATTCAATATTGCACCTTAACTTAATGAGTCATACCAGCCTTTCCTACTAACAACTTTAATCTTCTTGTTCCAATGCACACTACAGTGATTTGAAGTTGCATCAAGGAATGCTGAGGTACAATGCACTTTGGCAGACTTAAACAATATAACACTGATTGAAATGATATCTGGAAGATACTGGTAGTAAAAATATACCATAATTTAGGGTATACAAGATCAAACAACATTTTATCAGCTTTGACAAATGTAAGGAAGAAATTCAGAGTTAAGATTGCTCTCAAATCTCAATCTGTTGGGTTTAGGGGACTGAAGCATAGATTAAATATATCCCACACATCTAATTTGTGCCATAATGGTGATTTAAAGACAGTGTGGGCCTTCACTCTACATTTCTTTGAAGTCAGACCCTGAACATTGTTAAAACAGGGTTTTTTGGGAGGCATTAAAATATCATATGTAAGCATAAATTATAAGTTTCTCAGAAGCTTTGCTCTTTTATATTCTGCTTTTGTTTTTGTAATTACTTTGACAATATTAGCCTTGTATCCAAATGAAGTCCCAATAAGTTGTTTTTGGTAGAGAGCCAATGGTCAGAGCCATTAAAAAAGACTTCCTTCAGTGAACAGCAAAACAATTCCTTTGCTGTCCTAGTTTCGGCTGCTTACTCCACACTACTTTGATTTGCTGCCAAGGTTTAACTTAATATTCTGGAACACCAAACTGTTAATATTTTAGAACACATAATCACAGAGAATATCTTTCCAATATTACAGGATCAAATAAAAAAACAAATAATTTGAGGGATCAGCTAATGAAAATTACTTATTTACTACTGACATATACAAAGATGAACCTGTATAAGTAATATACCTCTTTCCTTCTACCATTAACAAAAGGATCACTCCTCCTCACTGAAAAACTTTCCTTTCTTTACTTCATCTTCCTCCATCTCACTCTAGAAGCTGCAGGTTCTGAGCAAGGACAGCTAGGGATAGGAGATCTTGCTTTTGCTTCCATGAGAAGAATAATTTGGCACTGAATGAAACTTACCTGATGCATTTTGAGTTGGTTGCTGTGGCAAATGTATTGATCTCCAGGAACTCCCAAGCTAAGAACATCGTGTGGAGGACTCTGGAGTTTAGTTCCCATTCATAATTTAGACATAAATGTCTGTTGAGGTCATCTGCCATGGCGTACTGAATACCTGGTAGGTAAGAATCTGAGATGACTATGTGCTTGGCTATGCACCAATTCTAGGGTTTTATCACTTCAGCCCAGAGAGATGAGGAACATGCTCCTCTCTGATGATTGATACACGCATGCCACACTGTCTTGTCATGATCTTTATTGACTTTGATCTGATTAGAGGTAGAAAGTGTAGCAAGCATTTCTGACAGCTCTCAATTCAAAAGATTTACGTGTAGAAGCTGCTCTTGTAGAAACCATTTGCCTTGCACCTTAAGAGGTCCCAGATGTGTCCCCCAACTCAAAGCAAAGCATCTGATATTTTCACTGTGGTAGGGGGATTTTGAATGAATGGAACACCTGTTCACATCTTTGTGAGGTCCTTCCACCTACTGAGTGCAGAACCCACCGGGGAAGAGCGTAACCGGCCTAGACTGTGTTTGCTTGATTTGTAAACTGTTCAAAGCCATCCCTGTAGACTTTGAAGATTTAACCTGGCATGCTACGCTACAAAGACACAAGCTGATGTGTCCCAGCAGTTGAAGGCAGTCTTTTACTATCATTTAAGGACTTTCCTGAATCCTTGAGATGAGATATGCTAAGTGCAAGAAATCTGGAGGAAAGGAGGTATCTTTTGAGTCCACAAAGACCTTGAGATCATTAAAGGGGAGATCTTCAACGGTACTCTGAACCTCTCCCTGAAAGCCTAACATCTGCAGCCAAGGTGCTCTTCTCATGACCACTGCAGTGTATATAGACCATGCTGCAGAATCTGCCATGTCTAAGGCGGCCTGAAGCGAGGTCCTTGCTAGAAACTGGCCCCCTTGAATATTGGCTTTAAATTGGTCACAATGTTCCTCTGGCAGATGCTTAATAAAGGAATTAAAATTTGTTATAATTAAGTAGTTGTATTTAGCCATGAGCACCTGATGGTTTGCTAATCTGAAGTGTGGCTGATGCACAGGATTTGTGGCCAAAAAGATTGAGTCTCGGGTCTTTACTGAATGGGCCAGACTTTGAGCTATGTTGCCTGTCTTGTTAATTAATGACTTCCACTACGAGGATGTTTGGAGCTGGGTGAGAAGCAGAAACTCAGATTCCCTGGCCAGAACCTAATACTTTTTAATCCATGCCCTTGCAGGTAGGCAATGTTGTAGCTGGGGTTTGTCAAACAGTCTTAGCAGGCTCCATAACAGCTTCATTCACTGGAAAGGCAATTCTCAGAGATGACGAGGTGTGTCAAATATCTAGGAGTTTATAGCAGAACTCCAGAACCTCCTTTAAGGGATTCTGAGGTATGTCAGCAATTTGCTTCATCAGTTCCTGAAAATGCCTGAAGTCATCTACCATAAAAGGTGGTGGAGGCATACCAGCTTCATCTGTTGATAAGGAAAAAATATTTGTAAGAGGTGTCACCTCCTTATCTGCCTTGCTTCTTGCTCCTCAAAGGTCTCTTCCTCTGGCATAGGTGGAGACAGAGGGGACTAAAGAGAATGGGCCCTTCTCTATTCCCTCAAGAGGGTGGGAAAGACCTCATAGCAAATTGTTGGCAACAGAATGCCCACAGATCCCAATGAGGCCACTGAGGGGGGCCAAGTGGCAAAAAGTAGAGGCATTCATCTGTGTTCCTGTGATGTGGGTATTATTTGAGGTCTACCCTCCTGCAAAACATCAGTGTAGGAAGGAGAGCGATGTGTCCTAGAATAGACAGGGGAACCCTACCCTGAAATCCAAGATGGGGGAGAGCTGTTCCGCTTGCAAAGCAGACGAGGGCAAATATAGTTATCGAGGTGATAAAGGGGTTAGTGATTGAGAGGATCTTGATGCTGAGAAATGCCTGGCACTCATTAATAGGGGAGACTGGCTCCAAAGAGCTTAGGATACCTGATCTCTTGCAGAACTGATGGTAACAAAAACTGGCCTGGGAGAGGACCTGTGGAGGATGGCTTCAGAACTCTTGGCCCTGAAAGCTTGGCCTCAGTGTGAGTTGGCTCAGATTCCCCCAGTACCGTAGGAGGCCTCGCAGTCTTTGGTACCATTGAATTTTGTGATATGGTATAGTGTGTTGTTCAGGGACGGACTTATAGCTCTTTTCAACCATATCTCTGCCAGTCTGGGTCCAAGTACCTGAACTCTGTGAGTCTGTCTTAGACTGACCTTTTTTCTTTGTCCTTGCAATACCAGCATCACTCAGACCCTGCATGGAGCGCTTGGTGGGACTGGAGGTCTCTGTAGCCTTCTAATGTGCTGGTGACCAAGATCTTTTTGGAGATTTACTCCTTACCTCCTGTTTAGAGGCAGATGAAGATAGGGTCTACAGTACCGTAAATGTACTTGGTGCAGAGTGCTGCCTACCTCTAGTAGCTCTGGTGTCTGAGAGCTTGTTGTGGATGGGGCACTAGCGGTCCAGGGAGGTCTATGTATAGAGGTGTCCTCCAACCCTGGATCTGAAGCTGGACATAAAGCTTGCTCCATCATTAAGAGTTTAAACTTAATCTCCTGAATCAGTGAAAAGCATATTTATGACCTAAGGACTGAATGGGAAACAAATGAAAGTGATCCTTTAATAATGGAAATGTCTAAGCAACATTAACTATAGGTGTTTACATGCACTACCTATAATACAAAGGCACTGATCTGGCAAAGCACTTAAGCACAAGCTTAAGTTTAAGAATATCAACAGCGTCACTGAAGTCCACAGGGCTATTCACATGCTTCGAGTTAAGCATGTGCTTACGCACTTTGCTGGACCAGGGCCTGAAACCCTAGTTTAGCAAGTCAGTAGCCTGCCCTTGTTGATATGATCAATAGAACTGGTATGCTCCGCTCATTTTATAGGGAGATGACTTCACAAAGATTGTTTGTTTCTTGTCTTCATCTGAAGAATACATGTTAACTACTGAGTGGAATATTTGGATGTTGGAAAAAGACTGAAGATTAAAATAAAGCTTCCTGAAAAATTAAGTATCCTTTGAAGGACAGATTGAGACTCAGCAAAAATAGATGCCTCAAAACAGAACTGCTTTTTTTCTTTTTAAATCCACAAAAGACATCTCATGTTTTGATTAAAAATATAATAAATTCCTACTTACAGTATAACTATGTAATCAAAGATAAAAACTGGACACATTCAATGTATGCATTTCATTCTCTCCAAACCCTGTACATACTGTAGAACGTTCTGCTCTCAATGACTAGCAGATAAAGAAAATATGTTAAATGAATACATCTGTTCTGCAGTGTAGGATAAGAATAAGAATAAAAATTAAAATTAGCCTAAGTTTGGTCAAGAAAATAACATTTTCTCCTTATAGCTCATGGCCAGTAGGGAAAAGACCCCAATCACAAGCAAATGAAGGCCATGAGAACTGTAAGTCGTGTTACTTTTAGCATGGGAAGGATGTATAGTTCCCAAAGTAACTAATAAAGTAAAAAGGAGCTGCAGTAACAAGACAAAGGGAAATTGTCTCAAAAGAAACAGCCCCAAACCTTCCCACTGTTCTGCTGTACAAGCAAGGGGGTGGGGAGAATAAGAGAAGGCCTTGAAGGAAGGAAAGAAGCAAGGAAAAACTGCTGCAAACTAGGTTTTTGCTAAAGCTAGCAAATTAGCTGAAGTCAGTTATTGGCAATGACATCACTTGTTTGTTAAAGCGTATAAAAAGTAAACTCTTAAAGAGGTTCATTGCTAATACCTGCCTGACCAAGTTGGAGATGACCAATATGGGTCTAAGCACTCCCCGGATTTAGCTTATTAGTAAGTATACTGATCACATGCTTATAAATATTGTGACTGTATTGGATGTAGAAACTGCTTATTGTTAGGCTGTTAGACTTGTTTAGAGCAACTGCATAAAATACCGTTTGGCCTTTAGATTTAAAAGAGGAATTTATGGTTAAATTAGCATTTGGTGGTTTCCCATACCAATAAATATTCTTATTAATTCCAACATGCAGTTTGTTTTGTTACAATTCTATATACAACAAGGAATCTACTCTGAAGGGAATAGGAGTGCTGCAGATAGTGTGCTCATCCCCTAGGGAGGGACAAGGGGCCTTACATTGTTTATCAGTCATACAGAGATGAACAAGCAACAGCCAAGGAAGTTTCATTCAGTCAGCAGGCAGAAGGAGAATGACAACAACATAAAACTTCTAAGGTAGAGAGGGATTCAATGTGGACATGGAAATCAACCCGATACTCATATTTTTAGCAAGATTGGTTGCAGGTTTCACCCCAGTCCCTCCATTGCTCCCACAAGACACATAACCAGAGGAACTCTTCCTCACTGCTGCAAAGGTAGCCACATTATGGGATGAGTCACAAGCCAGCTTTGAGTTGTGCCAGGAAGACAACAAAGGCAAAATCACAGTCATCACCTGACAGGGAAGGTTTAGATACTACCTTTCTTGCCAGTACTAAAAGATCTCCTAACCACCTAATTAGGAAATTTAACACACTGTTTACTGATGTTTATATCAGTTTTGAATTGGTTTATCTGTGTGAATCTAAGCCTAGCCTATTCTGAACATGAGCTGGCTGTGCAACACAGGGGACAAAGTTAACTGAGTAAATGTGGTCTGGTGTGTACAATTACAATTAATTTTAAGTCTGGAACTTTTAGCAAAAATCATTAAATATTTAGATATACAAGTAGTTACTTTCTGGAAAGTGTGGAAGTTATATTAGCTAATAAAGACTGACACAAGATAATGAACAAAATGTCTGTCCACTACCTTAGCAGAAACTATTTTCCCACTGACCTCCCAAGACAAATACACATGAGGTATACTGTATAATTAGGGCTGTTTGTCTACATGCTATTAAATAAATGACAAAGCAACAGCACCCAATTTAATGAAACACTGTTCTTAACAGCCAAACATGTAAGTGTGTTGAAGAATTTTTTATTAACACTGCATTTGACATTCTATTAATGGGTTGCAGAGATCAGTTGATGGATGGGCCTAGTGGATATTACACTGCCCACTCACCAACTGGAATGCAGTTCAAAGCTTGAGAGTCATAAATGAAATAAGTCTGACATTCCACAAAGGTCCATAATAAGTCAGTGTAGATTATTCAACAGGATGTATTTTAACTGTAGTTCGAGAATAACATAATTGTTACTGGGAATTAGGCGTGTAAAAATTCAAGTAGTTTAGATATCCCACTCCAAAATGCACAGAATATTGGGAATTTTATTCATTTATATGTACCTGCCTTCTCAAATGCAAATTAGTTACCAAATGAAGTAACTAAATGGAAACAGGTTTCAGAGTAGTAGCCGTAGTAGTCTGTATCAGCAAAAACAACGATGAGTCCTTGTGGCACCTTAGAGACTAACAAATTTATTTGGTCATAAGCTTTCGTTATGCCCAGATAAATTTGTTAGTCTCTCAGGTGCCACAAGGACTCATCGTTGTTTTTGCAAATGGAAACAGTGAATTCCAAGTCAAAATGGGTAGAATATTATCCATATTAACAAACCAAACCTTTAACTTCGGAGTAGTAGTTTATTGAAATTAAACTATTGACACTTACTTAGTAAATATTTTTCTTTAAAGTAAAAAGCAAAAAAATCAGTTTAGAACAAACAATTGTAGACTGCACCAGAGACAGGCTGCACCAGAGGTGATGCAGACTACACAACAGTTTCACCTGCAAGCCTTCCAAATCTCAAATGACATTTTCCCAAGATTTGTTTTAAAAGATCTAATTTGGAATGCCTCGCTTATTTATTTGAGGGGGTGGCCATTGGGTTCATCACTGAAGATGTCTAGGGCAGAAGTATCAAAACAACACTTGAGATGTGAGAGGCAGAGTCCCCACTACTGAGCTGATATTCTACCAGAGGAAAGAGAACATTTCCTAACCTGAATTCAGCTTCTGCTCTCCCTTTCTTCCTTGCTGGAGTCTTAGATTGAGTCTTAGTTTTCTGCAACACCAGCCTTGACTGCCAATCAAGAGAAACGGAAAGAGGGTCTCTGTGGGGTCCAGTGGCAAATGCCACAGCATAAGCATAAGGTCTTCCCTTTTCCTGGAGCTATCACCATATCTTGTGATGCACCCTATGCCTGCTTGCCAGTGAATAACAGAAGTGCAGAGAGCTACATCTGGTCAAACTACAGGTCTTGCATTATTTCAGTATTTGCAGTCACTTAGAACTCACTTCTACCCTAGTTATAAACAGGGACTTGTGTACTCTACAGTAGTGGCACCAAATTCCGTGGCAGCAACACTTACGTTCTGTGGTAACGTTTATATGCTCTGTGACCAAAAAATATATAGTTCATTCCCATCCCCCAACCCCATAAGAACACATACAGAGCCTCTGGCTCAGAGCTGGAAATTCTCATAGACAAAGTCTGTTGATGATTGTGATCTAGCATCATTATTTTCAAGGATGGGTTTTTATTATATACTCTTCAGGCAGCCAGCAGCACAGTCCACATGATGATGTCCAAGAAACTCATTTCAGAGCCTTCTTATACTCTCTATATGCCAGGGAAGGAAGGAGTTTATAGCCAGCTATAAATTTACCTCTCTAGCTCCCCAATCCTCAGTTGCTGCACTGTTTAAAGATTTCAAGGCCAGGAGGGACTATTATGATCATCTAGTCTGACCTGCTGCATAACAAGGCCACAGAACAAGGGTGGCCAACTTGTGGCTCCGGAGCCACTTGTGGCTCTTCAAACGTTAATATGCTGCTCCTTGTATAGGCACCAACTCTGGGGCTGGAGCTACAGGCGCCAACTTTCCAATGTGCCGAGGGGGAGGAGGGGAGGGGACAGTGCTCACTGCTCAACCCCAGAGGCCCTGCCTCCACTCCACCCCTTCCCTCCCCTGAGCCTGCCATGCCCTCACTCCTCCCCTCAGAGCCTCCTGCACGCCATGAAACAGCTGATCGGGAGGTGCGGGGAGGAAGGGGGAGGCACTGATTGGTGGGGCTGCCATTGGGCGGGAGGCGCTGAGAGCAGGGGGAGCTAATGACATATTACTGTGGCTCTTTGGCAATGTACATTGGTAAATTGTGGCTCCTTCTTAGGCTGGCCACCCCTGCCATAGAACCTCTACAGTAATTTCTGCCAAAGCCCATCACTTCTGTTTGAGCTATAGCATATGTTTTAGAATGACATCAGTCTTGATTCGAAGACTTCAAATGATGGAGAATCCACCAAATTCTGAGGTAAGATGTTTCAATGGTTAATTACCCTCCTCATTAAAAATCTGCACCTTATTTCTAGTCTGAATTTGTCTAGCTTCTGTTTCCAACCACTGGATTTCGTTAAATCTTTTTATTTTTTTATGAGAATAAAGAGCCATCCACTATCAGAAATCTCTTGCCTCTGTAGGTATTTGTAGACCTTGATCAAGCAACCTCTTAATCCTCTCTTGGATAAATCATATAGATTGAGTTTCTTATGTCTCTCACTATAAAGGCATGTTTTCCAGACCACAAATAATTCTTGGAGCTATTTTCTAAACTCTTTCCAAGTTTTTGACAGTCTTTGTGAAACAGGGACACCAGAAATGGACATAGTACTCCAGCAAAGGTCTCACTAATGTTGTATACAATTTCAATACAAATTCAAGATGATCTGGAGAAATGGTCTGAAGTAAATAGGATGAAATTCATTAAGAACAAATGCAAGGTATTCAATTTAGGAAGGAACAATCAGTTGCACACATACAAAATGGGAAATGACTGCCTAGGAAGGAGTACTGCGGAAAGGGATCTGGGGGTCATATTGGACCACAAGCTAAATATGAGTCAACAGTGTAACACAGTTGCAAAAAAAGCAAACATCATTCTGGGACGTATTAGCAGGCGTGTTGTAAGCAAGACATGAGAAGTAATTCTTCCGCTCTACTCCACGGTAATTAGGCTTCAACTGGAGTATTGTGTCCAGTTCTGGGCGCAACATTTCAGGAAGGATGTGGACAAATTGGAGAGAGTCCAAAGAAGAGTGACAAAAATGATTAAAGGTCTAGAAAACATGACCTATGAAGGAAGATTGAAAAAATTGGGTTTGTTTAGTCTGGAAAAGAGAAGACTGAGACATGATAACAGTTTGTAAAAGGTTGTTACAAGAAGGCGGGAGAAAAAATTGTTTTTCTTAATGTCTGAGGATAGGAAAAGAAGCAATGGGCTTAAAGTGCAGCAAGGGAGGTTTAGGTTGGACATAAGGAAAAACTTCCTGTCAGGGTGGTTAAGCACTGGAATAAATTGCCCAGGGAAGTTGTGGAATCTCCATCATTGGAGATTTCTAAGAGCAGGTTAGACAAATACCTGTCAGGAATGGTCTAGATAATACTCAGTCCTGCCATGAGTGTAGGGGACTGGACTAGATGACCTCTCAAGGTCCCTTCCAGTCCTATGATTCTATAATACCATGTCCCTACTCCTACTTGACATTCCCCTATTTATACACCCAATAATTACATTTGTCTTCTTTACTACACCATCACACTGGGAGTTCATGTTAAGTTAGTTATCTGCCATGACTGCTACTCTTTTTCAGCATCACTGCATTTCAGGATACAGCCTCCACTCTTCTATGTTTTTTATTCTCAGATGTATTACCTGGTATTTGGCTGTAAAAAATACATGTTGTTGAAGAGCCCACCTTACCAACTGAACTAGGTCAGTCTGTATAGCTGACCTGTCACCAGCATTATTTACCAGTCCACCAACATTTAGAAACACCTGCAAATTTTCCAGTAATTATTTTATATTTTCTTTCAAATCACTGACAAAGAAAAAATTTGGGCAAAAAACAGATCCCCGTGGGACCCCGCTTAAAATATCCTCTCTGACTGACAATTCTCCATGTACAGTTTCTGCAATCTATCAGTTAACGAGTTTTAAAATCCATTTAATAAGGGCTACATTCATATTGTATAGTGCTAATTTTCTTATTTTAATCAAATTGTCATATTGGACAAAGTCAAATCACAGAAATGTAGGGCTGGAAAGGACTTTAAGTGGTCATCTAGTCCATCCCCTAAGCTGAGGTAAGACCAAGTACAAGTAGGCCATCCTGACAAGTGTTTGCCTAACCTGTTCTTAAAAACCTTCAGTGATGGGGATTCCAAAACCTCCCTTGGAAGCCTATCTCAGTGCTTATAGTTAGAAAGTTTTTCCTATGATCTAACCTAAATCTTCCCTGCTGCAGATTAAGCCCATTGCTTCTTGTCCTACCTTCAGTGATTCATAGATACAAGCCCAAAAGGGACCATTGTGATCATCTAACGACAATATATGGCCTGTGTCATACAGGCGGTCAGAACATTCACAACAGTTCTTATTGAACATGGAGAACAATTAAGCACCATCCTCTGTGTAACAGCCCTTAACATATTTGAAGACTTGCACTCATTCTTCTTTTGTCAAGACTAAACATGCCCATTTTTTAAACCTTTCCTCGTAGATCATTTTTCTAAACTATTTATTATTTTTTTGTTCTCCTCTGGACTCCCTCCAATTTGTCCACATCTTTCTTAAAGTGTAGCACTCAGGACTGGAAACAGTACTCCAAGTAATGCCTTATAGAAGTCTAAATAATTACATGAACAGTTACTTTATCAATCTCGTAATCTCATTAAAAAAAATCAAGTTTCTTATATAGACTTATTTTCCATAAAACTATGCTGATTGGCATTAATTATGCTACTATCCTTTAATTTTTCACTGATTTCATCCCATTTCAGTTTTTCCATGATTTGGCCTGGGATCAATGGCAGGCTCACTACACCATCGTTATAGTTACCAAGGTCACTCCATTTACTCTTTTGAAATAGTGGCACAACATTAGCTTTCTTCCAGTTCCTTTTTCTAAAGGCCGTCAACCTTGTCTAAACTTCTATGTATGTACACACACAAATAAAAGGTTGGATTCTGGAGAACAATTCTGCAGTAAGGGAATGCATTCTGCAGGTGTGGAATCATGGATAGACAAGGTCCTGCCTATTCACAAATAGTTAAGCCTCATGCTGGCACAAGGAGTTACAAAACTTTACCTTAGGGATGCTGGGTTTATTCTTTAGCGAACAATTTTTCTTCTCATTATAAGAAAGTTGGTAAAAATAGCTAGTACACATTTGTGTAGAGGATAACATTATGCTGCCATTTTGATATCAAGCCCAAATTCTAAAAGTTCAAATAGTTCAACAGGTCTACCTGTTTAAACTTGCAACATTTTGCAAAGAATCATCAACGTGCTACATAAACAGTCACAGATTTTAAGCAGCCTGGTCAGTCTACTGCACTACCTCTGGGGAGAGGTGGGGCACAACACTGCAGGAGCAAGATGAGTTCTTGACCCATCTTGCAGGGAGGGGTTTTGGGCAGCAGGCTCCAGCGGCAAAACTCCAGGAGTCTGGCCATGCGGCCCAACCGGAGAGCAGTGGGTACTGACCCTCCCCTCTCCCCTCACCCCCTGACTCTGGCCACGCGGCCTTGGCCTCCAGCTGTGGGGCTTCAGCCTCAAGCCCCTGGTTCCAGCTGTGTGGCAGCAGGCGCTGGCCCCCGGCTGCCGTCCCAAACTCCTGTTGCACAGTGGCAGGCGCCGGCCAGCAGCTCCAGCCGTGCAGCCCCAGCCCCTGGCACTGATCCCCTGCCCCAGCTGCACAGCAGCAGGCGCCAACCCACAGCTCTGTTCCTGGGCTCCGGCCATGCGGTGGCGGGAGCTGGCCCCGGGTGACGACCCCTGACCCGCAGCAGTGAGTGCTGGCTCCAGTCACACAGCCCAGGTTCCGACACCCAGCTCCGGGCTCCGGCCATGCGGCGGCAGGCACTGGCTCTGGGCGCTGACCCACAGCTCCGGCTGCATGGCAGCAGGCTCTGATCCCTGGCTCCAGCCACACAGTTCCTGGCCCGGCCGCACAGCAACAGACATCAGGCCCTGGCTCTGGCCACATGACAGTGGGGCTCTGGCCACATGACAGTGGAATTCATCACCCATCTCCATCACCACGGGCCCCCGCTGCCTCCCCGACCCTGCATCCATCCTCCCCGCCCCATTGCCCTGGCCTCCTGCTGCCTCCCTGGCCCCACATCCATCCCACCATCACTTCTGGCCCCTGTTACCTCCCCCTTTGGCTTTTCCTTTCCCATCCAGGGCTTGCTGGGTCCTGGGGCTTGTTGAGAAAAGTTATATAAACAAACTTGCAAGTATCACTTTCCACAGCAGACTTACTAGCTATCTGTGAAAAGTGATACTTGTAAGTTTGTTAAATATCACATCACTTTTCATAGTCTCCCAGGTAGTTACTAAGTGTGCTGTGATATTAACAAATATACAAATATCATTCCTGAAGGGGGAGGTAGCATTATTTTTATGACTGAGTCTGCCAAAAAACCTACAACTATAAATTACAATGATCTGGATGTGTATCTGTGCATATTTAATTGTTTTTCCTAAAGTATTTTAGGAGAAAGTGTCAGTGCGGCCACCAGTGAGAGTTGGTCTGCACTCTGAGGCCACCAAAGAATTTGTTGTGAGAACCCCTGTCCTATACTCATACCTATTGTATATGAGTGTTTACAACTGCTGACTGTCCTTTAGTTCAGTGAGCTAAATTTAGCATAGTAATAAATACTGTAATTGGACTCCAGGAGAAATTCTGACTCAGATTACTGGGAAAAGTTAGTAATTAGCACTGCTTTGCAACTATTTGCACTACCTTAGTACTCTTACATATTACAATATAAGCCTCTTAAAATAGACTAATCAGATAAAGCCTGATTTATCCGGCTTATCCCAACTCTCATTTTAAGTGGACAGAATTTTCCTAATCAGGCATTTGTTTTCATGGGGAAAAAAATGCAGAGGATACAGAAGTTCAGCATTTATACTGGATTTCCTAGCGCTTGCCAAGTTAAAGTTAAAGTAACAGAGAAACTAACTAAAGAGGTCTTGTATAACGTTAATTTTGAAAAGGAATGGAAGCTCCTGAAATGTATGAGAGGTGACATGACAAAACTGTTCATTATTTGTTTGGAGCCATTACAGAGTTTTGTGGGAATACCTAAACCTTCATACGATGCTAAAGATGCAGTCAGGCTGCTTCTGAAAGTTCTTTGAAAAATAACATAGCCACTTGCCCAATGTTGAGTAATGGTCTCAAGTTACAGTGGGGGCGGGGGGGGCCAGGGGAGTTAGGTTGGATATTAGGAAAAACCTTTTCACTAGGAGGGTGGTGAAGCACTAGCATGGGTCACCTAGGGAGGTGGTGGAATCTCCTTCCTTAGAGGTTTTTAAGGTCAGGCTTGACAAAGCCCTGGCTGGGATGATTTAGTTGGGGATTAGTCTTGCTTTGAGCAGCAGGTTGGACCAGATGACCTCCTGAGGTCCCTTCCAACCCTGATATTCTATGATTCTATGTTAACTTGGAAATTTTAACTCTGAACATCTCCAAAAATGATGGACTAAATAAAGGACAAATTGCTTACCAGATTCCTTTTTTTCAAATGTGAGTTAAAACTAATGCTAAAAAACCACACACACGCATGCAGACTGTCATAACTATAAAGGGAAGGGTAACAGCCCTCCTGTGTACAATACTATAAAATCCCTCCTGGCCAGAGACTCCAAAATCCTTTTACCTGTAAAAGGTTAAGAAGCTCAGGTAACCTGGCTGACACCTGACCCAAAGGACCAATAAGGGGACAAAATACTTTCAAATCTTGGTGGGGGGAAGATTTTTGTTTGTGCTCTTTGTTTTGGTGGTTGTTCGCTCTTGGGATGGAGAGGGACCAGACCTCAATCCATGCTCTCCAAATCTTTCTGAACAAGTCTCTCATATTTCAAACTTGTAAGTAAACAGCCAGGCAAGGCATGTTAGTTTTATCTTTGTTTTCTCAACTTGTAACTGTACCTTTTACTAGGGTGTTTACCTCTGTTTGCTGTAACTTTGAACCTAAGGCTAGAGGGGGTTCCTCTGGGCTCTTTAAGTTTGATTACCCTGTAAAGTTATTTTCCATCCTGATTTTACAGAGATGATTTTTACCTTTTTCTTTAATTAAAAGCCTTCTTTTTAAGAACCTGATTGATTTTTCCTTGTTTTTAGATCCAAGGGGGTTGGATCTTGATCCACCAGGAGTTGGTGGAAGAAAGGAGGGGAGATGGTTAATTTCTCCTTGTTTTAAGATCCAAGGGGTTTGGATCTGTATTCACCAGGGAATTGGTGACGAGTCTCTCAAGGCTACAAAGGGAAGGGAATTAGCACATTGGGAGTGGTGGCAGCGGATGAGATCTAAGCTGGTAGTTAAGCTTAGAAGTTTTCATGCAGGCCCCCACATCTGTAGCCTAAAGTTCAGAGTGGGGAAGGAGCCTTGACACAGACACACATAAAAAGACACACATAATACAGGTGTATTATGACACTTCTACAAGAAACATGAGTTATGTTTAAATAAGGAAGTGAATCCAATATCCAAAAAAAAAAAGAACTATATTTATTTTACTAAGAGGTACATGGCAATCTGATTTATTCTGATGAGGAAACACCACATTAAGATGAAAGCTGATGCTCAAATTAGCCCAGTGAACCAAAATAAATAATTTTCATCCCACAAAAATACATGTATCTGGAGATCATGCCTACGGACTGCTCAGAAAAAATAAGAAGTAGACAAAAATTCAGGTGATATTCCAAAAAGTGCTCAGTGTTGCCCTCATTCTCTTCCCACTGAAGAAACTCCCATTGACTTCAATGTTGAGCACTTTTGAAAATACCACACCAAATAGCTTGATAATTGAACAAAGACTTTTTTTTTAACTCAGATGGTAACTTTACATTGTCTCAAAATGTATTCTAATTCCCACCTCACTCAATGAAAGCATTAAGAATATCAAACACTTTATTATAAATGAATGAAAGCACATTCAGTGTATTGTAACAGAGCAAAAAGCTCTAACATGACATTTAATTTTTTCATGCTGGCACATCAACTCAACATGGTTTCTTGCATTTACTTGTCCATCTGCTTAAGTGCCAGAACAGCTCTGGGAATTGTATTTAAGTGATGGTACAAAGCATACAAGGCTGCACAAATTGTGTGCACAAATCCCATATAGGTGTTTGTAGCAGGGTGGACACCTGCTCCTGCCTGGAAGGGCCTGAGATAGCCCAGGGAGTAGGCAGTGTGAAGGCTGAGCTGATTAGAGGAAGTTGCTGCAGCTGGGGCCACGCCCCCAAACAGCTTCAGCAGGCCCTATAAAGGCTGGGAGCCAGGAGCTCAGGCCAGAGTCTCTCTCTGCCTTCAGAGAGAGAAGGGCCTGGCTGCAGGGAGCTAGACAGGGTACCTGAGTGGAGCAGGGCTGGGGAAAGGCTGAGGAGCTCCAGCCTGGATAGCCCCAGGCTGTGGCCTGGTAGTAGGCTAAGGGGTACTGGGGGTTGCAGTGGGCAGCCCAGGGCTAGGCCAAGACAGCAGGTCCAAACCCAACCTTGCCGATGATGAGAGAACTATACTGCAGTCTGCCCCAGGGAGCGGGGGCTAGTTGGTGACTGGCAGTGGCCTTATCCTGAGGTAAGGTGGGGATAGTGGGTGGGGGTTCCTCTGGGAGGGGAGACCTAGTGTGTGTGGGTATTGCTGGGGGCAGCACCCAGGGCAAGGGGTACCAGGGTCCTGGGAGGGACACAAAGGCCAGAGAAGAGAAGAAGGTGGATCACTGGCATGCAGAGGGCGCTCCAGGGGCTGGTGAGCTAATTCCCTGGATGACCAGCAGGAGGCACTGCAGGGGTGAGTCTGCTCCTCTACAGTGATGATGATAAATTAGATATATAGATAATACAAGTTAATGCTTTTCATGTTTAAAGATATACATGCATGTTAATCCTTACAACACCAAAGTGGGGGGGGAAAAAACCTTTCATAACTGTTGTTCTTTGAGATGTGTTGCTCATGTCCATTCCATGCTAGATGTGCACGCAGCAGCTGCCAGAGATTTTTCCTTAGTGGTATCTGTAGGACTGGCTTTAGTGCCCCCTGGAGTCATGCATGTATGCGTCGATATAAGGGGTGCCGCCAGCTCCACACCCTCTCAGTTCCTTCTTGCTGATAACTCCAACAGTTGGTAGCGGGGGGGGGGGGGGGGGGTCATGGAATGGAGATGAGCAACACATCTTGAACAACAGAGAGGTTAATTTTTGTTTTCTTCGAGTGCTTGTTTGTGTCCATTCTATGCTTGGTGACTCACAAGCAGTACCCTTGAAGGTGGGCTCAGAGTTTCTGGACATGCTGGGCTAGTCTACACTGGCAATGCTAAAGCGCTGCCGTGGCAGTGCTTTAACGTGCCTTGTGTGGTCACAGCGCAGCTCACCTCCACAAGGGGCGCAGCTCCCAGTGCTGGTGCACTGTCTACATTGGCGCTTTACAACGCTGCAAGTTGCTGTGCTCAGGGGGATGTTTTTTCACACCCGAGTGAGAAAGTTGCAGCGCCGTAAATTGCCAGTGTAGACAAGCCCACGACTGCAACACAACTCTTCCAAAACTGATATCGTCACAGGCCTGCTAGATGATGGCATAGTAAGACACAAAGGCATGAACTGATGACCATGTCGCAGCTCTGCAGATATCCTGGACTGGTATTTGCACAAGGAATGCTCCTGACAAAACCTGAGCTCTCATGGAATGAGCAGTTATGATGACTGGATGCGGAACCTTCGCCTGCTCATAGCAAGCCCAGATACAGGCGGTTATCCAAGATGAGATTCTTTGGGATGACACTGGCAGCCCTCTCATCCTTTCTGGTACTGCTACACAACTCTTTGTAGACTTACGGAAGGGCTTAGCCCTCTCAAAATAGGGCTCACTTAACATTTAATGTATGGAGCTGACATTCCTCAGGGAAGATGACAGGCAGAAAGATGTCCTGGTTGTTGTGGAATTGTGACACCATCTTTGGGAGGAAAGCCGGATGGGGGCGCAGCTGGACCTTGTCCTTGAAGTACACCATATAAGGGGATTCTGACATCCGGGCATTGATGTCGGAGACCCTTCTGGCCAAGGTGATTGCCACCAGGAGGGCGACCTTCCAAGAGAGGGCCAGAGACTGAGAGTGGTGATGAGTGGTTTATAGACTGCAGTCTGCCCCAGGGAGTGGGGGCTAGATGCTGATTGGCAGTAGCCATGGAGGCAAGGTGGGTATAGGGAGTTAGGGATTCCCTTGGGGAAGGGGGAGAGACCCAAATTGTGGGTTACTGCTGGGGGCAGGACCCTGACATAGAGGGGCACCGCGGCCAGCAGTAGGCAAGACACCGGCCTACAGAGGGTGCTAATTCCCTAGATGACCAGCAGGAGGCACTGCGCCGCTGAGTCATTGCCCTGCCACAGCCAGTCTGAGGGCTGCCTCCATGAATGAGTATGGCCTTCAGACAAATGTCCATATCTTTTTGAGTGCGCAGGCTGAAGTCCCTGCGGATCTGGCACTTCTCCTTAACATGAGTTTCCCCGAGGCACTTTTTAGAAGAGTGCAGGTCACTCACTGGCATAGACTTGCCACAGGAGGCACACTGCTTGAAGCCCAGCCCCTGTGACAAAAGTCCCTCTGACAGGGACCACTATTCACATTATGTACACTAATAACTAAGAACTATATACACTAAGTACAAAAATTATACAATAGACTAAAAGCCCAAACGACTGGGAAAGAAGTCTTGCAAGAGGGATCGTTCCAAGCAACCATAATGGGCGGTAAGAAGGAACTCAGAGGGTGTGGAGTCAGTAGGACCCCTTATATTGGTACATACATGTGCAGCTCCTAGGGGCGCTAGAGCCGGTCCTACGTATACCACTAAAGGAAAAATCTCTGGCAACTGTGCATACAGCACGCACACACCTAGCATGGAATGGACATGAGCAAGCACTCAAAAAAAAAAAAATTAGTAGATAGTTCTGTTTTAGTATAATTTTGTTTACTTTTGTGGCAATAGTAAGAGACCTAATATAAAAATATTAACTACTTAGGGCCATATACTCTTCTTTATTAGAAGTAAAATTTCCAATTACATCAATAGAACCAGGACAAGGCATGTTCTTTAGAATCACCTTTACCAAGTAATAATAATGGTACATGTTAAATGTGAGTCTATACTACTGGTTTTAACAAACATGAAACCTCTTTCCAAAATAATACATTTCTTCTAAACTTTTAGAGAGCTTTGGATCCATGTTAAATAATGAACTCACAGAATACAATTCATAGTGCTGGAATAAAATGTTAAATGCACTGCACCATATATGTTATGTTCTGTAACTATACACAGAGCAATCGTGCCATTTAAATGAATCTATTCTGTTTTGGGGCTATATATAAACAGCCATCTTTTAACTGATCACAGATTCAGAGATATTAGATAACTTTTTGTAGTTTCATTTTCTAATATTTTAATATTTGCACTTCTAGGTAACGTAAAAATTACAATTATCATTTGTGCACAAAACTGTTCAGATTGATTGTAATTTTACTGGATTAAACTTTCTTGCATTTTATTTCATTTTATTTATTTTATTGGTGGAAGTTAGGAGACTAAAAATGTTGTTAATCCAATTAGTCTCAGGCTCAATCCTGAGCTTTGTCATCTCCCATTAAAGCTAATGCTCAGCACCTTGCAGGATTCAAGGCCCATGTTGACTTAAGCTAGGAATCTAATGAACAGAGTGACAATTACATAAACTCATTGGGCTCTCAAACTCTCTTAAGTGGAGTTCAACAAGTTATTTGAAACTCTTTTACAATGGGGTAGACAAGAATTGATGCTCCAGTGGTGGTGTCTTCCAAAGGGTCCATTCCTATTCTGAGCTGAAAAGACTTCCCTTCCACTGCTATCTATGATTGCTTTCTTCAGTACATTAAATAAAGCAATTTTTTAAACACAAAATCCACCATTTCCTTTTCCTGGGGGATGCTGTATTTAAGTGTTCTACATTTTTCTCCTTTCACTTATTTTAAAACCTAAAACATGTTTGATCAGAGCTAACAAGATAGCAAACTAGGGACTTCCTGTCTCTGCTTGAACACTGTCTCTAATAAAAAGTATTAGCTCACAAACGATGCCTTATTCATGATTAAATCTATTTTAACATCTTAAGTAACTGAATGAAGTAGTTATATTAAAAACATGTCTCAGTGGGCATCTTCAATACTGTGGAATTTTTCTGCATTGTATGATTCAGATAACCAACGCTAAAATGAAACATGATTCTGCTATGCATCAATTTATTTTAAATTTGAGATCAGAAAGTACCCAGCAAAAATCCCCTTTTCTTCACCCTGGCAGGCTTCAAGATCATATTCTGTAGAGAAGAAGAACCTTAGAGTTATGAACACAAGAGTTACTAACTGACCAGTCAACCACACACCTCATTTGGAACCAGAAGTACACAATCGGGAAGCAGTAGAGACAACCGCCCCCACCCCAAAATGGCAAATACAGTATAGTACTGTGTTAAACAAACAACTAAAAAATAAAGGGAAAGCAGCATTTTTTGTCTGCATAATAAAGTTTCAAAGTTGTATTAAGTCAAGGTTCAGTTGTAAACTTTTGAAAGAACTATAACATTTTGTAAAGCATCTCAGCCTAATACATAGGCACTTTCTTTGCAAGGCTCAACACATAAGGAAAAAGGAAGGACAGCAAGAGGGAGACTAAAACAGATTCTCCCGCCCCCCCCCCATTATCCTCTTAAAAATATAGTCAATTAAAGCTATAGATGTAGAAAGTGATGTATTCCAGTGGGTGTGGCTATCACCCATGGAGCTTTTTTTAAAAGACTGTCATAAGCCAGTCTCAATTTAGACATATACATTGTGCAAACTAGAACGGTATACAACTTCATTGTGTGGGAAATACATATTTCTAAACCTTGATGATCACCTTTTCCCTGCTACCTACACAAAGCACAGGTTCAAAATAGCTGTTATGATTTTTCCAGAACACACTGTAGCTATTGTAGTAGTTTTAGGAAGGCACGGTGTTCAGCAAGCATCTTCCACATCACAGCATGTGTCTGATGTTGAATCCATACAAATACATATTGCAGCAAATCAGTACCAATATTTCTGAAGAAAACAGGTAAACAGCAGGCAAAAGTAAACAAATGACGGCAGCAGATTATTACATCCTGTTTTAATTCTTTGCTGGCTTGGGGGGGGGGGGGGTGTCTGTCTCTCTCTATCTATACATGCTACAATCAAGGTACCTCATCAGGAACTACCTTCTGCCATAAACTAAGAGCTACAAGACACTTTCTTGAATACAGTGGAACATAGGAAGACGTTCAAGCACAATAATAATGGTCATTAACCTAAATATTGTGGTTGTTGCTGAGTATGAAAAAGAGGTAGCTGCCATTTCGTTGTTTCATTCCCCCAGTTATTTCCACCAGAGTTCCTTTCTACTCTTCTTATCCTCAGTTTCCACTTTTGCTGTCTCTCCCTGTCCAACCACCACCATTTTATCATCCCTCTCTTACCCCTGTTTTGCTCTTCTTGAGTCTCTCTTTGTGCTTCCTTTCCTGCCTCCCTGATGGAAAGACCTAGTTAGATGCCCTACTGGGCAGGTAATTAAAAGAAAGTTCCCTAATCAAAGAGTACTTACACCAAATTAACAGCCACATTTTGAACCATGGTTTAATTTTATACCCAATGCAAAATCTTGCAATAGCTTGCCCGAGTGACAGCAATAGAAATACCATGTTACTATTGTAACTTGTGTAAGTAATCTTCCTGTTTACAGATTTTTCCACTAAACATGGTAGATCTTGTGATATGGCAAAACTGACACTTCATTATTGTAATTTTTTAGCATAAAAATACATTGAAACTATGGTATGGATTTCTGCCAATAACACCGCACTAGAGAGACCGATTCAGACAACAGTTGGTCCACTCACCCCCAAAAACAAAACAAAAAAATGTGTCAGGAAACAGCTCATTCCTGGTAATATTTTAGTTGGCTCAGTACTAATCAAAGGATCTTGTAAAATTTCAAACAAACAGACTATGCTATAGAGACATAGCACTACTCTTACTTGTACTGATTGTAAGTTTTCTACTTTTTATACCTACATTTGTATGTCTGTATCTGCTATGTTTTGTATTCTCTCCAGCACCAAGTCAGTCATGTATAATCTTTGTGAAAAGTTTAATACATTTTAATGGGAAATAATAGATAACTGTGATGGACTGGGGGATCTGTCTATACAACTTATGAATTCTGGTTGGTATTATGAAATTTCTGTAGCATGGAATGCTCCTGTGTTGATGTGTATCCATCCACTGACAGGACCTGCAACAAGTACTGACAACAATGGGGAATAATTAACTTTAAACACTGAGTACTGAGTAGACAATAGGTATGCTAAAGGAAGTTTGCTCAATGTGGGGAAAAATACTTCCTCCTCAATCTGAAGGGGGAGAGTGAAGAACAGTGGAAAGTCACCAAAACAGAACAAAGAAACAGGTGACTAGAGCAAGTTTATAAAAGGACTTTCAGGAAGGGAGGGTGAGGGACAAGATACACAAACTTTGGGCAGGAGGAAGAAAGGGCATGGACTGTCCAAGACCAGAGGAAGCAAGCTGTTCTAGGGAGAAGGTTTGATGTCTCAGAACATAAGCCGTACCCTGGAGCAGAAGAACTCTGGATGGGCCCAAAGGACTCTGACCCCAGTCCAAAGCCCTAGAGTTGTGAGGAAACTGAGGGTTTGTAAAGCTCCGTGTATTTCTGGTGTGACTAAATAAAGAACAATAATGTGGAAGAATTCTGTACAAAATGTCTGGTATTATATGCTACATTTACCACATGATCCCTGGGAGAGGTAAACCCGAAGGTTCATACTTTCAGTGGGATTCTAGGAGAAGGTATGTCTAAGCTACAGGGAGTCTGAGGAGTCAGCAATGGTTCCAGGGGCTAGGTAGGGGACTGTGTGGTCACAGCTCTCAGGCGGGGATGCTTGATTCATCATCTTCACCTCAAGAACATTCCCAGGGACCTCAAAACCAGGGTCAGTGGCTGGGCTCGCTTTAGATTCCAGAAACGTAAAATACCCAGGGATTCTACAGCTGACTCGATTACCAGCAACCTGGTGGGCTACAGGCAGGAGGAGGGTTGTGACAATACTTATGGATTTCTTCAGTGGAATGTGCTTCTCCTATTTGTACTCTGGGCTCAATTCTCTAAAGCCTAAAAAAGTGAAAGGGGCAACAATAAAAACAAAATACATAATAGGATTAGTGTTTTCTCTCCCCTTGCGAAGTCACAAATGGACCTTAAGAAGCTATCACTCCAACTATTTGATAAAACAGAACAAAGATAAAGCCTCAGAAGATTATTTTCCCCTGCATAAGATAAGATCGCAGTTGGACTTTTCCATTACACTGATTAAAAAGGAACTATATTGACATTTAACATCTCCATTTTCTTTGGCTTCACACAGAAGCAAACAAATTAGGAACAAGTTTCACAGAAAAAGGAATCAATCTATTGTGTATGCTTGTTACAGGCCTGTTTTTACATTGTATGCAACATTAAAATTGGCACACTTTAATCACTTGCTAAGGAATTTCCTATCTAGGAGAGGATGTGTTTAAACTGAGTTCCCTAGCTTTGGAGCTTCCATTTCTGGTAGGTTTTTAATCAGAGTGTCTCATATTTTTTCCAGCTAAAGAAATTCAACATGAAGACTAACCAAATTACATTTTTTCCTCAAGACACAAGATAATTTATTTATAAAGAGAATTCACTCTGTTTAAGCAAATCCAAGTCAAACATTTCTGCTTCCCAACACATCTCTAAGAAGAAAAATACAACTGAAACGACAAACAGACATTTGTCTTGTTTGTGTTAGTACTATCAATTCATCATATCCTGAACATAAAAGGAAATAAGTCTCCAACAAGAAGTTTGTAATAGAGATGGATGATTTGGGAAGCAAGCAGTAAAAACAAAAAAGATAGACGGGAGGGGTTTATAAGAGATTTCTATCCTGCTCTGGTAGAGGAGCACGACTATTATCTACAGGTGTTTTCTATTTATATAGCACTTAGATTTATAGTCATAGTACCTAAGTACCATGATATTTCATATTTTCTAGGGCTGTCAAACAATTAATTGTGATTAATTGCAATTAATTTAATGTTAATAATAGAATATCGTTTAAATATTTTGGGGTGTTTTCTACATTTTCAAATATTGATTTAAATTATAACACTGAATACAAAGTGTACAGTGCTCACTTTATATTTATTTTTATTACAAATATTTGCGCTGTAAAAAAAATAGTATTTTTCAATTCACCTCATACAAGTACTGTAGTGCAATCTCTATTATGAAAGTTGAATTTACAAATGTAGAATTATGTACAAAAAAATACTGCATTCAAAAATAAAACAATGTATAATTTTAGAGCCTACAAGTCCACTCAGTCCTACTTCTTGTTCAGCCATTCGCTCAGACAAACAAGTTTGTTTACATTTGCAGGAGATAATGCTGCCCGCTTCTTATTTACAATGTCACCTGAAAGTGAAAACAGGCGTTCGCATGGCACTGTTGTAGCCGGCATCGCAAGATATTTACAGGCCAGATTCGCTACAGATACTTATGTCCCATCATCGTCAACCACCACTCCAGAGGACGTGTCCATGCTGATGACAGGTTCTGCTCGATAACAATCCAAAACAGTGCAGGCTGAGGTTCATTTTATTATCTGAGTCAGATGCCTCCAGCAGAAGATTAATTTTCTTTTTTTGGTGGTTTGGGTTCTGTAGTTTCCGCATCAGAGTGTTGCTCTTTTAAGACTTCTGAAAGCATGCTCCATACCTCATCCCTCTCAGATATTGGAAGGCACTTCAGATTCTTAAACCTTGGGTCAAGTGTTATAGCGATCTTTAGAAATCTCATATTGGTACCTTCTTTACGTTTTGTCAAATCTGCACTGGAAGTGTTCTTAAAACGAACCACATGTGCTGAATCATCATCCAAGGCTACTATAACATGAAACATATGGCAGAATGCAGGTAAAATACAGCCAGAGACATACAATTCTCCCCCAAGGAATTCAGTCAAAATTTAATTAATGCATTTTTTTTAACGAGTGCCATCAGCATGGAAGCATGTCCTCTGGAATGGTAGATGAAGCATGAAGGGGTATACAAATGTTTAACATATCTGTCATGTAAATACCTTGCAATGCCAGCTACAAAAGTTCCAGGTGAATACCTATTCTCACTCCCTGGTGACATTGTAAATAAGAAACGGGCAGCATTGGCTCCCGTAAATGTAAACAAACTTGTTTGTCATAGCGACTGGCTGAACGAGAAGTAGACTGAGTGGACTTGTAGGCTCTAAAGTTTGGATTTGTTTTGTTTTTGAGTACAGTTATGTAACAAACAATCTACATTTGTAAGTTGCAATTTCACGATAAAGATTGCACTACAGTACTTGTCTGAGGTGAATTGAAGAATACTGTTTCTTTTATCTTTTTACAGTGCAAATATTTGTAATAAAAATATAAAGTGAGCAGTGTACACTTCGTATTCTGTGTTGTAATTGAAATCAATATATTTGAAAATGTAGAAACATCCAAAAATATGAGAAAATAAATTTTAATTGGTATTCTATTCTTTAACAGTGCAATTAAAACTGCAATTAATCGACAGCCCTAATATTTTCTAACTATAACAGATGTGAGTCCTTGGAAGTGTAAAGAGTTCATATGACTATATTGAAATGAACAAGACAAGCATGTATTTTTGGGACAATATGTGTTAAGTGGATTTCTTGGGAGTGGTGAACGCCATGACTCTGGTTTTAGAGGGGGAAAAAGTGCCTTTTGAAGCTACATCCTGAAGGGAGGGCGGTCAACTAGTGACTACCTGTTCCCAGAGACTGGAGATCAAAGGCCCGACTGTATAAGGAACAGCTAATTTGCTCAGCCTTGGTTCTGGTTACCGAACTAAAGACAGATATGAAGTTGTAACCACAGGGAAAACCCAGTTGTGGAGTTTGAAGGACTGAGACTTACTAGAGCCCTATGTTGAAATTAGTGGTGATCCCCAGTAATCCCTTTTAGGTTCTTTTATTTGCGTTCTCTGTAATGTTTTTACCTTAACAATAAACGTGCCAGTTTAGAAGGAGATGTGTGGTAACTTGTAACTGTATTGCCAGCAATGTTCATAGCCTTCAGAGAGAGAGAGAGAGAGTGCAAAGCACAGGCCTTTTAGGCAGACTGGCTTGCTGAGGATATTGCACTGTAAGGCAGGGAGATATGTGCAGCCTTAAAACCCCCAGTCAGAAGGGAATGAAACGCAGGTCTTTGCCCAAAAGAGGTGACACCCAGGAGCCAAAAACCTTTAAGTGGGTGCCCTTAAGCGACCACAGAGGGGAAAATACAGGTGCAGTTATCTTGAAACTGACAGTAACCAAAGAAAGCCCTTACTTTGCCAGCCACTGCTATCAATGACTAAGCAGATTCCAGAGTTAAGTGGACCATGGAAGACCGTATCATACTAAATGCATGGAAAGATATTTGGCACAATGTTGTAAATATCTACTTCACCACGGTCACAAATCTAATTGAACGCCCCCTCTTGGGGACTCATAAGACACTGAAACCCCATGTGCTTTAAGCCTCTGCTGTCTGAACAGAGGGCACTGCCCCTAGCTTGGGGTCTCTAGGCTCTCTGAGGGTGCAGACCTTCTATCTAGCACCCCACCTCCTGAGAGATGAGTATCACGATGCAACTGCCTAGCCCCCAGGTATCCGTACTGACCCCTTGGGTTCCCCTGTAGTGTATATATAGTCCATCCCAGAACTCTGGCCCTGTGGATACTCTGGGTTCACAAATTAACTCTTCAAGGGCACGTGACAGAAACACCACATAAGGTACACAAAGACTTTGCACTAGATCCCAAAGTACCACTGCTTTTTATTTAATAGGACAAGATACAGATCTATACAGAAATAAATCCTACATGCAGTTCCCTGCCTCAGTTTCCTCACCACTCTCAAACATTCTTTGGGCTGGTGGCAGCGTCCTCTGGGAGGTGTCTGGTATCCTTCTGATGCAGTTCGTGTCTTGACTTCTGAGCCAGGGAGCCTCTCTCCCCCAGGTCAGTTTGATTTCTCTGACTCTTAGCTGGCCCCACAGCTCAACTGGTCCCACTCCCTGCTATGAAAGCAAACCCATCTCTTCCCCTTTCCAGCCCAAAACTTCCCCTCTTTCTCTCTCTCTCCAAAGCCTTCTGCCTCAGACTTCTTTTTAAACCCCTGCTTTATCACTTACATCTTTTTGTTCTGTTTGGGGATTTTCCACTTCCACTTCCCTCTCCCTGCAAACAAGCTGGATGAAGTAACCTCTCTCACATTCAACCAACCCATTTGTCATTCAGCTGTTTCCACCTGAATAGGTGACTGACCATTGTCCCTGATCTGGCAGAGGTGTGCTTATTACTCTATCAGCAATGGTGGATTCTACATTTACATAGACACATTCAACGATGCAGCAATTTTCAGAGTAACAACTTCATATTATCAACTAGAATTCATAAACGGTATAGATAGATTCCCCAATTCATCATAACATCCCCTCCTTGAATTTAGCCAAACTACAATCCTGAATCATTATTACTGGGTCCCAGACTAAATATGTTTCAACAACAGGAGGCAAGCAGACAATATGCACTGTGGGTAGCCCAGCAGACAATAGAACCTGGAGTATTAATCCCAGGGGAAAGTGAGTGAAATGACTCATCCATCTGTAAATGAGAACAACACTCACCTACATCATAGTGAGGATTAACCAATATTTGTACAGTGCTTTGAAGCTGTAAATCACTAAAGACTGTAAGCACTAGGTGTTTCTAAAATATATTTCAAAAAGGTTAGTAAGTATAAAAGAGATCCTCACATTCTTTTTGAAAGAGGTCTCCTGTTGTCAATTAATACAAATTAATACAAAAATTCTTAACTTGGTTTTTGAGTTTCCAAATGATCACATTTTCTATTTATGCAAGAGGATTTTTTGCTTGGGTTTGGGGGAGAGGGATTAATATGAAGCACTTCAGAATGGATAGGAGATGGTCACATATTACATACTTTTCAGCAACCAGACATTTTTGTTTGCCAAATTTCATTTCTTTTTCCTGTTTAAAGATTGTTCTTGCTAAGTGTTTTAAAAGATTATTCTTCTATATGGAGGAAGAGACAACCCACTTAAAAAAGCTGTCCAAGTGGTTTAACATAACATATTTGATCTTCCCCTGCCCCAGAACCAGGTTTGTCAGTATTTGCTTTCACATCAGCAGAAGGCGCGGAGGAGAAAAAAATAAGTAATTCTTTAATTGGCATGCTGAGATTTGATAAACAATGTTTTTGTACAAAGCTGAAGTATCTCCACTATCCAGGTCCAGAATGAAGCATCTGGCGGAATCTGAGGTAGGAGTGAAACACTATTAGTCCCCGGATTTGAACATCTCTTACCTTATTCTTTTAACAATATTTCCAGAGCTCCCTTTCTTTTAAGAACTAAATCTTCTCTCTAAAAATTATTTTATGCAAATTTGATATTTCAGAATGATATAGGGACTTCTGGAATTTTCACATTAGGACTCATTTTCCAGTTTTCATTGCCATGAAGTAACTTCACTGTTCTGTAAATTTGTTACAGTCTGGCTTGCAGGAAGAACCATGTGAAGGCCAGGTGGTGTACAAGAATAACACATACCTAGTGGTATTACAGTAACACATTTCTTATTAACATGTTTCCTGTGGAAGCAGGAATCCAGAGAGTGCATGTAAATTTCAGCATCCCCTCAGCCACATTTTTATTACTGAAATAAAACCAAAAAGTGATGATCCTGGTAGCAGTCACAGATAAGAGTTAACAAATCTTATTTGGAAATACTGAGAGAAATGGCTTAGACTAGAAACAAACATTATATTCCAACTTGGAAAGTGTTGTTCTTTGTCTGTTGTATTCACCAATTTAAAATCCCAATTTTTTTCCAAATGAGATTCTGTGTATGCAAAACCCATTCATGTCACGAGTGCCTGCAGTTAATGCTCATGCATTTTGCATTAGGAAATTATGCTGGAAATCCTCACTTGGTACCAATGCATTAATATTAAAAACTCATTGCTGTGTCCGGAATCAATAGAATTAAAACGTCTCTTTTTGTGGCAATCTTTACGTTGGTTGTGGGTAACACCTGTACAATATAGATCAGCATGAATCTAAAATGTATTTATTAAACATTTCACAGAATAGGCTAATATCTCTTACAGTGAATGAAGGGTCACTTAACGAATCAAACCATTCATGTACACAACGGCAAGTAATAGGAGAGCGATTTTAAAAATAATTTAGTGAACATACTCTCTAAGCTGTTGTGAGTTTTAGCTGTTACTATTAGAAACGGGCAATTTTTTCCCAATGATTTTTTTCCCCCCCACTGAAAAATGCAGATGTGATGTCACCACAAAATTTTGCAAATGTGTGTCAGTTTAGCCAAATTGTTCTGGTCACAACAACAAAATTCTGAAAAAAACTGAAATGTTTCAATTTTTCAATTTGAAATGAGATTTCATTTTGAAATTCCCTTTAATTGTCTTTAAAAATACCATTTAAAAATGTTAACATTTGCTCCAAATCTAAAAGAAACATTTTGTTTTAGGTCAAACAGCACATTTTGTTCCACCCAAAACAACATTTTTTCAACTTTCAATTCACTGAAAATTTCAAAAAAATTTAATTTTCAGTTCAACCCAAAATGATTTTCTCTCCCCCTCCTCCCCCCCCCCAATTTTTGGAAGAGCCAGCAAACCAAAAAAATCCATTATTGCCCAGGTCAAATTACTATCAGTACCTCTAGTTGTATTCTTTAAGCTATCACATCTTAATATTACTTGGTTATGTTAAACATAATGGTACCTTTAAAAAAAATTAAACTTGTATTAAATGTTTTGATTAGCTATGTCTCTAGCAGTATCCACAAAATGAATGTAAATAAATCTCAAACCAAGAGACAGGCTGAGTAAACTGACAAACACATCCATTTCCCATGATGAGATTATAGCTTCACTAACTTCAATAGAAACCAGACTGCACAGATCACAACGCAGTGGGCCTGTCAACAGGTCCCAAAAGACACCTTTGATCTAGAAGCACATTAGAGTCCGAAATAACCACCAGACTCATTTTTACATAATACAGATGCTGGAAGAACTGTTTTTACAGTACAATAACAAGGTAGCTGGTAGAGTGTTTAAACAAAACCAAGCAGATGCTCAAGTACAGTAGCAAACAGAATACTGAATACTAATGAACCAGTGCTGTGAGAACAACAAATATACTATAAAAGCTAGCACTGAGGTGAAATCAAGTGCCTGAAATCTTGGCAGAAACACTGAATAGATAAAGCATTTTTAAAAGGAAACATTCTTTTTACTTGAAATTTTCTGCAATTTTTTTTTCAGTACGACTCCAAGACAAAAGGATATTCAATGTGACATTAAAGGATATGATAAGCTGCTGGTACTTCTGCACTGTTCCAACTAAATGAATACAGTGGCATGAGCCCTACTTGTATCTATGATAGCCAACATTAATAGGACATTATTGGGAACTTATTTTTGCCCCTACTCTGTTAATGAAAATCACCTTAAAAGCCTGAAAATAAACCCCAATCTACTGATTTAAGTCCTGTATAAGGAGTCTCTAGGAAGAAGGTTTTCCATTTTTTCAGTGACAGAATGGTGTATTATAAAGCAAAAGAGAATATCCAGAAGACATTCCCCATCAGACTGGAATAATTATGTAAGACTACTGAAACATCAGGCCTAAGACCATTTGACAGAATCCTTTAAAAAATGTTATGTATTGTTTGTATCATATGGCATAGTAGATAAGCCATTGTTTTTATAATCCCAATAGAAGGCCATATGTGTCACAGAGCTAAGCTGTCCGCCCCCTAAAGAACAAAAGGGGGTTAAATACATACTGAAAAAAAATTATTTTATATAGCAGCTGGCACCTCTGTAATTCAAATTTATCAAATGCCCTCTACATTCCTCCTAAATTCAACTTTAGAACTGGCAGTGTCAAAAGGGGGTCAATAATAGCAATACATCATTATAAATATTGCTATTTAACAAATTAAAATTCAGCTAGTTAATATCATATTAATCAAGTAAAAACTATAATCTCAGAATTAAATATAAAAAGTCAACTATGAATATCTGCAAATCATTTGTATTAAGCCAGTTATTCAAGTGTATTTTGTTTGTTTTCTTGATGGTACTCAAGCATATACATAGTTCAGTTTATTCAGAAAGATTCCTAGAAAAATCCACTACAAGTCCCTGGCACATGGCAACTCAAAGAAACTCATCTATTTTAGATACACAGCAAGGAACTTCTTTGGCCCACTCTCCCTGGCTAGATAATCAAAAAAGCAAACAAGTCATCAGTATAAACAAGCAGTTTGCCAGGTTTTTTGATCACTGAATCTTGGTACATGGAAAAAGAAACACCAAACTCAATTAATTAAACATGCTAGAAACTACACAGAGCCTTAACGGTTTAGATATGTGTATTTAGAGACTGCATAAGACAAAGTGAAGGGAAGGAAATAAGTGTCAAGTATTGGTATATAAAAGGTCATTAACCATACAAAATTCAAGAGAGATCAAAGAGTAAGAAAAGAGGTAACAAAAAAAGGTGGGGTGGAAATAGGGGTGGGGAGGGAGAACACTTCTAAAAACTAAAGCGTGGCACAAGAACAGAGAAATGCTGATAATTTCCAGCAAAGTGCAAATGAATGTGACAAGGAGAGGTCAAATGAATATTTTGTAAGTATGAAGAAGCTAAAATAAAATCTAGTGGCAAAAATGAGAAGGAACTCAGATGAATAAATTCAATGTGGTCTTTCTTGGTGTCATGAGACAGACAGAATTCTGAGTCACTAAGCAGGAAATAATATGGCTAAAAGCAATTAACTGTTTAATACCCTCCCACCTTGCAGGGTCCTAGAGCCAGGCTTCCAGCCTGAGCCCAAATCTCTGTACCCCTCAGCCTAAGCCCCATGAACCTGAGTCAGCTAGCATGGGCTTGCCGCAGGTTTCTAATTGCAATATAGACGAATAAAGATGGGAAAATAGCATTCCCGATAAAAGGGTTATGTAAAATGGCCCTACAGTCAGACTTGGAGCAATCCAATATCCTGGGTTGTCGGTTTGGAGAGACAAGAGCTTCTATTTAGGCAGCAGATTTAAAACAAATAAAAGTAAGTGTGTCTTCACACAACGCACAGTCAACCTGTGGAACTCTTTGCCAGGGGATGTTGTAAAGGCCAAGACTATAACAGGATTTTAAAAAAAAACTAAATAAATTAATGGAGGATAGGTCCATCAATTAGCCAAGATGGGCTGGGATGGTGTCCCTAGCCTCTATTTGCCAGAAGCTGGGAATGGGCAACAGGGGATGGATCACTTGATGATTAACTGTTCTGTTCATTTCCCCTGGGGCACCTGGCATTGGCCACTGTCGGAAGACAGGATACTGGGCTAGATGGACTTTTGGTCTGACCCAGTATGGCCGTTCTTATGTTCATGTTTTGGGTCAGGTAGAGGGGTGAAGAGCCTCTCACTCTTAAAAAAATATAAAAACAAAGACTGGTGAAATTTGTTGTTAATGTTTATTGACTCCTTCCCCTTCCCATAGGGCCTAACCTTTGAAGATGATACACAGAGCACGTACTCTTAGGATTTTCCAGTCAAGACCAATGCCAAATCAATCACATAAGAGACAGGACTAGAATTTTAAAATATGTATTATTCCTGCTCTATAGCTGAAAAACTGGATATACTAATTAACAAAATAATCAAAAACTGAGAACAAGGAAAAACAGTTTCACATTGGGTATGGGATGGACATATAATTAGTAAACAGTAAATTTGTAAGCATCTAGAGGATAATAGGCTTATAAGGAATAGCTAACATGGATTTGTCAAAAACAAATCATGCCAAATCAACTGAATTTCCTTCTTTGTCGGTGTTACTGGCCTAATTTATGGGGGGAAGCAGTACACATGATACATTTTGATTTCAGTAAGGCTTCTGACACAGTCTCACAAACATTCTCATAAGCAAACTAGGGAAATGTGGTCTAGATGAAATTACTATAAAATAGGTGGAAAACAAGTTGAAAGATGGTATTCAAAGAATACTTATCAACAGTTCACTTTCAAACCGGGGGGGGACATATCTAGTGGGTTCCCACTGAGGCCTGTGCCAAGTTCCATACTAGTCAATAGTTTTATTAATTATATGGATAATGGAGTGGACAGCATACTTAAAAAGTGTGTAGATGACACCAAGCTGGGAGGAGATGCTAGCACTTTGAATGGAATGGATTAGAATTCAAAACCACCTTGATGAATTGGCCTAAAATCACCAAAAAGAAATTACATAAAGACAAGTGCAAACTACATTCACTTATGAAAGAAAAATCAAATCCACAATTACAAAATGGGGAATAACTGGCTACACAGTACTACTGCTGTAAAGGATTTGGAGGTTATAGTGGATCACAAATTGAATGAGAGTCAACAATATCATGCAGTTGTGAAAAAGGCCAATATAATTCTGGACTGTATTAATAGGAGAGTCGTATGTAAGACACCGGAGGTAACTGCCCCACTCTACTCAGCACTGGTGAGGCCTCAACTGGAGTACTGTGACTAGTTATGGGAACTGCATTTTAAGAAAGATGTGGACAAACAGGAGAGACTCCAAAGGAGAGCAACAGGTTTTTTTCCTTATTTTAGTGTTTCTTCTTTGTACTTTTAAATAAAATGATATTTTGCTTTAATGCAATTTTAATCTGGATTTGATCATTAATGTTGAGATCTGTCAATCTAAGTCACTGTCTATGGCCCCCATCACAGTACAGTCTGAGCACCTTGCAATCTTTAATGTATTTATCCTCACAACACCCTTATGAGGCAAGGAAGTACTATTCTCCCAATTTTGCAGTTACAGAACTGAGGCACAGTGACTTGCCCAAGGCCTCAGAGGAAGTCTGAAGTGGAGCAGGAAATTAAACTCGAGTCTTCCAAGTACTAAGCTAGTGCCCTAGCCACTGGACTATACTTCTTCTCAGAGATACTGATACTGGCTGAATTACCCAGATCCAGAGAGAAAAGACAGGTGGGGCACAAAAGGGTACTGTGCGTGAGAATGGAGATGGCACAAATATTAGATAGGGGTCCATCAATGCAATGCAAAGGTTATTTAATATTTTGGAAGGGTCAAATCCAGCCTCAAAGGCTGCGTTAGACAAATGCAGGACCTCAGCGAGGATGAGACTGTGAAGTGGAAAATAGATACAAGAGGTCTTTCTCCCAGAGCCATTAAAAACAAAAAAATCATCTGTTCCTGCTCTTAGTCACCACCTGAAGGCCTAAATCCTTTGTTTAGAGCATCACAACTTGTTGCTGTGGAAATAAGTATTTGAGCATCATGGTACAAACAAAAGATTAGGACTTGTCAGTCAGGGAAAAATCAATGGGAGGCAAGCTAAGTCGTCTTCTGGTTTTAATTATTTTTATTTAAGGATTGAGATACTTATTTTTCCCTTTATATTTCATAAACCTACCTACGGTATACTAACTCAAGTTATTTCTGAGCTATTAAAAAAACCTCCCACAGTGATTTTCCTGGCAGTAGATTAGTCAAAATCTCTTCTTTCCCCCCTCTATCCAACACTATGCCATCTTGTCTAGATATGCTGCTCTTCCAGGAATTCCAGTCTTCATTTTTTCCTAGATTTACTTTGACCCATTGCAAAGGCTTTTAAAACCAGCTATTTTCTCTAGGTTTAGTTAAGTTTGCAATATCTTCTAGATCACATTATATAAAAGAGTTATAGTCTCCTGAAATATTACCATCTAAAAGTTTAATGAATTAATGAGACACAAGGAGCATATGTTTTTGCAAACAGTCAATAAAGAAGAGAAACAGAAAAAATGTGTTTAGTGTAGTTTTGATGATAAACCTAACATTCACATATAAATCATTTGAACTTAACAATTTTTCAACATGCATAAACACAAGCAGTGACCTGTATTAATATTCTGGACTAGCCCAGTATCCAGCAATCCAAGCTCAGAAACCTCTGACTTTTTTAATACAAAACAATGACTTAAAATCACAAATTACCAGTAATTCCTGCAGATCAGTGTGATGCAGTACAGTAACTATGATCTACAGCAGTGGTGGGCAACCTGCAGCCTGTCAGACCGTTCATTTACATTTGCACAGCTGTCTGCAGCTCCCAGTGGCTGCGGTTTGCCATGGAGCTGCAGTCCAGGCCTGCACCACTTCCCGCAGCTCCCATTGGCCAGGAATGGCGAACCGCGGCCACTGGGAGCTGCAGACAGCCGTGCAAATGTAATCAAACAGTCTGGCAGCCCGCCAGCAGATTACCCTGACGGGCTGCGTGCAGCCCACGGGCCGCAGATTGCCCACCACTGATCTACAGGGAGTGGCAGCCAATACGCCAAATTTAAAGCTCAGGATACAGTTGTGCATCTTACCACAGAAATACATCCCGTGAAAATGTGTTTTATAATATTAAAGTAGGCAACATTATCCACAAGTGTGCATCATTATTATTATACCCACACAGCATCTGCACATTCCATTAACATGATGTTTTATTCACTTTTCTAGAGGATCTGATCTTAAAAGATCTTATGCAAATGTTAACATTAAGCAAGTAAGTAGTTCTATTGACTTCAGTGGAGCTACTCATGTTAGTAAAGAACAAGCATAAGCATTTGCAAGATCAAAGCCATAATAAAGACAAGACCTAAGCAAGACCCCTGAAGTACCCCACTAAACATGCCCCTCATAACTCAACCCTGCTGTTTTATCACTCTTTGCTTATGGTCTTTCAGCCAGTTCTCAGGCCATGTTTGGTGCTAATCTGAATTCATGCTGAGGGTAAGATTTTGAGTCATAACATTTTACTAAAATCCAGATACTATGTATCACATCCCCTTTCAACCACTATATTTTTGTCATTCTTTTTTAAATAGCAGTGTTTAGCTTTAATCTTCCTTTCTCAACATTCCTACTATGTTATCACCCACTCCTGAAATACCTTTGCTAGTTTCCAGTCTTTTACTATACCAAATTCTAGCTTCTTGTTTAGCTATCTAAGCATTCCTAAACTACCAACCACTGACAGTCATATAACTAGCGGACAGAGGAAAATTAGTGAAGGACTCTGTCCTATGCTTGGATTGGCAGCAATTACTTATTATTTATGTGCCACTGTACTTGGTGCTGTAAAAGACAAAAATTGCTTCTGACAAGTGGTTTCAGGTAGGAGCCAATCATGATACGTGAGTCATATCTGCATGTTCAAGCTGAATACTTAAGCATTATATAACAACATATTGGATTCTTAGAGATGATACTGTTAACATGACATAATATGAGTAAGGAGTTAAAGTCCCAAAGTTTTCTAATACCCTTCTCTTTCTTTGTTTTGCTGTTTCTTTTTCAACCAGGCTGCACCTATTCCTGGGGTTGCTTTTCTTTACTGGTGCAGTCTCTTTCCTATGTACAGTAGTAGCTACATCTCCATTGATGTCTCTTTTATAATCTAGAAATGTATTACAAACATGTACGTTGCTAAGCATCCATAAGTCCTCGTAACTTCAGTAGACGTTAAACTTTGAACCTCACAGGATCAAGCCCTATCTGTCATCTGGGTATTTTGTTTGGTGCTGTCTCCTATCATTCTAATGAGCTTGTCTTTTCTTTTTTTTTTAATGCTGAAACAAAAGGAGTCATAATATGGCAGCACAGTAACTTTTTCTTTCCAATCTTAAATCTGTTGGTCAGCATTTTGGTGTTAAAGTAAGCAGCATCTGTTTTTCTGTACATAACCCTTATGTAACAAAAATCTGCAATCAAAAATATGTGGAATGTAATTATTACTTTTTACTACAAGAATTGACGAACACACCTTTTAAAATATCTGTCCTTTTTGTCAAGTTACTACCATTTTATTGGTTGGTGTAGGGTTGTTTTTTCCCCCCTTCTCTCTCTCTCTCTCTATATATATATATATTTTTTTTTTTTTTAAGATGGAAAACAACTTGTTCTTAACATTTTGACCAAAGATCTTAAAATAAAAGATTATTAATGGATACTGAGACATTTTGTCAAAAAAATTGCTTTCACTGAATCCTAGATTAAAGAAAATTAAGAGGTATTTCAGGACCCAAATTGCTGAAATACAATCTTGTAGAGGGGAGATTGTTAGAAATATATGATTTTTCCAAACGTGATGTGATGGCTCTAGAAAGCCATGCTTTATTCCTCTTGACCTCTCCCTCAACCTCCTGCATCAAGTTAACAATCCTTTTGGAGCCTCTCAGTAGTATTTTTGAAACAGTGAGTTCACTACAAAGCAACGTAAGAATGGTCCTTTCTCCAATGGACTCAGCTTTTGCTACACTATGATATCAGCCTAGTAGAGATGACCAGAAGGAAATGATGAAACTAAAAACCTATTTACATCCCCCTAGGTCAGGGAACGATTTTATTTGTGCTCTTCTAGATGGCCAAATGTGTTTGCACTTTCCAAACAACTATTTTATTATTATTTATATAGTGCTAGAAGTGTGGCAGGCACTATAGCTTTCTGTTCAAAAATTACTCAGATGTAACAGCAGCAGGTTACTGAACATGGATCAATGTCAAAGTCAAACCTTCCCCAATTATTGATTCCTTGTAGCTGTTCAATAAATAATCACATTAGGAATATTAAAGATAGTTATGTGATTACAAACAGAAAGAAACCAATGAACTAATTTTTAAAAAAACAACAGTTGCAAATGGATGAAATTACATCTACATATTACAGAAGAAATACTTTTTATACACAGGAAAATCAGGTTAATAAATAAGCCCTTATTGACTTTTACATAAAAACAAGCTATAACTTAATATCATCATGAACAGAATCTCCGCTCCTAGTCTTACACATCTACTGCTCAGGTATTCAAACCATTTCATAATGAAGACCACATCATAGCACAGAGATTGTGTAAGAACGGGAGGACAAACACACAGACCTCTCCTCCTATTCAAAATTACATACCATCACTGTGCCTGTTACAACTGCTTACATGGAAGAATTATTAGGAAAGTAATATTTTTTAGCTTCTTTCAATACCATCTATAGAGCCGTGCAAATCTGCAGATATTCGCTTCATAGCCGCAAACCATTTTTGCGAATGCAGCTACAACCGCGCAGGGCTCTACTCACCGGTGGCGCCTGGCCCGCGGCATCCGGCTCGGGCAGCCCAGGGAGCGCAACGTGCTTGGGGCCAGTGGCCAGGGGCTGGGCAGAGTCGGGGCTGTCCAGCACCCGCTTGCTGTGCCGTTTCCAGTCCAGCAGCTCAGGCCCCTTGGGCAGTGCCAGCGTTCCCACCATGGCCTGGCCCAGCAGCTCTGGCCACTCTCCCAGTCCCAGGCCTGGCCTGACGGCTCCTGGGCAGCAGGGCCCGCTCCTGGCCATGGGGATTGGAGTGGGCAGGGCCCCAGCACCCCACTCCTCTGCCCTACTGTGATGCAACACACACTGCTGCTGCCATGTGCCACCGCTCACAAGCATAGCACATGATGTGGCACCCCTTCCTCCAACCCCTCCCCTCCATGATGCCCCTTCTCCTTGAGACCCTGCCCCTGCGCTGCCCCTTGCCCCCAGTCTCCACCCTGCAAGACCCCGCCCCCGCCTTTCTCCCCCCATCACTAGCCCTTGTGAGAGGGCTTGCTGCTGCAGGTGTGGATACAGGTAAAACCCGGCTACCGGATCCGCGGATGCGGATCCATATATTTTTATATCCACACAGAGCTCTAACAATCTAGCAGCTAGAAACAAAGAAAAGAGGCATCACCTGAAAAATCAACTCTCCACAAGCTACCAGCTATTGCTCAATAAACCACAGTTGGGAAGTGATACTTTCATGTCCATGAAGTAGATTTGGACACCCCAATCATCAGGAAGGAGCTGTACCACCTAAAACTCAAATGCTCCTTTCCTAAGGTCTTACAGAGTAGTTCAAGATCTTTTCACACAATTGTCTTTCATTAGCTCAGCTCTAAGCCAGATCCCCTAACTGAACTTTGATACCATGTATAGAAAATGACTAGAGCCCGGTATTTTTTTAAATACAAAATTACATGAAATAAATTGAAAAAACAGCAAACAAAACAAAAAACTCATCCTGCAGCAGAGGCTCCTGTCCCATGGGGCATGGTCCAGCCCCCCATTCCAGGCATTGCAACTTGGAGCATGGAGCTGCAGTGCCACTCTGGTTTGGCCTGGCCATTCCGCCATCATGACAGGGCGACAGTCGGGTCAAATTTGAGTAAGTGGCTTTCTGACCTGGCACACAGGGATCCCAGCTTCATTCTCTCAAGTTTGCCACCATGACAGAGGGGTGACCAAGACAAACCTAAGCAATGTTCCAACCCTTTTCAACAGGCTGCAACACCCAGAGCAGAGAGCCACGCCCAACCCCAAGGGAAAGGAGGTGCCACTGCAGAGTGAGTCCAGGGTGGGCTTGTTCTACAACCTCCCACACTCCTGGGGGTGGGAGGTTCCTGACCCAATCCTTCCCATGCAGATAAATGAAATAACTCAAAATTCCTGAAAAATAAAACAAAACTATTAAAAATAAAAAGAATTTCATGGGGCTCTTAAAATTGCCTCATGAACTGTCCCATTCCTTTCCTATGATGTATCCATGTTGCCACACGTCAAGGTTTCTCAGTACATACAGCTAACACTCCACACTCTATCACAACAAACGTATAGTAATTTGTCATACAATGCTTGGAAGGCATTAGTCATTTATAGTAAATATGGAATTACAAAAAAAAAATCAGTTGAGTGCCAGCCTGCGTCAAGTGAATTTGCTCTATACCTCCCTCTTAAACAAATACTTGATAAGTACAAGTGTTAAATGAACAAACAATACATACCAAATGATACACCAACTTTTCACTTTAATGAATAAAATTTGCTATACACTAATGTTTGATGAATACTGTAAATAAACATCTTTTAAAATGGTAGTCTATGGAGTAACTAGTTAGTTAACATTTACAGCATACTGCTTGATTTATTTGTACAAATGATAAAAAAGGATCCAAGTAAGCAAAAGTTGGGAGAAAATAACATTTTACAATAATGAAAGAAATTTAAAATAGCTTTCATTTTATTTCAATTAGGCAATAACTCTGATCATTGAGATTTAGAAAAAAAAAGAATTTGTTGCCCTTAAATTTAGTTTCCATTATTTTAAAAAATGTTCAATTCCATATGAAACGAAAGCTCTGACCTGTAGTAATAACTAAAAATAACAACACTCTGTACTTATATGGTGCCCTCCATTAGAGGATCTCAAAGCACTTTACAAACATCAATGAATTAAGCTTCAAACAATTATCTGAGGAAGGGAAATATTTCTCCCATTTTACAGATGGAGGCAAAAAAGTTAATTTACTTACCTAAGGCAAATAGGAAGTCCACAGCAAGCTAGAAACAAGATTCAAGTTTCCTTACTCCTAGCCCAGTACCCTAACAACAAGACAATACTTCTCCCCCAGAGGAAGTAAAGAAAAAAAAAAATCAGTTTTGGATTGTAAACCACAGACTGAACAAGTAACTGCCTAGAGAAGATGGGTTCCCAGTGTGCAAAAATACAATGACAAGGAGCAGCTATGACCAGTTTGGATACACTCACGTGACCCAAGTCATAGGGCAGAAGCAAAGTGACCATGACAACAGGAGAGAAGAAAAAGAAAGCTATCCAAAATCTCTCATTTAATTGTTTCAACATTCACTGCTCTATCTAGGAAATGTACAGGCAAACAAGAACACCTGAATATAAGCCACTAATGTATTTGCAATCTGCTGCGTCACCCAAAAGGAATTACCATCTTGTTGTTACAGTTTTATTCCAAGATGAGAGTAAGTACAAAGAACAGCCAACAGTTTACATTTATGGGAATTAACTGCAATAAGAGTCAGTGTTGAGGGTCAGCATTTTAATGCAAACCTTCTGTTTTCATTATTATAAGACGTTATTTTCTCCTCTCTTTCCTCTCCGCATACAGTTGGAAGCACTGACATGTATCAGAAGATGAATCCATAAACTTTCTGCCAAGACAGCACTGGGACTGGAATATGTAATCTCACTAGAGGCAACTGAGGCAAGCTGATTGGAATTTCAGCCTTCACTGAACAATTTGTTTTCTAACACAAGGAAAAAACTGAACATGTCTGGCCCTCTCACAATTTTTCCTACCAACAAAAATTGTACATCATCATAAACAATCTGTGTGCATGCATTATGAACAAAATAGTCTGAAAAAGTTATAAGTGTTAGTATATGAACTTCCCTTCAATATAGAATTACTGGGATACTCAATGAATGGCTTCACTGAATAGGCTAAGAAGCTGTTCTGCTAATGTCACAGAGAAGGCATCCAACTACTACACAATATGCACTAACCTAGCATCAGGATTAAACACACAAATGACTCTTTAGGGCAGGCCCTTTTTTCTAAGTTACTACCTTAATTGAGTGTATCTGTATCTTTAGCCTCCACAATCAATACCATTTTCTGTTTTTCAAACATTTGTTAGAAGATTGTTTCTGCTTCCCCAGAGAATAACTGTGTTGTGGGCTGCTAACAATCTCCAAACACAGCAATTAAAAGATTGGTGATTGAGACTATGGGCAAGTCTCTTTTTCCCCTCCCACAGTTGTGATGGTGTAATTTGCACTTCCAAAGAATCATGTCCCAGACATCACTATGGGCTGGTCTACACTGGGGAGGAGGGGGGGAGGAATCAATCCAAGATACGCAACTTCAGCTACGCAAATAGCGTAGCTGAAGTCCAAGTATCTTGGATCGAATTACCTGGGGTCCATACGGCGCGGGATTAACGGCCGCAGCTCCCCCGTCGACTGCGCTACCGCCGCTCGCTCTGGTGGAGTTCCGGAGTCGACGGTGAGCGCATTCGGGGATCGATATATCGCGTCTTAACGAGACGCGATATATCGATCCAGGATAAATCGATTGCTATCCGCCGGTACAGCGGGTAGTGAAGACGTACCCTCTGACAGGATTGCTCTTTGAAGAAATCCTCTGCATCACTGAGATAGGAGGCCTTGTAATTTCAGACAACCTCCTGCTATTCTCACTCAGAAAATCAAACTGGAAGTAGTAGCATTTAGACTCTCTTGCGATAGCCAGCTCTCAGAATTGTGAATAAGGACTCTGGCAGGGAAGGTAGAGACATTTTTTCCAATGCTAAGCATTCCATGGCACTCCAGGATTTGTAACATCCTATGTATAGTTCCATGGACTTCCTTGAAAATCAGCCAGATTTCCAAATCCATATACATTCACAAGGCTTCATAAATAAAATCAGGAACAGATGTAATTCTAACAGACATCAAGTGACTACCAGTGTTTCAAATTGGGTGGGAGAGGAATCTAACAAGATTCTGAAAGGGATACACAAAAATATGCACACATTTAGTCAACTGACAGCAGAAAATCCCTTAGTTGAACATCTATGGCAGTATTTTTGCCAACTCAGAACATAAACTGATGAAAAATTTTGGGGCCAATGACTCACTCTTCCTGGAAACAGTAGTAAAAAGGGTCAGATGCTTGTGAATGAGACAATTGCTGGAAAGATACAGACAAATATTATTTCTAACTAAAACAAAATGCTGTTGGAGTAATAATTGGACCTGTGGGATCTTCAGCATGAAATTTTCTTCTGATGTTTTCATTACTGGGCCAGCAGAGGGTATGGCTATGTCTACACTGGCACTTTCGTCATTAAAACTTTTGTCACTCAGGGGTATGAAAAAACACAACCCTGTATGTCCAACTAAAGAGCATCACTAAGGAGCTACTATTTAGCACTCCTTGGACAGAGAGAGGATGCAAATGGAGGCATGGGAGAACATACTGAAAAATATCTATAGGAAATCTGAACAATAGATGAAATAGTGTTCTTCACACTGTATGTGTGAACATACTAGCAAATCAATTCACAGCACATCAAGATTTAAAACTAAAGAAAGGAAATCATGCTGCATGATATGACTGAGGCCAAGAGCTCAGATGGATTCATAAAAGAATAAAACATATGGAAAATGAGACTATTCAGTTACGTTGCATAGTATATAAAACTGTATGAAATACAAACCCTCATTCTTCAGAGCATCAGCCAACCATTAATCAATGAGGTTAGGAAGAAACCTCTCAAGTGTGCAGATTACTCTATGCCTGTTCACTATGGGGATTCTTGCACCTCCTTTTAAGCATTTGGTACTGGTCTCCATCAGAGACAACATGCTGGACTAGACACAACTGTCATTAGTGTGAATCGGTATGACAAATTCTTATTTGCCTGTTTGCATTTGTCAGAAAGGTGATAGTTCCAAACCCACTTAATAATAATTGATAAACAAACACTTTCTTTACTGGAAATGCTTGCATGAAGAAAATTTTAGGCTCATAAAAGTCAGATAAAGTACAACTATATTAATTCACAGTAACAACTGGGAGACCCATTGCTAATTAATGAATTTTGAAAATTAGCAAGTAGGGACCAGATACTGAGAGTTAAGGGGCACCTCCAATTCTCACTGATTAATGGGAGTTGCTGCTGATCAGCACTACTCAAATGACCTCAGCCAAAGCCCACTGAAGTCAATGAGAAGATGCCTATTGACTTCAATGGACTTGATCAGACTCAAAATCAGGTTAACCAAAGAGAAGTACATAGCAGCATATACTTTGTTCATTTATTTGGTCAACTGTAGTTCATTTTTAAATTATGAAAATACTTAAAAGTTTATTTCACAATGTGTTTGGCACTTTCCTAATATGGAAGGAGGCATGAATTCCTTCCCCAAGCACTCACAGCAGCATACTAGTATATATTCTATAGCATATTCTAGAAAAATGATGAAGTTTTAGTAACATAAAGGACCTTATTCCAGCTTGTGTTCTTAAATATTTGCAAAGATGGGGAAAAATGCCTAGATTTAGTATAGATTAGTGAGGTTCGAATTAATATTTTTCTTCTGTTACTTTTACACCTAATAAAAAAGGCCCAGTGTTAGACTTTTTTTTCGTTAATGAATTTGCAACAAAAACAAAAGCCCTGATTGTGCACTGCGCTCCATGTGGGCAAACCGCTATGCCCTTGGACTTCATTAGAAACTCCCATGTCTCTGAAGTTCACTGCATGATTGGAACAGAAGTGAGCACATAGAAAGATATTTCATATTTAGCTTAACTGAAAAAAACTCCAAGAAGAAAATTAAAATACAAAAATATATAAAAATAGGTAACTTGTATGCTTTTGTATGTCATAGAGGAGGAGAATTCCATATGCACAAAAGCATGCTGAAACATTACAGTATAAAATAAGGTCTAAATATTTTCAATAGTTTTCACTCATTATGAATAGAGAGTCATTTAACAAATGAGGTTCTACCATTTCCAAACATTTCAGCAAAAGCAGCTAATAATGAACTATCACCTCTCTATTTTCTTCTTGGATAATGTACACAGCAGGCATGAAACAATGCAAGTTATGCAAGAGGATGAAAGTAAAATTATACCTAACAATGCTGTTTTTAACAATTAAGGCTCTAGACCTGGAAAGACTTAAGTACACGATTAACTTTACACACTATGGGTAGTCTCACTGAAATCAGTGTGTAAAGTTAAGCATGTGCTTAAGTCTTTCCAGATATGAAGCCTAAATGTGTAACCATCTCACAGCTACTGAACTGAGCATGAGCTCACTACATACACAATACGCAAATTTAAAATTTAGTTAAATCCCTGAAAAATATATTTGCTTTAATAAAATAGCAGCATTTTTCATCCTATAATAAAATATAGCAGTAATACTTTGTCATTACATGTTATCTTTTGTCAGAGGATCTCAGATTTACAAATATTAATTAGCCTATATGAAGTAGGTATTTGTCACATTTTACAGATAGGGAAACTGAAGTACAGAGTAATTCACACAAGGACATAAATAGTGACAGCTAGATAAGTTGGGAACAGAACTTAAGACCTTCCTACTCCCTGTAGTCTGGTCTAACCATCAAACAGTGCATCCTCACCAAGACAGAATGACAAATAATATTTTAAACTTTGTTAAGACACGTGCATTTGGAATATGCTGCAGGGGTGACCGTAGAAACAAATACACTAGTGAGAATAAGGCTATTCAGGGAATAACACTCTTAAAAATGGATCAGAAACTTGTAACAAGATATGTGAGTGGGGAAATAATGGAGATGGAGCAACTTTTTATGCAGCGTGAAGAAAAACTGTAGAAGAAAGTAGTTCTATAGATATGTCAGCTTAAACTCACAAGCCTTTTTACTATTTTTGGTTCACATTATTTTAAAGGAATGCTGTCAAGTAAGAAAAATGTACACATATATGTAAGCACTAACACACAACAGGAAGTATTCTGTTCAGCCAATACACACACATTTTTGGTGTGCTGAGGTAAAAAGTACCAGCAGAGTATTTCAGCCCACCCAGACGTGCATATATTACTCGAGACACACAAACTCTGGAGAGAGTTGTACTTATAAAATGGTTTGTTGGCAAAAAATACCCACATTTAAATAATGTAGAAAACATTAATCCACCAAAAAAAAGTTCTAGTGTAGTATGTCTGATACAGCTACAGACTATGAAGACTATTTTTAAAAAATTGTAAATGTGTGATGTACATTTAAAACTATAATTGTATAATCTCTAGTATCAAATAAATACAACACAAACATAAGGTGTGATGGTTTGCTTTTGTTTTAATTCCCTAAGACTTCCTCTCCAATTCATCATCTCTACCTACCCACCACTATTCTTAAGTAATCAGAAGTAGCATCAGGACTTGAGAAGAGAAGCCACTTTCCAACTACCCATGCTACTCAGATTTTTGAGGGTAGCAGGACTTCAAACAATAAGCAGCAAAAGAAAGAGATCCTATTCAAGTATGGGGAAAAGAGTTAAGGGAATTTTAAAACACCACACACATTAAATTGCATTTGTTTAATAAAACTACAAAATTATCAAAGAGATTTATATTTAAAAGTGTTATACATCCATGTGGTATAGTGATCTAGATGATGAATAGGCTGTGTATTCCCTTTTGCTCATGTACAACAGCTTTATTTCTGAAAATTTCCCATTGTTACTAGCCCTGGTGCAAGTACTAGCAAAGGCAAGACTCCAGGCAGCCACATGAACTTTCAGTACTGTTTCATCTAAACCTGCTCAGAGCAGGTCTATACAACAGGGTGGATGAAACACTAGAAACAGCAAGTGCCCTGTTTACAAGTCATCACTACCAGTGACTATTGGGGCTGCAGTGGTGTTAGCAATAATCAGAAGATTTTTTTTTTTTTTTAGAAAAAAGGCTAGTGTGCACATGGTCAATGTGCGTATTCTGAGAGTGACAACTGTATGGGTTCTGGACCTCTATGGGTCAATCAGTTCATCCCTTTCATCCACTGCTTTATCTATATATAAAAAGATACCATAAAGCAGTGGTTCTCAAACTTTTGTACTGGTGACCCCTTTCACATAGCAAGCCTCTGAGTGTGACCCTCCTTATAAATTAAAAACACGTTTTTATATATTTAACACCATTATAAATGCTGGAGGCAAAAAGGGGCTTGGGATGGAGGCTGACAGCTTGCGACCCCCCCCCCCATGTAATAACCTCCTGACCCCCCCTGAGGGGTCCCAACCCCCAGTTTAAGAACCCCTGCCATAAATTTTTCACATCTGCCCCTCTGAAGCTTAACAAATATTGATCTTTTTTCTTAAATGTTTTTAGCCTAGATTGAAGTGGCTGTTCTCTTAAAACACTTTAATTTATGTTTTGTCTTATGTCAAAACATCTTTATTTTCACATGGAACTGATATCAGAACAGGTTAAGGAATAGATGAAAGATGTTGCAGTCAGCAGCAGGAACACAAAGCATTGCTTTGGTAGTTACACAGAACGAAAATGGATGGTTTGTTTTTTAAATATACATACATATCTATTATTGAGCATTTTAAAAAACACTTAGAGTCTACAGAACTTGCACCATTTAATAATGAAGCTCTGTATCCTTAATAAGAGTCCTTACTCCATCTCATGTTTTGTTATTGTAAAGAGGCAGAGTACTCAGCTAAAACAAACAATTCTGTGAATTTTGCAGATGGGTAAGAATGGCAGGGTCAAACTCTATGCTTAGAAAACTTGACAGCGTTCTTAAAATTAATGCACATGAACAATTAATGGATTGCAAAATAACACTTAATAGGTAACTGGTAAACTTTAACTGTAAGTTTCCTTGGCCATATCAGTTTATCTTTCAACTGATTTGCCTGCCTCATATGTCCAAAATGCTGGTCATTCAAATAAGTACAATTTCAAGATCCACTTCTTTCATCTATGCCCCTTTACATGTACGATGAAGGCAATCTTATATTCAATACTCTGAAGGTTTTGAGTACAGCAATTTAACTGTCACTCACAAGTAGAAGGAGAATCACCTTGAGAAATTGCCAAAATACACAAAAAATAAGTCGATTAGAATTTGGCTTTCTAAAACACCTTATAATTGTTTAGGAGCTTACACAAGAAAATTCAGTGTCCTCCGAACCCAAAAACCCCTATTTTTCCAAAAGTACCAAAAAGCTGAAAGCATTAATCCGTAACCTCATCTGAAGATCTGACCTACAAATTTTATTTTATTTTTTGCACAGGTGTGAATTCAATTTAGTTATTTGTGCTGTTAATATGAATTCTATATATAAATTGCTATTGTTAATAAAATTACAAGAACTTTCACTTATATTTTTTGCTTTAGTTTGTGAAGGCAGTGTAGCAGCACTGTTAGCCTACTGTTAGTAGGCAATGAACCAATATTATTATTATTATTTGTCATTTGTATTATCATTGTGCTTAAGAGCCCTAGTCTTGGACTGGGGTGCCCCATTGAGTTAGGTGCTGCACAACTATAGAACAGAAAGATAATCCATGCTCCAAACTGTTTTCTATCTAAGTATTGATACCTCTCAAAGAGGTGTCTTATCAGGAATACAATTAACATGTTACACTATCACATAAACATCCCAACAAATCCCTTGTAGTCCATTTAGCATAACAGACCAACTATCAGACTGGGGGATAAAATGAAGCAATACTGACTAAACTTCTTCAAACTATAAAGCTCTAACATTTATTTTTCCAGTAAAGTATGTTTACCAGAAAAATTGTCTCTTCATTCCACATTCTCTTCTTAAACAAATAAATCAGTATATAGTAGGGGTGTCAATTAATTGCAGTTAACTCGCACAATTAACTCAAAAAAATTAATCGCAATTCAAAAAATTAATCGTGATTAATCGCAGTTTTAATCGCACTGTTAAACAATAGAATACCAATGAAATTCATTTAATATTTTTGGATGTTTTTCTATATTTTCAAATATATTGATTTAAATTACAACACAGAATACAAAGTGTTCACTGCTCACTATATTATTTTTATTACAAATATTTGCACTGTAAAAATGATAAAAGAAATAGTATATTCACCTCATACAAATACATAATGCAATCTCTTTATTGTGAAAGTGCAACTTACAAATGTAGATTTATTTGTGTTACATAACTGCACTCAAAAACAAAACAAATCCAAACTTTAGAGCCTACAAGTCCACTCAGTCTACTTCTCGTTCAGCCAATTGCTAAGACAAACAAGTTTGTTTACATTTATGGGACATATGTCTTCTGGAATGGTGGTTGAAGATAAAGGGACATATGAATCTTTAGCACATTTGTCACGTAATTATCTTGAGACACTGGCTACAACAGTGCCATGAGAACGGCTGTTCTGACTTTCAGGTGACATTGTAAACAAGAAGCAGGCAGCATTATCTCCCATAAATGTAAACAATATTTTTTGTCTGAGTGACTGGCTGAACAAGAAATAGGACTGAGTGGACTTGTAGACTCTAAAGTTTTACATTGTTTTATTTTTGAATGCAGGGTTTTTTGAACATAATTCTTCATTTGTAAGTTCAACTTTCATGATAAAGCATTACAATACTTGTATGAGGTGAATTGAAAAATACTATTTCTTTTGTTTTTTACAGCACAAATATTAGTAATCAAAAATAAATATAAAGTGAACACTGTACACTTTGTATTCTGTGTTGTAATTGAAATCAATATATTTGAAAATATAGAAAACATCCAAAAATATTTAACTAAATGGCATTCTATTATTAACAATGCAATTAATCATGCGATTAATTTTTTTTAATCGCTTGACAGCCCTAATGTATAGTAATCATTATCATCGTAATACCTACCTCTACATATGACAAAAGGCATTTAAAATTGGAGAACTGAGCCCTTCTAAACAATAGGATTTTTACCCTAAAATTTCCCACCATTGCAACCACCACTGTGCCATTTGTGGTAACAATGGTGGGCACTCTAGTGTAGAAAATGTACCATATCATGTTGATTCATCCTGAACTGGGTTAGACATCGTGGTACTTAAAATACTGGTGGTTACCTGGAGCCCTGTCCACACTAGCAGTCTCTCTACAACAGAAGTGGGAAAGCTATGGCCCGTGGGCCATATCCTGGCCACGGGACCGTTCTGCCTGGCCCCCGAGCTCTTGGCCCGGGAGGCTAGCCCACGGCCCCTCCCCTGCTGTCCTCCCTTCCCCGCAGCCTCAGCTCACTCGCTCCGCCGCAATGCTCGGGGCACCAGAGTTGTGAGCTCCTGGGGCAGTGCAGCTGTAGAGCCCAGCCTGACCCAGTGCTCTGAGCTGCGTGGTGGCGGCGGCGGCGTGGCCCGGCTCCAGTCGGGCTGCATGGCTGTAGCGCCACCAGCCACCAGTGCTCCAGGCAGCGCGGTAAGGGGACACGGAGCAGGGGGGGTTGGATAGAGGGCAGGGGAGTTTGGGATGGTGGTCAGGGGGCAGGGGTGTGGATAGAGGTCAGGGGAACAGGGAGTTGAATGGGGGCAGTCAGGGGCCAGGGAGAAGGGGTGGTTGGATGGGGCAGGGGTCCTGGGGGGGGCCCCATCAGGAATGAGAGGGGTTGGATGGGGCTTGCGGGGCTCCGGGGGCGGTCAGGGGAAAGGGAATGGGGGTGTGTGGATGGGGTAGGGGTCCCGGAGGGGCTGTCAGGGAACAGGGGGGTTGGATGGGGCAGGAGTCGGGGGGGGGGGGGCAGAAAGGAGGTGGGGACAGGCCAGAACCCCCTCCCCTAACTGGCCCTCCACACAATTTACGGAACCCGATGTGGCCCTCAGGCCAAAAAGTTTGCCCGCCCCTGCTCTACAACTACCATTAGCAGAATTAAACTGCTTGTAGTAATGGTGGAAATTTTTACAACAAAGATGTAGTGTGGACACATAGGAGAGGCTACTGCCTGGTTTGCAGCCATGCACCCTTTGTACAAAAAGTACCACAGGAAAGTAACAGCCCTATACTCTGTATTATGCTATAATACTTTAGGTCATTATTTTAGAATAATTGTACATAGTGAGAGGACACACCTCAAAATTATTTGCTTGTGGGACTCTCCTTTTTTCAAAAACAGTGAACTGTTCTGGCAATTATGTGCCATCAATAGGCATGTATAGATATAGTCCTCTCTCTTCAACCCCCCGTTTAAGTAACTAAGGTTCTGATCCTGCAAATACACATGAGAGTAGCTTTACGGATGTGAGTTGTCTCCAAACTGAATGGGACTGCTCAGGTGCCTAAATACACTCAGGATCAGACTTTACTTACATTACTCACTAATCTCTCTTCTTCACCACAGCACCTCCTGCTATCTACTGTACTGCTAGCCCATCCCCAGCAGCTCAGCATTCTCTGAGTCCCCTGACACAGGATACCAGGCACAAACTGGAAAGACCTTTTCACCCCTTTCCTCACTCACCAAAAAAACTTGTTTGTTGATATACTGTTGTGGCTTACAAAAGACTATTCTAAAGGTACTTACGGTCATCCCCAATGCCATCTCCCCCCAGCTGCCCCTCATTACCATTGCCAAGTCACTGTAGTGATGGGCACTAGAAATTCGGATGCTGCACTCTCCTAGAGCCCCATCAATCGCCATTTCCACACACACAATTACCCAGCACCTACCCTATTCCCATCCCAATATCCAGCCCCCAACTCTCATGCTATCTCCTATCCTTATTCCCCTCACTGCCCATCCCCAGCCTCCCCTTCCCATCCCAATCCCCCTCCCCAGTCCTCCTCACTGCCCATCCCAACCCCCCACCCTGGTCCTCCTCACTGCCCAGCCAAGCCCCTTTCTTCCATTCCCCTCCCCACTGCCCATCCCCAACCTCTCCTTCCCATCCCATCCCCCTCCCCATTATCCCCATCCCCCTCCCCAGTCCTCCTCAATACCCATCCCCAACCTCCCCTCCCTATCCCAATCCCCCTCTTCAGTCCTCCTCACTGCCCAACCAAGCCATCCCCTTCCTATCCCAATCCCTCTCCCCAGTCTTCCTCCCCTCCCCATCACTCCCCACTATTCCCTTCTCATCCCAATCCCTCTCCCCAGTAATCCTCACTACCCATCCCCAACCTCCCCTCCCTATCCCAATCCCCCTTCTCAGTCCTCCTGACTGCCCAACCAAGTCATCCCCTTCCTATCCCAATCTCTCTCCCCAGTCCTCCTCCCCTTCCTATCCCAATCCCCCTCCCCATCACTCCCCACTTCCCATTCCCCTCCCCATTATTCCCTTCCCATCCCAATCCCTCTCCCCAGTCCTCCTCACTGCTCATCCCCAACCTCCCCTTCCCATCCCAATCCCCCTCCCCAGTCCTCCTCACTGCCCATCCCCAACCTCCCCTTCCCATACCAACCCCCCTCGAGGGCCCAGTCCTCCTCACTGCCCAACCAAGCCATCCCCTCCCATCCCCATCTCCCCTTTCCATCCCCCTCCCCACTGACCATCCCCAATCTCCCCATCCCATCCCCACTACCCATCCCCAATCTCCCCTTCCCATCCCCCTCCCTATTATTCTCTTCCCATTCCAATCCCCCGTCCTCCTCACTACCCATCCCCAACCTTCCCTCCCCATCCCTCACTGCCCATCCCCAACCTCCTCTCCCTTCCCATCCCAACCCCCCTCCCCAGTCCTCCTCACTGCCCAGCCAAACCCTCTTCTTCCATTCCCCTCCCCACTGCCCATCCCCCTCCCCAACCTCCCCCCAATCCTCCTCACTGCCCATCCCCAACCTCCCCTCCCTATTCCCCTCCCCAGTCCTAATCACTGCCCATCCCCAACCTCCCCTCCTTATCCCCCTCCCCAGTCCTCCTCACTGCCCATCCCCAACCTCCCCTCCTTATCCCCCTCCCCAGTCCTCCTCACTGCCCATCCCCCTCCCCATTATCCCCTTCCCATCCCAATCGAGCCCTCTTCTTCCATTCCCCTCCCCACTGCCCATCCCCAACCTCCCCCCCCCGTGCTCCCCGCTGCCCATCCCCAAGCGCCTCGGCCCGGCTGCCAAGGGGCGGGAGGGCCATGGGCCTGTCCCTCCTCTCGGCAGCCGAACAAAAGCCCGCCAGCCCCCGGCCCCGCTCCCCCGGGAGCCCCTCGGCAGACTAGGAGCGGGTGAATCCCAGACACAATGAGGCGCCAGCAGCGACTCACCCACAGCTCCGCGCCCCAGCTCATGGCGGCTCCGCGGGCAGCGCAGGCTGCAGAGAACGGGGTCCGGGCTGGCTGCACACGGCCGGGTCTCCTCGGCGACCGGGGCAGGACGCGAGGTAGCTGCGGCGAGTCAGGCTGCGGTGGCTCCACCGGGCTGGGGACAAGGGGAGGGGGAGCCGCGGAGGAGGCTGGGAGAGGGGCGGGCCCGGCTACGGGGGAGGGGAGAGGCCGCCGCTCCCCAGGGAGGCCCGGGAACAAGGTCAGGGCAGCGCTACCTCCGCCCGTAGTACGGCCCGTGGAGGAGCCCTAGCCCAGCCCCCTAGGGCTCCTTCCAAGGGGTCCCACTATGGGAGGGGGATCGAGGGCTCCTTCCTGGGGATCCGGGGTCTCACTATGGGGGGTGGGGGTCTGGCGGTAGAAAGGGGGGGGCTTCCTCACCTCGCCCCCCCCGAGGGAACGCCCCCCTGTGGGGAGTCTCGCGAGCGGGGCTTTTAAGAGGGGGTAACTCTCGGGGGTCTCGCTTTAGGGGAGTCTTTTAGTGTGGAGGGCGGGGGAGCAGGTCGGGGTAGATGAGCTGGTGCCCAGCTTGAGGTGGGGAAGAGAAGACTCGCTCTCCGGGGCTGAGCGCCGCTCTTCCAAGGCTTTCTCTGGCCGCGGACAGCTGGCTGCCTGCCCCTGCCCGCTCAGGAAACCTCCTGCTGTAAAAGCCCGGAAGAAAGAGCCCCTCCCTTTTTCTCCTGTGCTGATCCCAACCCAGCCTGTTCCCAGAGAATCCAGGCAGAGGGAGCGATACAATACTGAATACAGCCATTAGACAATAGACAAGTCATCATGCAAATAAAGGAAGTTAAGTGGGATCCTTACAGATACTTACTGCTGCTGAGCATTGAACTGGGACTGGGAGATTATGCCTGACTCAGTAAGTAAATATAATACATGAGCACAGGCGTTATGTAATATTTCGTCTTATGAACAAGGAAGGATACCATATCATTACAGATACAGCACGATTTTTATGAGTATGTCACCTGACCAAGATGTTCCCCTTAAAGCTTTGTGGGTCGCTATAGGCCACACAGTTCCCCAGAGAGTGACGACTCAGGCAGGACTCAGCTTCTAAATCAATATTGCCAATGCAGTTGTATCTGAAAGCATTATTATTCATCCAGCCAGAACTACAGGGAACAATGCTAAGGCTTTGATTAGATAAACTATTGTGATGCTAAGAGAGACCTGAAAGGAGGAGGAATCTGTTTTTGACCTCCTAATTTTTTATGATTATGCATTAATAGATCCTGAAAAAGTCCTTATTTTAAAGTCTCTTTCTCCTTGTTTTTCACCTTAGAACTGTGAGGTCTTATTTTTCCAGTTTTTGATGGTTGACAAGAATGACATGAGAATTGTATGCTTCCTCCGCTATTAATTAAAGGGTTGTGTTGAAAGGGGACTGATTTTTATTATGATTGTTTAAAACTTTGTTTTCTGTTAACATCTATTAAACACTTCCTCTCAAACGTTTAAGTTAAAGTTAAGAAGGTGTTAACAAAAAACAGAGTTTTAAACAATCATAATAAAAATAAATTCCCTTTCAATGAGGTTTCACTTCCTTGGTATATATGTCTACTGTGGCTAACCTGCTAGCTTTCTAGTCATCCATAGTGTTTCAGGATCGACAATATCTGAATTTCTAAGGTTAAAAAAAGCACTCAAAGAGGAGTGCGGAAAAACACTTTTCAGGCCTTTGTTATATGTTATCATGAAGCAAGGGGGGGGGGTTCATTTGCAAATCACCTTTTAGGTAATGTGCCTAGTTGTCTTGTTTAAATAGGTTTAATCTTATAAAGGGACAAAGTTAAGCTTTAATACATCTCTGTGAATTCCATCAACTTTCTTTTTTCAGTAAAGCAAGGAATTATCAAAATAATAAACAGATGATCTTGTATGAAACATATGTCTCTGCACAGCTGATATGATAAAGATCATGGGCCAAATTCATTCCTAGAGTAACTGTTTAAATCAATGATTTTATAGCAGGAAATGGATCCAGCCCCCTGTATGTGTGCAGATTTATGTGAGTATTGTGCCAGATGTTATATTCCCTGAAAGCAGGACTGGGGCAATAAAATATATTAATTTAGATGGAATATATGGGTCCAAAGAGTCAAAGGTGTTAACATGACTCTCTCACAGTCCAACATTAAAACAGTTTTAAATAAGGTTCAGAGTTTAGTATACAGAGACCTGAGTCTGCTTAGTACCATGGCAAACACACCATTAAAAATCCTTTTAACCTTGTTAGATACAGAAAAGAAGGAAAAACAGTTAGCATTTGAAATGTAAAGTATTAAAGTAAGGCTTTCATTTTAGCAATATTCCTTGCTCCCTTTCCCGTTAGCTGAAGAGAGCTTTTAGAAGGAAAAAAAATCCCTTATTTGACAGTTTCTCGCATGGTATCAAAGATGGTAATAACTGACCTTTTGGGTAAAAGAAAAGTTCGTAGAAATGATCTGGAGTTGTTGCTGCTGCTGTTAAAGTTGTAATCCCATTTCTTCCCATGTGGTGTTTGTCACCCCTCCCTGCTCCAGGTGAATTCCAGTGTCATCTAGGTACCTCTCTGTGGCCTGATCATGTCAGGACATCTTTCAGGATCAGGATGACAAAGGCTCAGGATCGCAGCAGATGATGGGGGTGGCAGTCATGATGTTGAAACTCACTCTAGTAACCTCCATCCATTCTTCTGTATTTTTCCCCCCAACGTCTTTTTCTTTAAGGACTTAAAAAGGAAGCTATGGATGGAATAGCCCATCCCCTCATTATTTTGTCCACCAATTAGGCCTAATACCTGACTCCTCAATTTTGGTTCGTTTGTCTCCAGACCCACATTTTCTGGTTTACCAGGCATGATCTTAACACAGTCCTTGAGTTATATCAGTATGTCTTTTGTTTGGACTATTTCAGTCCAATTTTCCCATCCACATTTGTTATTATAGGTTATTATGACATCTTATGAACGTTCACAAACTTTTTATAGTTGAGCTCACAATTAGGGTAAATTCAAACAGATCCCTATATTTTAGTCTAGACACTAAACTTCACACACACACACAAACTTGTGTAGAACTCAGATTGCTGCCTGTACTTGGACAGTTAATATTTCATAATTTTAAAGTCCTAAATGCCCAAAACAATTGTATGCAATCTGGATAAACTAATAAATGCATGACAATACCACTGTGAAATCCAAATGGTTCTACAGAATTGAAAATATCAACTTTAAAGCAATGTTTCCTACTGAGAAGCTCAATGTCTTATGACTGCAGCTATGATACATTCTGTCACTGAAAGCTCAAAGCACAAGAAATCACCAATATAACAGTAAGTCTGCTTATATTAATAGGAACTGAAAATGCTCACCAGAACTGTATACACATTTGATTCCTCAAACACTAATAACTCAGTCTTAAAAAATTAAATAATTCAAGATAAATTTGCTTTCACATCTAGGAAAATAGATTATCTTTATTAAACTGTATAGATTTACCTTTTTGTTTAGATACAAGGACATGAGAAATATCAACTTTAAAATTTTTATGGTTTTGCATTTATTAAAAAAAACCTTCAGAAGACAGATAAGTTAATCTACTTCTCTGAAAATGCTGGAAATTTTGGTTCAGATCCTGAGTAGGTCAAAATTAGAATAATGTGTTCACTTCTATACATTTTTTACCACAGAACTCATTTTTCAAATTAAGGTCAAAGTTGTAACTTGTCCCAGCTGTAAGAAATCTTACTGTCAAAGGTGAAAAGGGATGGATAAACTATTACCTTAGGACCAAGATTGTCAAAACTGATTAGTGACTCTGGGTGCCTTAATTTTGGGTGCTCAACTTCAGACAACTTGAGGTACCCAACTTGAGGCCCACAATTTTGAAAAATATGACCTCTGTGATTTTATATATGAAAGTTACATCCAGGAGAGGTTTCATCTGAATACTTGCAATAATGTTGGTTGGTTGAAGAGTTGCAAGTATTTCAAAGTGCTGAACTTTTATTTTTTTATGGAACTCATGCATGAGAACTAATTAAATATTCCCATTTCAACCTGATACATTTTACAAAAATTCCACAAAATGTTAGGGGCTTTTCAATTCATATTACTATAACCAGACTTACTGTTATATTGGTGATCTAGTACTGCTTGGAACTTTCAATGACAGAATGTATCATGGCTGCAGTCATCAGACATTGAGCTTCTCAGTAGGAAACATTGCTTTCAAGTTGATATTTTCAATTCTGTAGAACCATTTGGATCTCACAGTAATACCTGTAGTACAGATTGCATACAACTGTTTTTGGCATTTAGAACTTTAAAATTATGAAATAGGGTGTAAAATTGTATACCTATGTGAGATCCTTGCCCTTGCTCTGGCTCCCTTCATATCAAGTAGAAGGGCCAGAGTGGCATAAAGCCCCAATGCTGGCTGTTGGAGGATTCCCCCAGTGCAGGCAGGCATCACTCCTGCAATCCAGGTACATAAGACAACCATAAGACTGTTTTTCAAGGACCCCTCACAAGCCCTGGTGTAGGGGATATACTAAGGATTGATCGGGAAGAGGCCACAGCATTCAGTGTTGCACAGATTCCAGGCAATGCTGCAACCCATAGTGTATAATTTAAACAGCCCCTCTGGCCTGTATAACTTATGACAGAGACTGTTCCCCAGCCCAGGATCAGGAGGGTACAAAGGTATCTTAATGCCATCCTCTCCCCTGGACTGTAAGTTCTGTGCCTCTTGGAGGTACAATCAGTTCTGCAACTAAATTGTATAAACAATTATGGGGACATTGGACAATCATGAAATATTCTATAAAGAATTGGAGGAAGGGTGGAGCTTTTCCAAAACAGAGACAAAAACTGTTATTCTTGTATTACATTATTACAGCATTTCAACAAAGCAAAACAAATCTAAGATTTTAACAATGCATGCATTATAGGGTTAAAAGCTTTATATAAATACCCAAAATAATATAAAGGCACTACGTTGATACAGCTCTTTCCATATTGTGGGATTCTGCAACACTTTTACATCTTTGTGTGCTTGTACACACATGAATGAATGACAGAGAGAGGTTCATGCTGCAAAATTCAAATCCAAAACCCATATCCTTCGAACACTTGAGTTCAGTGGGTCAAGTCATGCTTAAATCTAAGCATGTGCATATTTGTTCTCAGGATTGGGTCCCAACTTTCTATTAGTTTTTGAACATCTCAGATCTTGTAGTTTATATTCCAGATATAGGGATTAGGTTTCTATCCATCTCGAAAATGTCTACATGCCCAAGTACATTTCAGTCTTCCCTGAACCATTGACATTCAACCACCTCTTCAGTAGAAAACAGCAGCTGTTTCAGCAGCTCACAGTATCACTACAAAAATAGTTTGACTGTATCCAATTGAAATTACAAGGAAGTTTTAGATAGGCAGAAAGTAATTACTCAGACTGAAATTTGAAAAGGACAAACCACTCAAGACCACAAATAATCAAGACTCTAATTTTAACTCTAATTAAAAAACGAACAAAAAATCCAGCACCATCCCCCTAATATCAGGCAGGGGCATTAATTCAATACTGACTTAGAGGGAAGTGTGATATCATGAATCAACCCCTCTTCCAGCATGATCCTATATTTTCCTTGGAGGACTCCTATCCATATACTGAGCCAGGCTCAAATCTGCTTAGCTTAAAAAAAATCATTACCTGAGGACTTAGCTGTAAAAGGAGGGAAACAGTCTAGAACATCTGTGCTGAATATTGTTGGAAATATGTCTGCCATTAATAAATCATTTAATTTCTGGAATTCCTGCTGAAGGAGGCAATTGGTCTCCAGTTTTCTATACTAATTGGCTCTTTCCCAAGGAGTTATTAAATCACATTGTAATGTACTGCAGCATCTACTTCTGCAGCAGATATATATCTCTAAATATATTTTAAGACAAGAGTCTTTTTTTAATACCAACCAGATTTTTAAAAAAATTCTCTGCTTTGTCTGGATGACATGGGGGGAAGTTAATTATAACTGTATGTAAGTAATTTGTATACCTGGCAAAGGCTCCAGGAAACACTCCTCAAATCAGGTACCCACGCAACCATAATTTTCTTTTAGTGGAAGCTGGTGACAGTTTGCATTTACCTTTGGTTATTTATTACTATATGTAAATAGATAATTTGTCTCCCATGGTTGACAAATTAATATAGGTTTTAAAGAAACTTCTGATTTCATTTTTAGACTGAATTCCACTTATTAAAATAATTATCATGTCTCACTGATTCTGTCCACTTGAGCAGTTGCTGCTCAGTTTACAGCAGTACCTAAAGAAATTAAGTTGACAGAACAGCTATTTGTATGATTAATTTGGACTGGCAGGGAAACCCCTCTGGCACTCTCCAAAGAGACACTTTCTAAAGGCAGAAGACGCTTGCCTTTTCATAGTCTCAAATTTTGCATTTGGGGCTGCCAAAAATGGATGATTAAATCTTGGCTTGATTTGCCCAGTTAACAACAACAGAAAAGCAAGATTGCTGTTTATGCCCTTCTACCACTGGAATTTGTATCTTTCTATAATCAGAGATCATTTTTTTTCTTCCATTATATCCCATCTCTCTTGCTGGATTCTCTTATGGAATCCAGTGGATCAAACATATACTCTCCAGGTACCACCATCTCTGTATGAGATGCCATTTACCCCAATTTGTGGCAATCTGTAGTTTCTCTGCTGTTTTAAATTGGGATTTTCACTCCTTACAGACAACTAGGACATTTCATTCCATTCATGGACATTTAAAACATTGAGTTTTTCTTCTTTATGATGTATAGAGACAGCATAAAAGGGTTTTTTTCCTTGCTTTATTTTTATATTACCCTTTTAAATGATAATTTGTGGGTGCTTCCTGTTGACACAGCTCCTGAGCTAAATTAACATGAAGGCTGGTGGCTGGGTGTTTATAACCCAGGATGTAGTTATTACCGAGTTAGCAGGGAATTCCCTCAAGCTGTTATTTTCCTGAAATGTGCTTTTCACCTCTTCACACCTGCATTCTCTGCATGAATACTATAAATCCCTCTGCTTTGATTGGCATAGCCTTCCTCACAACCACCATGGCCTGGCCAACTCCACTCTGAAATCCTCCTCTCCTTGCTACTCCCTATAACTCCAGACACAGACTCACACCTCTTGAAAAATATGCCCTGAAGAGTAATTCCTTTAAAAATCAAATTGTATTTAATATTTGGAGTTGGGTGACAGCAGGTGGCCAAAAGTTTTAATGATCCTATTTGCTGCGAACAAAAGGATGAAGAGCACCAATGCCAATCAGCCAATCAAAGCAGAACAGTGCAATGATTATCCAAATCCTTCTGCTTTCACTGGCTAATAGCTTACAACCAGAATATAGGGATTTGCATACTGTTTGGATATAGCAAATTCAAACTGCTGAGTCAAACCACAGAGGAATACATAACTGAAGCATGTGCAGCTATGGATCAGTAACTGTACAGCATCCCTGTGTTCTGACAGGCTAAAACAATTCCCTTTCAGTTTAATCTGACATTTACTGAACTACATTCAGTAACACAACACAAACATCTACACTATCGAAGTATATATATTTATATTAAAGTATTTTGGCACATTCACAAGAGGTCCAACTGAAATATGATAAAATACAAGACAATACAATGGAAAAGTACCCACTATACCAGAGAAAGATACTTCCCTTCTAAAAAGTAAAACCCTTCCAGTTATTGTTCTCTAGCAGAATCACAAGTCCAGAAGCAGCTTTATTAAATATTATGAGAAACTATGCTGTAGATTGTCTATAACATTTAAATTAACAAATTCAAAACAAATTTAGTTAACTAATGGATTGAAACAATTGTTGTTAATGCTGTAAGAAGTGTACAGAGCTTTGTAATTTTTTAACAATGAGCTCCACAGAACTCCTGATGGCGATTATTATACTACTATATAATTGCACACAACTGATGTTTAAAAACCCTCGGATCAATGTTTTAATTACTCAATGTGACAAGTATCCTAGCTTGGTGGTTAATCTATATAGTGGAACTTTTTAAATAAATGTGTATTTAATTAACATGCTAACTAAACTTCAAAGTATAACAGGAGGTTCAAGCAGTGATTTTTGCATAATGCATTTCTGAAGTCAGGAGGCAATTAATTATTGTATTGGACTTGACAGCCACCTACTGGCAAATAACAGAACATAAATGCCTATTGCATTAACACCAAAACAAACAATGACAAAAGAAAATAATTTCTGGGAACAATGGGCCTGACTGTGATCTCATTACTCTAGTGTAAATCAGGCGTAATGTGTAAAAATGGTGGGACCTGAGAAAGGCCCAATCCCTTTTTGTCACTGGGATTGAGCCTCCAAATCCCTACAGCGCTGCAGATCCTGTGACTTCTCTCCTTTCCCACAATACTCAAAGGAACTCAATAAATAGCCAGAAGTTTTCCTCTCTAGACTCCATTCTAGCATCAAAGAAGGCCGAAACTGACAGTCTGAAAAGTGTCCCCACTGGAAACTTTTCTGGTTTGAGGTATTTTGTAGGAAATCCATGTACTCTGCATTACAACTGAGACACAACTAATTTCTCTGTCTTTGCTGTTATCCCATCAAAAGGATAATAGGACTCATTAAATAAACCAACAGTAGAAACTGAAATAGTGTATAGTAAAGACATAGTGTACATGGAACTTGTGTATCTCAGTGATCAAAACAATGATCTCATCTAAAGGGATATACCTATCTCTGTGTTAAATCTTGATAAGGAAGCTACTTTGTTATTAGACAGTTTTAAATAATTCCATAGAAATAATAGCATAAAAACACTAAAATAAAATTTGAAGAAAGGATTACAATGGGGGTTTTTTAGGGCTTTGAATGAATACAGAGTAACTCCTGACAAACTCATTATCTAGAGTATCAGATTAAAATTAAATGAGGGCCAGATAAACCCAACTTTTTGATCTCTCAAACAAAGATTGTCCTCTTCCTTCTTCCCTTGTAAGTATTCTTCCTCTTGGCTCTTTGTTTCTCACTAGGGTACTTTCTCTTTCACACATTTCCTCAGGAAGACACCCCCACACACACATTTTGCAGTTGCTCTGAAAGAATCTAATTTTCTCACTGACTCACTGCTACCTTGGGACTGCTCATTTGCCTGGGCCCAGATCCCCAAAACCTAAGGATTTTGGAAAATGCACACAGAGGTTAAGGGTCTGATGCTGCTGCTTAGTTTTTTCCATGTTGCATAGTACCATAAAACTATTTCTATAGAAAGGTACTACTTTACAAGAGAAACAGTGGCAGAATCAGGCCCCAAGTGACTTATTAAATGTCAAATAAAGACTCAATGGCAGAACAAAAAGTAGAACCTAAGTCTGATGACTCCAAGTTCACTGTGCCTTATCCAGTGAACCACGTTGCAACGAAACCAAAACCTCAAGTGTGAACATTTTCTAGCTTTGGGATGCTGGAACTCTGGATCCATAGTGGAATTTTGTGGTTTGCGGTCATCTCTAGTGGAGTATAATTGTTTGCATCCTGTACATGTCAGCTTTTGTTTCTCTGTACTGTATCTTGACAGTATTTTGAATTACTCTACTTTATATACAAAATGATTGTATCATACTGTGACATTGTCTAATTAAAATATAACCATGCAAATCATTATTGCTACCACTGTTATATAATTGCAACAAATCTTATACAAAATATAACTCATGACCAGAAAGGGTTAAACAGCTTGCAGGTTGAATGACCCAAAGCCGACCTTTAAAGACATGTTAGAAAGGTATGCGAATGATAATTAGGGCCATTGTATGCTAAATAGGCTAGAACTTTGAAATGCAAACCTATATTGTTAGAAGTAATACTAATTGTGTGTATCTTAGAAGCTAACCATGTAAATAGGTTTCAGAGTAGCAGCTGTGTTAGTCTGTATCCACAAAAAGAACAGTATGCTCAAATAAATTTGTTAGTCTCTAAGGTGCCACAAGTACTCCTGTTCTTTATGTAAATAGACAATTCCTGTCTGTCACTATAACTATTAATTCAGAGATCAACAGGAAATATTAACACTTAGATTGATCTTGGGTGAAGTAATGTCAGGGTCTATATGTCTCTTTGAAGTTTGTGATAAACTGCCTAATGAATAAATTGCCCTAAGTTAATTTGTTTAACTAATTACTGGTGGTGTTTAGAAAACAGAAGGTTACATCAAAAGCCTATTGTGTACCCAGGACTGTGTGGTCAAGTGAATGCTAGAACAACAAAGACCTTTGGGTCCTGATTCTGACATCTCAGATCTGCTTGAGGCTTCACTTCATATAGGGGAAGCTTAAGCCATAAGGATTGAGATTCCAGTCCTAAGCTGGAACGCCCTGGATAAGATATTGGACATTGGACTATAACCTATTAACTACATTCTAAAGGAACTCTTTGCAACTACAAAGCTCACCATCTCTGCTATGTATCTGGGGTGATCAGACAGCAAATGTGAAAATTCAGGACAGGGTGTGGGGGGTAATAGGATCCTATATAAGAAAAAGACCCAAAAATCAGGACTGTCCCTATAAAATCGGGACATCTGGTCACCCTATATGTATCTGAACTTCAAAAATTGAACTCATGTCTGTATGTGTATTGATCTTTTAACCTATATTCACTCTCTTTTCTTTTTAAATATATTTTAGTTTAGTTAATAAGAATTGTCTGTATACGTTTATTTGGGTAAGACCTGGAATATTCATTAACCCGGGAGGTAATGTGTCCGATCCTTTGGGATTGGTAGAACCTTTTCTTTTATATGATGAAATAAGATTTACGGGAATCATCATCATATTTGACTTAGGTACCTGGATGGGGGCCTGAGGCTGGGTGCTTTAAGGGAAGGGTGTTGTTTTGGACTTCTGAATAACCAGCAAGGTAATAAATAAGCTGTTTTATGCTGGCTTGGTAAATTTAAGTATGAATTATCCACCAGCTTTGGGGTTTGTCTGCCCCATTCATTTCAGTTTACCCTAATTGAGTGACCTCAGCTGGCCCCCACTGGGACCCTGGACACACATACTCTTACCCCTTTTTGACCTGAGTAGTTAGCTAACTTTCAGGGTTTCATTTCCATTAGGAGAAATTGGTGGAGTAAGGTATATTCTTTGATGCCATCTTGTTTACAAGGTTTTACAAAGAATGTACACAGTCCTGTTTCCCTGAACATATTTGGAATCAAAAACAGGAAAGAGTTTCTTTGCTCACAGTTCTAGGCCTCTTTTCAACCACCACTGTACCCAAAAGTTCCCCCTCAGCTTTTTTTCTCAGGGTCATGCTACCTGGTCTTCTTTGGCTGTGTCTAGATTTCTTTGCTCCTTCTATTTGTTTCTCCTGCGTCTCTCACTCATAGATACACACGCAGTTCCACTTATCCGTCCCACAGACCCACAGTTTACTGTATCAGTCTCTAAGGCAAGCCCTCGGGCAACATGTAGTCAGCATCTACTCTAGCTGTGCTACATGTTTGTGTTTTGGGTAATGGCTCCTATTCCTTCAGCTCTCCGGTTCCACAAAAGAGCTTGACTGTGTCTGACATTTATTCTGAATGAAGGGTAGCAGTGTCACCCACCAGTTTCAGTGAAGATTCATTCACCCCCAAGCATAAAATAAATTGCCCATCATCAGTTATTGCACAGTAAAAACCCTACTCTATGCCATAAAGAGAACAAATGGTGCTAGCCAGTCTGCTCATATCAAGTCACATAAAGATGGATACGTGATAAATATACCACCATAAAAAGGAAAGGAATCACAGGCCCATAAAACCCCCTGGAACAGGAACATCTCAGGTACCTACTGTATATCATACCATAGGAACCATCAGGAACCTGCTATTGCACTGCCAATGACATTATAAATAATCTGATTTAGGCTAGGACAAGAACCACTCATCCTACCCAGTTACAATGACTTAAAAATAGCAGACACATAATTATACCAGTAAATATTGGAGAAAAGTTAAATATATATTCCTTCATTCTATCAGCTATATACATACTCCTCTGAGTACCAAAAGAGGTGTAAAAACCTATACTGTAGATGCAGGGCCGTCCCTAGAGGGTTGCAGGGCCTGGGACATAGGCGCCGAGTTTCTATCTGCTGTGGAGTGCTCCCCCCGATCCCAGCTCTGCCCAGGCCCCACCTCTTCCCACCCCCGCTCCGCCCCAGCCCCACCAATTCCCACCCCGCCTCTTCCCTGCCCAGTTCCACCTCCTCCCACAAGTGGGCTGCGCCCTCACTCCTCTCCCCACCCCACCCAGCGCCTCCAGATGCTGCAAAACAGCTGATCCACGGCAGGCAGCAGGCGCTGGGAGGGAGGGGGAGGCACTGATTGGTGGGGCCCGCCGGCAGGCAGGAGGCGTTGGGGGGAGGGAGAGGTTGTTGGGGGGCTCCTCCTCGCCCTTCCTGCACCCGCCTACCGCTTACTTCCCCGTTTGGCTCCTCACCCCGCCCGCCTCCGCTCCACTCCAGGCGCCCGCCTTCTCTCGAAGCGCGGGGCCCCCCAAAACGCAGGGCCCGGGGCAGTCGCCTCGATTCGCCGTACCCTAGGGATGGCTCGGTCTAGATGGTAAATGGCAGAAAATACGGTTGACAATGCAAAGCAAACACCAGCAGAAGCTTGCAATTCATCTGTTTGAAATTAGCAATATTAATATATGATAACAAAAAAGGAATATTTCATGCCATCTACAGTACTTGGTGTAGCCTCCAGCAAATACACAGAACCAATCCTGTTGTATGCACAAACTACAGTGCTGAACATAATATAAATGCCCAGATACACTAAATAGATTAAATAATCTTCAATGGGAGTTTTGTCTGGAGAAGGACTGACTATAGGATTTCTTCCATTTCACAATAAGGGATAGAGTTAATACAGCCTAGTGCTCGGAGTGCGTCTAGCATTGGTCTCCAAACTCATGGTACGCAGAATATGCTACCAGATATCTATAATGCTCACTATGGCTCCCTGCAGTGGTGTCAGTTATAACAATTAATAATAATAACAACAACCCTACAATAATTTCTAGAACTAGGAGAGTATGGAACACTGCAGGATTGCCCACACAAAGGCCAAATTCTGGTGCAATGTTAATATCTAGTGCAACTATACTCGAGCATAATGTCATTTACTGTCTTACTTTATAGTGATTGATCAAACCTAGTGTTACCGCTACTCGGTAAAGTAATTCCTTAACATAACATGTACATTTCCTTTACACATATGAGACTAATGGACAGAATAAAATAGGAAAGTTCAGGAGTATAAGCCACCCACCCCATTCTTTCTACTCAGTTCACTTGAGTTGATTCCCTGACATATGTACAGCATACCAAGAAAAAAAAGATACACTCCCAAGAGGATGTGTCATACAAAGAGCAAAGCATGGCCCTTTAGTCAAGATCAGTGGTTCTCAACCAGGGGTCCAGGGTCCACTGAGGGGCCCTGAGCAGATTTCAGGGGGTCCACCAAGCAGGGCTGGCCTTAGACTTGCTGCGGCTCAGGGCAGAAAGCCAAAGCCCCACTGCATGGGGCTGAAGCCTGGAGTTCCAAGCCCTGCCACCCAGGCTAAAGCTGAAGCCTGAGCAACTTAGCTTCACAGGGACCCCGGGCAGTTGCCCTGCTTGCTACCTCCTAATACATTGTTGTGGCACAGGTGGACCGTGGAGTTTTTAATAGCTTGTTGGGGAGGGGGCTTCAGAAAGAAAAAGGTTGAAAACCCCTGTTCTAGATCATTTCATTTAGATGAAGGAACCTATAAAGAAAGAATGAATATAAAATCTCTAAGAGAAAGTAGAGTATCTCCTCCTGCTGCAAAAGTTCCTCTCAGATGTTTCTAATTTCAAAAGGACTTCCCTCATTTTAGTCTCGTTAGCTATGTTGTGCACACAATTGACATCCCCTCCCTTTCACTGTTGGAAATTATTTATAAAAAAATATAAAAAAATCATGAAACTGAGGTTTTTAGGACTCATCTTTCCCACATTGGATTTTTAACACGAGTGTTGCTACACTGGTGTACAGGGCTGGCCTTACCATGAGGCGAACTGAGGCAGCCGCCTCAGATGCCAGACTGTGGGGGGGAGGGGCCACTAGGACCCAGAGTGTAGAAAATTGTGTCTGCTGCTGGTGCATATGTATTCTCTCTGCTCTAGATGCACAGAGATGGTGGAGTGCTGTGCTGGAGGAAGGAGGGCACAAGACACATAACAGGCAGGCAGGAGAAAAGGTAAGAGGGAATAACAGAAAGCAGCAGGAGCTGCAGGGAGAGAGAGGAGGAGGAGCCTCTTATGTACCTCTCTAGCATCCCCAGGAGCCTGGACTGATTCACACCAGCTTCTAGGGAGTTTTCTGTTTCCTGCTGCTTCCCTGAACCCACTTGAGGAGAACAGACAGTCAACTGTAGTAGTAGGAGCCAGTTAGGCCCTTAAGATGCTGATATCTTCCCTCACTCAGGCCCTGCTACCCGCCTGCTTATTTGTCCCCTTCAATTGAGTGTTGAGAGCCACTATAGCTGGCACAGAACAGCAGTCATGAGTGAAAGAAGAAAACACCCCGTTAGGGCAGCATTCAGAAAAAGAAAGAAAGCAAAGGAAGCTTTTCTACCTAAGCAGGAAGGAACTTTCCTGAGATACATAGACACAAATGTTCACGCTGAGCCTTCCGACACCAGTGAGGATGTGAGTGGTGAGGAGATGCCGGATCTTCCAGTTAGTCAGAGTGCAGGTGACTTGGCAGCTACTGCAGTATCCATATCTTCATCTCAAATGGATGCAACATGCACATTCCTGAAAAAAAGTGTAGATCAGAGAAGAGTGTGGTGGAGGCGCAAGAAACAGCTGCTGCTGAGTTTAGTTCCTTAAGTCTAGATGATCCAGGACTGTGGACCCACTTGAGCAGCAGCCTGAGAGACTTCCTTGTACTGCATGGGCCACAGCAAGTGAAAAACTTCATGTTCCCCAAAGACAATGAAAATAGTTTCCATCCAACACATTACTGGCATGAAATCCCCAATGGTGACAAAGTGGAGAGGCCATGGCTTATGTACTCAAAAACCCAGAATGCTGCATACTGTTTTTTGTTGCAAACTTTTCCACTCTAATGTTCCAGCCACATTGGGTTCTACAGGAACAAAGGACTGGAAAAATCTGGCATGCCATGAGAAGGCAGCAAATCACCAGAGAGCATTCCATATGTGGAAAGAGCTTGAGATGAGACTAAGGTTAAAGGCCACCATAGATGATCAGCACCCAGAGAAGATTGAATCAGAGTCTCTTTACTGGCAAAATGTTCTGAAAAGGCTCATTGCCATTGTGAGAGTGCTTGCTACCCAAAACCTAGCACTGTGTGGCACTTCAGATCAGCTATATGTGCCAAACAATGGAAACTTCCTTAACATTATGGAGCTGATGGCTGAGTTTGATGCTGTACTCCAGGAGCATCTAAGAAGAGTCACCACCCAAGAAATGTACACACACCACTACCTTGGAAAAACAATTCAAAATGAGATCATACAGTTACTGACAACAAAAGTTCAACAGAAGATTGTGGCAGATCTGAAGTCAGCAAGATATTACTCTGTTATTCTTGACTGCACACCTGACATTAGCCATACAGAACAAAATGACCTTAATGGTGCGTTTTGTAACAACAACAGAACCTAGTGAAAATGTCCCTGCAATGGTGATTGTCAGAGAGCATTTTCTAGAATTTATTGACATTGATGATACTACAGGAGCTGGTATGACAAATGTGCTTCTTAAAAAGCTGGAAGATACGGGAATTGCAAATGCTGACACGAGAGGTCAGGGCTAGGATAATGGTGCCAATATGAGAGGAAAGCACAGAGGAGTGCAGACACGGATCCGAGAGTTAAACCCTCGAGCTTTTTTTGTCCCATGCAGCTCTCATTCATTGAACTTGATGGTCAGTGATGCATCATCAGCTTCTAGTGAGGCTGCTGAATTTTTTAATGTAATTCAAAGCATCTATGTACTTTTCTATGCATCAACTCATCGATGGCAAATTTTGAAGCAACATCTGGGAACATCCTCTCTGACACAAACCACTAAGTGCCACATGATGGGAAAGGCGAGTGGAGGCAATAAAGCCTATCAAACACCAAATGGGGAAGATAGATGATGCCATAGTTGCCATTATGGAGGATAATGCTATGACAGGAACTGTTCATGGGAGAACAGTGGCAGAGGGAAATGGAATCACCAGAAACATACGTAACTTCAAATTTCTGTATGACTTAGTGTTATGGCATGACATACTGTTTGAAATAAACGTTGTAAGCAAGAGACTCCAAGGTGTTGATCTTGATATATCTGGAGCAATGGAACAACTGGACAAAGCAAAGTCATACCTACAGTCTTATGGTCGGATGAGGGATTTCAAAACATTCTGAAGAGTGCACGGAAGTTGGCAGAGGAGCTTCACACTGAAGCTATTATCCCACCCACTCAAGAATACAAGAGTCACTGAAGAAGACAAACATTTTGATTACGAGGCATGGGATAATCCCATAAGAGACCCCAAACAACAATTTAAAATTGAATTCTTTAACCAGGTGCTAGATTGTGCAATACAGTCAGTTGAAGAAAGTTTCATGCAGCTCAAGGAACACAGCAGTATATTTGGGATGTTGTATGATATTCCAAAACTCCTCACTATACCTGAAGAAGACCTACACCAGCAATGCAGGGCACTGGAGACAGTGTTGACACATGATGACATGTGTGATATTGATGCAAGTGATTTAGGTGATGAACTGAAAGCTCTTTCAAGATACATTTCAGCAGGATCAACTCCAAAGGCTGTTCTGGAATATATATGCACAAATAAGATGTCCACTCTCTTTCCAAATGCTTTTGTTGCTCTACGCATACTTCTAACACTTCCTGTAACAGTTGCCAGTGGAGAACGCAGCTTCTCCAAGCTGAAGTTAATAAAAACACATCAACGCTCCACAATGACACAGAAGAGGCTGGTCGGCCTTGCAACCATCTCAATAGAGCATGAGCTGGCCCAGACTGTGGACCTTCAGGAAGCAGTTCAAATCTTTGCAACCAAGAAGGCACGGAAAGCACCACTTTGATTATTCAAACAGATAAAATTCCAGTGTTTACTATGCAGACAAGAAGATTACATTTGCTGTTCAGGCATTTGAAAGTTGTGTTACTTAAAATTTTTGAACAAGGCATTTTAAGTTGTTAGTTCTCCTTTATTGAGGTAGGTAGCAGAGCAGTACCATGAGAGGAGTAGAACAGGAAGAAGGCAGAATTGAGACCTTTCAAAGTTTTGGCCCAAGCGAAGGAGCACAGGGGTGTCATTTGAGCTCCCCGCTTCAGGTGCCAAAATGTTGTGGGCTGGCCCTGCTGGTGGACCACTTTTGTACAGACCTGACTCGCACAAATGCAGGATTATTCATACTGGTGCAGCTTACCCTGCTTTGAAATTGAAGTAAGGAGCCCTGGTGTAAATCATATCTATGCTAGGGGTTTGTCCCAGTGCACCTACACTAGTTGCTAAAAGCCCAAGGTAAACAAGGTCATAAAAAGAGTTACCTATTTACATAAATCCCACATCATTTTAAGTTTCCTGCATTCATACATTTTATTTCCCTCATTTAGGGTCTTTGTCACACACTACATCTTACTTTCTGGCCTGGGCAGGTTGAGAGGTCTGGATCCTCCATCTTGAATCCCCTCGCATCCCAGCCTCCATAGCAGATAGCCATCTTATATTTAAAAGGCGCTGTACAAAGGAAACAATCCTAGCATACAGTGATGTGTAGGTCTGAAATGCAGGAGCATTTTCCAACTCTACTGTGTGTATAAAATTGAACAATTTTGAAGAACCAACAAAAACACTTAGTGCAGATAATTATCTGCCTGAGAAAAATCCAGAAAGGATACCATCTCCCCCTGCAAACTGCTGAACTGAAAAAGTGATACCTTCCTCAGTGAGGAAAACGGGTGTTTTTTTGTATTTTCCAACTACAGGAGTTTCTAAGATGGACAATGCACTTCAATTACTACCTTCAGTGTGACTATATAAGCCATTTGGTGGGGCGGGGTCTTACAGTGATGGTTACCCTCCCTTTTAGAAGCAACAGTGAAAAATCTGGGGAAGAAGAAATCTTTTCTTGATAAGAAAAAATTCTACCCTGTCCATCTCACTTTTGCAATCACATTTGATAGCCAGGGAGAGAGACAGAATATAGGTCTTAAAGTGCTTCTTTATCGTCTCTTTCTTGATCAGCTGAATCATAGAGTCAGAAGTGAGAATGATGTGGCATTCAAATCAAGCAACTAGCAGTGGTTTTAGTGAAACAGCTTCAAAAAAAGTGGATGCTTAGCCAGATAGTAATCTGCCATATAGGGCCCCATATTCTTCTTTTTCCAACCCTCTCTCACATCCACCAAATGACAATCAAGGGGAGAAAGAAAATCCTCACTTTGATACTCAGAGAGTACCCTACACAGCAGCGATGGGGGTCAAAAGGGCTTTTTAACTAGAACAGTGATAGGAGCCTCCTACATCATGTGATGGAAAAGTAATACATTATTTTCTCCTGGTTTGGGACTACAGCAGGGGTGGGCAAACTTTTTGGCCTGAGAGCCGAATCGGGTTTCATAAATTGTATGGAGGACCGGTTAGGGGAGGGGGTTGTGGCCCGGCCCCCACCTCCTATCTGCCCCTGCCCGGGGACTCCTGTCCCATCCAACCCCCCCGGGACCCCTGCTCCATCCAACCACCCCTTCTCCCTGTCCCCTGACTGCCCCGGGAACCCCTGCACCTGACTGCCCCCTGCCGCCCATCCAAACCCTGCTCCTTCCTCACTGTCCCCCCAGGATCCCAGCCCTCATTCAACCCCGTTCCCTCGACCCCATCCACAGCCCCGCCCCCTGACCACCACCCCAAACTCCCCTGCCCCATCCAACCACCCCTTCTCCCTGTCCCCCGACTGCTGCCTGCTGCCCCATCCAACCCCCCCTCCTTCCTGACTGCCCCCTCAAGACTCCTGCCCCCATTCAACCCCATTCCCCCCGACTCCTATCCACACTCCCTCCCCCTGACCATCACCCCAAACTCCCCTGCCCTCTATCCTATCCCCCCTGCTCCCTGCCCCCTTATTGCGCTTCCTGGAGCACTGGGGACTGGTGGTGCTACAGCCGTGCAGCCCGTCTGGAGCCGGGCCACACCGCCACCATCACGCAGCACAGAGCATCGGGTCAGGGCCGGCTCTGCAGCTGCGCTGTCCGAGGAGCTCACAGCCCCGCCGCCCAGAGCATTGCGCCGGTGGCAGAGCGAGCGAGCTGAGGCTGCGGGAGAGGGGGGCCAGCAGGAGAGGGGCCGGGGGCTAGCCTCCCAGGCCAGGAGCTTGGGGGCCAGGCAGGACGATCCCGCAGGCCGGATGTGGCCCGCAGGCTGTAGTTTGCCCACCTCTGGTGTACAGTCTTCAATTAATAGATTATGGACATTTTCAGTTGTTAAATTGACCACTAGAGGGAGCCCATATTATTTTATGAATGCAATAGAAGCTTTGTAATTCTCACTAAGAGAAATTGATAGTAGGTAAGATCCACAAAGTCCTAAGTATGTGTGTTAAATCATAGTATGAAATCTGTAATAAAAATTCAATTTAATATAGTCAATGTCTACATTGCAGAGCCTATGCTGGGATAGCCCCCTAGTGTCGATGAAGCAGACGCTGACAGAAGGAGTTTTTCTGCCAGTGTCGGAACACAGACAGAAACCTCCCTTAATAACATTACTACGCCAACAGAAGCACTCTTCTGTTGGCATAGCTGCGTCAACACAGTGGGGTTTGTCAGCACAACTATGTCACTAAGAGAGTGTGGTTTTCACACATGCCTGACTGACCTAGCTATGCCAGTATAAATTTTAAGCATAGACAGAGCCGTAGGGCATGTCCACACTACAACTTTTTGCCAACTCAAATTATGTTGGCATAAAGCCGCTGCACTTAGTATATCGCTTGTGTGCGTCCATACTTATCTCCTTGTGTCAGTGCTTTGTGTACTCACCAGGAGTACTTCTTTTGATGCACGATGCGGTGCACCATTGTTAAGTAGTTATCCCAGTGTGCAACTTTCCAAAAGACAGGACACTGGACGATGGCAAGTTTTGGCAATGCACGATGGGGCAGTAACGAGTCGCACAGGAGTGACTGAGACTGTGGGGTCAAGTTCCCATCATGTAACTTTCTCCACCTCATAATGCTATCTCTATCCAACAATGTTTTGCCTATTTTGAAGATCCCATGATTCCACACGGGACTTGTCACTGTCTGCCATCTCTGACAGACGCACGGAGCCTGCACAACTCTGCACTATTGTCATGAGTGGTCCAGGCACAGGATGCATGATCCTTCAGTATTTGCAGAGGTGCAAGAACTGCAGGAAACATGATGATTTCCTGGAGGATGGATTGCTGTGGGACATAGCGAGAACCAATTTCAGGTTGTTGGTAGCATTAACAGAGCAGCTGCAAATGGTACACCACCACTTTTCGGCCCCAGAAACAAGCCCTGAACAAGCTTAGGATGAGGAGCAGTGGCTGCAGAACTTTTGGATGCTCAGGGCACATTCCTGGATCTGTGTGCTGAGCTTGCCCCAGTCCTCCACCACAGGGACATCAGAACGAGAGCTGCATTGACAGCGGAGAAGCAAGTGCTGATCGCACTGTAGAAACTTGCAACAACAGATTGCTACTGGTCAGTGGGAAATCATTTTGGAGTTGGAAAATCTACTGTGGGGGCCATTGCCATGCAAGTGTGCAGGGCCATCGATCGACTCCTGCTATGCAGGACTGAGACTCATGGCAATGTGCAGGACATAATGGATGGATTTGTAGCAATGGGGTTCCAGAACTGCGGTGGAGTGAGAGATAGCATGTGTATCCCTATTTTGGCACCAGAGCACTTTGCCACAGAGCACATCAAAAGAAAGGGTTACTTTTCTGTGGTTAGGCAAGTGCTGATGGATCACCAGGGAGGCTTCACCGACATTAATGTTGGCTGGTCTGGGAAGATGCAGGATTCTTGCATCTTTAAGAACACAGGACTGTTCTTAAAAATAATAAGCAAGGACTGGTGGATTACCATTGGCAAAATTGAAATGGCAGTAGCGATCCTGGGGGACTCAGCCTACCCCTTGATACCCTGGCTCATAAAGCTGTACACCAGCCAGCTCAACAGAACCAAGGAAAGATCCAACTACTGGCTCAGCCCGTGCTGAATGACAGTTGAATGTGCTTTTGGTAGATGGAAAGGACGCTGGCATTGTTTACTCACAAGACTGGATATCTGTGAGAAAAATATCCCAATGGTTATAGCTGCCTGCTATGTTGTGCATAATATCTGTGAAGCAAAGGTGGAAAAGTTGCCGCCAGTGTGGAGGGTGGAGGTGGAGCAGCTCAGACTGTCTGCTGAGTTTGAACAGCTAGACACAAGGGCTATAACAAGAGCTCAAAGCAGAGTTATATGGCTCAGAAAAGCTTTGAAAGAGCACTTTAACAGTAAACCACAGTAATGCGTTGTGGTGTACTGTGCTCTACCTGGCCCCGCTGTTTGGGGGTCTGTTGGAATAGTGCGATGCTTGGTGCACATCTATGAATGTAACACTGATAATGCACCTATTAATTTTGTGGTGCTTGCCTTAGATTTATGATGATTACAATGCATTTGTCAAGGATCTTATGAGTTGTGTCACAGCATACAATAACTAAGTGGGTGGTTTCAGTACCACTAGGCATTCTCAGCATATGTTGGAAACTGATAAAGATGAATTATTTTCCAAACAACGTTTTACTGAGTAATGAAAATACTTCAAAAAAATTCTGTGCAAGTTAAAAGCAAATGTATATAAAATCTTAATAAATGTATGGAACAGAGCTTAAAGAATGGGAAGGAACATTCATGTCCATTTTAGCTACACATACTGTGATGCTGCACTCTATATGATTTTATGAAAATATGCTAATGTGTGAATATAATGTAACTGGAATATGCTTCATGCAAAAGGTCTCTTGTAAGGTATCATTACAAAGCTTATAATCTACTGAGTGTGGTCATCCTATTTGTATAAATGTATCATTCTTGTATCTGAAACTAGAAATATGAAATATAACTCTGAGGTCGTATTATAATTATGCAAAGTGTGGGCCATTCATGGTGGCTTGGAATCTTGATGGCTCCTATCAACCAGGACAATTGATTGTAGATGGTTCTGTTTACTTGTAAGTCTTCCTGTATACATGTGTGTTGGCAAGTGGGTAATGAAGTCTTACAGTGACATGTGCAGGGATGCCCAGAAGGGGAGGCAAGTGGGGCAATTTGCCCCAGGCCCCACAGGGGCCCCCACGAGGGTTTTCGGCGGGTCTTTGGCAGCAGGTCCTTCAGTGCTGCCGAACATGCCTGGAGCAAGTGAAGGACCTGCTGCTGAAAACCTGGAGCTCCTTCTGCTCCGGGTCTTCGGCGGCAATTTGGTGGCGAGGATTCCTTCCGCTCCGGGTCTTCGGTGGCGGGTCCTTCACTTGCTCCGGGACCCGCCGCCGAAGTGCCCCAAAGACCCGGAGTGGAAGGACCCCCACCACCAAAGACCCCAGGCCCCCTGAATCCTCTGGGTGCCCCTGGACATGTGATCATGTCACCTGAACTGGAATCCGTCTTTAACCTGGTACTTTTCCATTTAGAAGGAGGGATGGGAACTCCGAGAGGGACAAAGGATTCTCACCTTGTGCAAAAGATATATAAGGGGGTGGAACAGAACAAAAGGGGCAGCAGTCATGAGACATCCCCTAGCTACCACCTGAGCTGGAACAAGGACTGTACCAGGGGAAAGGATTGGGCCCAGACTAGAAGGAGGCTAGTCTGTCAAAGAAGCTTACTGGAACATCTCTGGGGGTGAGATTTAACTGCATTTAGTTTCTACTGTATTAGGCTTAGACTTGTGTGTTTTTGTTTTATTTTGCTTGGTAATTCACTTTGTTCTGTCTGTTATTACTTGGAACCACTTAAATCCTACTTTTTGTATTTAATAAAATCACTTTTTACTTATTAATTGACCCAGAGTAAGTATTAATACCTTAAAAAAGAAGAACAGGAGTACTTGTGGCACCTTAGAGACTAACAAATTTATTAGAGCATAAGCTTTCGTGGACTACAGCCCACTTCTTCGGATGCATCCGAAGAAGTGGGCTGTAGTCCACGAAAGCTTATGCTCTAATAAATTTGTTAGTCTCTAAGGTGCCACAAGTACTCCTGTTCTTCTTTTTGCGGATACAGACTAACACGGCTATTACTCTGAAACCTATTAATACCTTGGGGGGCAAACAGCTGTGCATATTTCTCTATCAGTATTATAGAGGGCGAACAATTTATGAGTTTACCCTGTATAAGCTATACAGGGTAAAACAGATTTATTTGGGGTTTGGACCCCATTGGGAGTTGGGTATCTGAGTGCTGGAGACAGGAGCACTTCTTAAGCTGTTTTCAGTTAAGCCTGCAGCTTGTGGGGGATGTGGTTCAGACTTGGATCTGTGTTTGCAGCAGGCAAGCATGTCTGGCTCAAACCGGGCAAGAGACTGAAGTCCCAAGCTGCCAGGGAAAACTACCTCTGAGCCTGTCTCAGCACATCAGGTGGCAGTCCCAAGGGGGTTTCTGTGATCCAACCCGTCACACATACATCAACCATGACGCTCACTGCATGTGAAGCGGTGGCTGTCCTTAATGTCCCCTGGTATGGAGTGGTAGGGGTAGGGCTGCAGACCCTGATGCCACATGGAATGTTGAGGGAGGGTGTAGGGTACTATACTGGAGCTCTCCATGGATTGCAAAGTGAAGCAAGACCAGGAATGTTGAACCTATAGATACTGCAGATGCTTGTGGACCTGTTTGCTGCCAGAGAAGCCCCATTGTGTCCTGGTGCATCTTCCTCTCCTACTCCTGGGCCTTCCTCCTGTCTGCTCTTTCCTTCTCTATAAAGTCTGCAGTACTCACCCTCCAGGCCCTCAGTTCACAGACTGGCACAGCACTGCTTGCAGGATCTTACTGAACATATCATCCTGAGTCCTCTTCTTTCTCCTCCATGCCTGGATCAGGCATTCTGCAAGTGTGGAGGGGCAACCCCTTTACGCCACAACAGCAGCAGCTACAGATAAAACACACAGATAACATTTTCAGTATAGTCACAATGGAAAGCATAAGTTAAGATTCAGAACTCGCTTCCCTTGCCCCCCAAAGTTTTAAACAAGACACTGACACTTCTGCTATGGAATGTGTGTGTAAGGCACTATTCATAGCTCGAGCCATAGTGAGTATGACACGCCTGGGTGAAGGAAATGAGGAGGCAACTGCTTGGTTGCATGAAATTATGAGTATAGTGTTACCAGATTTGCCCGTTACTTTGGGTATGCTCATTTATTTGGGTTACTCTTCTAGGGGAAGGGATCCTGTAATTCTATCAATGTACTGCTTGTGTCACTTGTGTTTTCATATGGAGCTCTACTTCTCCCTTCTGCAAGTCCCCTCCCAATAGAGCTATCCTGCAGGACGTAGGTTCCCTAGGGCTGGATTTCTCCAGCCCCAGAACTGGATGAACACCCACACACACATTAACAGAGCAAGTCTGAGCGGACCGGGTCAATCAGCACTGTCAAGCTGACCCCTTATATGTCTCTGGACTCACTGGGCTGGATGAAGCAGCACTTTCAAGCTGCCTCTCCTTGTATGCCCCTGGGCTCCATGGACTGGGTCAAGTAGCACTTTCAAGTTGTTCCCCTATGCGGCCTAGATTCAGCACGTCCCTATCCCCACTCTCACATCACAATTGTACTGGCAGCAACCTACTTGATGAGCAAACCCCCCAGTATTTTGGGCGCTGCAGGGATCTTTACCTTAGGTAAAAGAAGCGTTGCTGTAGAGTGAATGGGGGAAGCTAAAAACACAAAAGAGTAAAGTTCAGCAAGATAGAGAAGCAACCAACTTAATCATAAAAGTTATTTATTGAATAATAGTGATAACTACACAAGGAGAGCTAAACCAACATAACATACTTTATTAAAGGTTAATACCTAAGGTAGAAAGGAAAACAGAGAGAGAAAGAGGGAGATCTCACCCACTCCATGAGGCTTGAACTGGTCGGGGTTCCCAGGTGATGGTGGTAGCTCAGGGTCCTGAGTGCTGGAGACAGGCAGAGCCCCCAGCACGATCAGTCAGGAGAAAATTGAGTCCCAGTGGAACTGATGCATAGCTTGGATCTAAGCATCAGAACACTGACTGGAGGGTGAATAGGGGTTTTTGTAGAGGAAATACAGTAGTTCAAGGGAGAACACTAGATTTGTTTATAGGTAAGCTGATGACTCAAGAATTTTCTTTAGGCTAGACAATAGGAGCTGATCACTCTTGGCTATGGGTGGTGTTTTCTTCCAGGGAGCTCACAATGCAACTAGGCAGCTTCAGTATTTTGGATATCAATCAACGATTCATTACTAGAATTGGTCTGATAATTGCTGAGCTGGGTGTGTGCAGGCATAGGTTCATTAGCACCTGGAGCAGAGATTCCCATGATTCAGTGCTTCCCTGCTTTTTCTGGTCCCAGAGTTCAGTGCGATTCTCTGTTCTCCATTCTGTATGCAAATTGAGATGTCTCCCATCTTTCATGCAGATGAGGCTAGGGGAGTTGTCTCTGCTCTCCATTTTGTATGCTAATGGAGATGTCTTAATCTTGTCACCCTTGTCAGGAGGGGTCTAGGTGCGTCTCCCACTGCCCTTCATTGCTCTCTGCAAGTTTTTTTCTCTGATGGGTTTTGGTTTAAGCAGAGGCTGGGGTGGGGTGGGGAGTGTCTTTCATGAGTCAGGCTGGATACTGCACCCTGGTTCCCCAAGAACACAGAGCTGACTGGTATCAATAGGGTAATGGCACTGACTACTGCACCATTTCCCACAGACTATGGTGATTTTAGCTGATATCTCACTCCTGAGGGTAAAAAAGGCACAGAGAGCACAGCTGCTGTTGGTGTCCAGAAGCCACCTGGGCCAGTATGCCACTAGACTGTTTACTGCCATGGAGCCTGCTGAAGTTACTGAAGAGTGGCATGGGCTGCCATTCCTAGAAACCTTTGGGAGAGGACTGCGGAGTACCTCCATGGAAGTTTCATCAAGATCACTCAGGAGGATTCAAGGGACATCCCTGTGTACATAAACAAAGTGCTCCACATGTCCCTGTTCCCCTCCCCCCCCCCATTTAACAACAAGAAAATGAAAAGCAGATGGCTCCACCTCTGTCCGTTGTACCACTATCTATTCCTGCACAAGTAAATTAATGAAAAGTCAATACCTATATCCTGCTAAGTTGGGGATACCATCACTGCAATGGGAAAAAACGGTTACCCATCTTTTGTAACTGTTGTTCTTCGAGATGTGTTGCTCATGTCCATTCCATTCTAGGTGTGTGTGCACCTATGTGCGTGGTCATGGGAGATTTTTGCCATAGCGGTATCCGTAGGGCCGGCCTTGGCGCTCCCTTGACTGCCGTGCCCATGCGTCGGTATCAGGCGTTGCTGGCCCTACGCCCTCAGTTCCTTCTTGCCGACAACTCCAACAGAGGGGTAGGAGGGCAGGTAATAGAATGGACATGAGCAACACATCTTGAAGAACAACAGTTACAAAAGGTGGGTAACCATTTTTTCTTCTTTGAGTGCTTGCTCATGTCGATTCCATTCTAGGTGACTCACAAGCAGTATCAACAGAGGTGGGCTCAGAATTCAGTCTTGCACCTTGCAGCACAGCTCTGCCAAAGCCAGCATCATCTCGAGCCTGCTGGGTCAGTGCGTAATGCGATGCGAACATGTGGATAGATGACCAAATAGCGGCCCCACAGATTTCTTGGATCGGCACCTGTGCCCTTGTTTAGTGTGCCATCATGATCACCGGCAGGGGCACCTTTGCCAGATCATAGTAGCAACGGATACAGTCCGTAATCCAGGATGAGATTCTGTGAGTAGACACCGGACGACCTTTCATCCTGTCCGCCACTGCAACGAACAACTGCGTTGACTTACGGAACAGCTTCGTTCTATCTATGTAGAATGCCAACGCTCTCCTGACGTCCAGGGTGTGAAGCCTGTGTTCCTCGTCCGAAACATGGGGCTTCCAATAGAAGACCGGTAAGTATATGTCTGGGCCAGTATGAAACTGAGAAATGACCTTGGGCAGAAATGCCGGATGTGGTCACAGCTGGACCTTGTCCTTGTAGACCATATAGGGCAGCCCCAAAGTGAGCGCTGTGATCTCAGACACCCTGAGAGCCAACATTATGGTGACCAGGAATGAAACCTTCCAGGAGAGAAGCAGGAGGGAGCAGGAAGCCAGAGGCTGAAATGGAGGTCCTGTGAGCCTGGACTGCACAATATTCAGGTCCCAGGGCAGGACTGGGTCTCGGACATGTGGATAGAGACACCATCATAGGATGGATGAAGAGAGACCTGCCTTGGAACGGAGGCTCCAAGGCCGAAATGGCAGCCAGGTGGACTTTGATCGAAGAGAAGGACAAGCCTTGGAGTTTGAGGTGCAGCAGATAATCCAATATGCCCTGCAGTGAGGCCTGCTCAGCCATGAGACACCACTCTGAGGCCCAGCACTCAAACCATTCTCACTTAGCCAGGTAGGTTGCCTGGTGGAGGGTTTCTTGCTACCCAGCAAGACTTTTTGGACACTGCTCAATCACGCCCACTCGTCCGTGCTTAGCCACGCAGTAGCCAAGCTGTCAAATGCAGCGCTGCCAGGTTCAGGTGCAGCAGATTGCCATGGTTCTGGGACAGCAGATCCGGCCGAAGAGGCAGAGGAAGAGGGCAGCTGCCGAAAGACTCAGCAACATGTCGAACTAGTGCTGACTGGGCCTTACAGGGGCTACCAGGATAACCGTTGCCCTGTCCTGCTTGACCTTCACGAGGAGCCTGTGAATTAACGGCACTGGCGGGAAGGCATACATCAGTCCTCCCAACCATGGAATGAGGAAGGCATCCAAAAGGGAACCTCTGTCCAGGCCCCGAATGAAACAGAACACATGACACTTCCTGTTCTGTCTGGACGCGAACAGGTCCACCTGGGGAGTCCCCCACCTCTGGAAGATTACGTTGACCACCTCTGGATGGAGCGACCATTCCTGGCGAGACGAGAAGGTCCTGCTGAGGCGATCTGCCAAGATGTTAATGGTGACTGGCAGGTGGGTGGCAACCGGATGAATGGCATGCTTCACACGAAATTCCCAAAGGCTGAGTGCCTCTTGACAAAGGGCTGAGGACCTGGCACCGCCCTGCCTGTTGACGTAACACATCGTGGCGGTATTGTCTATCAGAACCTGCACCACCTTGCCCTTCAGGTGGGGCAAGAAAGCCTGGCAAGCCAGGTGAACCGCCCTGAGTTCCCTGACATTGATATAGGGGGCGAGATCGTCCCGCAGCCAACATCCCTGGTGCTCAGCTCATCCAGGTGGGCTCCCCAGCCCAAAACCGAAGCATCGGAGACCAGGGTCAGCGATGGGGACAGGGTTGCTAGGGAACTCCCTGCAGCACTGGCTTGGGGTCCAACCACCAATGCAGGGACAAGAGGACGTGGTCCGGCACCCTGACCACCTGTTCCAACCCGTGTCTGTTGGGGATATAGACTAAGGCCAGCCACGCTTGCAGAGGTTGTAGATGGAGCCAAGCATAGGTGACCACGTTTGTGCATGTGGCCCATCAGACATAGGCAGGTGTGGGCCGTAGTGAGCGGGTGGCTCTTTAAGTGGGAGATCAAGTCCGACATGGCCTGAAAACGTGCCTTCAGGAGAAAGACCCTGGCTCGCATGGAGTTGAGGACCGCCCTGGTGAATTCTAGTGTTAGACTAGCATTAATGTGGACATCTTTATGTTTATTAACAAGCCCAGATCGTGGCAGGTGGAATTAACCAGATCAAGGCTCCTCTGCACCTGCTCCTGAGATCTGCCCTTGATGAGCCAATCGTCAAGATATGGGGAAATTTGGACCCCTCGACCTCTCAGGTAAGCTGCCACTGGTGCCATGCATTTTGTGAACACCCTTGAGGACAAAGTCCAGTCAAAAGGCAGTGCCATGAACTAGAAATGGCTCCTGCGTACTATGAAGCAGGGCATATGGCCAGCGGCATCTGATATACAAGCACATGGGCACGGCACTCAAGGGGGCGCCACGGCCGGCCCGACGGATACCGCTAAGGCAAAAATCTCCGGTGACTGTGCACACACTTAGAATGGAATTGACATAAGCAAGCACTAGAAGAAGAAATAAATTTACACACTTACCCAAGGTTCCTTTCCTTGCATTGGGCTTACCTGTGCTCTCCTGCCAGGACTGATGTGGAATTTCAAACAGGTCATGGCTCATATCATAGCTGGACCCTCCATTTGAATGTCCCCCATCCTTCCCTTCTTCCTCCTCCTCCATCTTCTCCTCACTGTTCATGGCAGAGATCTCTGTCTCAGGCTCCTCGAAGGTATCTATGGTGATGTGGAGGGTATCAGTGGGGTTTCTGCCAAGTATGACATGCAGTTCTGTGTAAAAGCAGCAGGTCTGCAGCTTGGCATTAGTTCAACTATTGGCCTCCCTGGCCTTCTGATATGCCTTACGCTGTTCCTTCATTCACACAGCACTGCTGCTGGTCCCTGTCATACCCTTTCTTCTGCATCCCCTAAGCAATCTGCTCATAGATATCCACATTTCTGTGACTGGTCTGGAGCTGTGCCTGTACAGCCTCTTCTCCCCACAGACCCAGGAGATCCAATATCTCCTGTCTACTCCAGGCCAGAGAGCATCTGGAGCATGTAATTGGCATGATCAGCCAGGCACAGTTCCACCTCCCCCCCTCCACTCCCAATCTCCATGATCCCTGGGCAATAGAGTTCACAATTGTGTCCAGAGTGGTCAGTGTTGGGCATTGTGGGACAACTGCTGGAGGACTGTTAGGGTCAACATAGTTAATGCAATGTCTATATTTGCACACTGCCAACCTCAATACATTGACCCTGGCTCAACACCACTCAGAGAGGTAGTGTTACTACGTTGGCATAATGGAGAGCTTACATCAGTGGGAGACAAATTTAAGCGTAGACACAAGGTCGACGCAAGCTGGCTTATGTGGACCTAACTTTTTAGCGTAGGCCAGGCCTTAGTGTGTGTGTTAATCTTAACACAAAGCATGAAGCTAAAACATGCCAAGTTTGGGAGACTGGATTGCTTTAAAAGTAGATTTCTAGAGCCTTTAATGAGTGTTTTACCTATACATTGCTTGTTTAAATGCAAACCAGGCTGTTAATGACCAAAAAGTCCCAGTCTCTTAAGTCTGTTCAGTAGCTAGCACGTCAAAGGAACTGATTTCCTACGGCAGAAAAAAGTCACCATCAAAACTGGGACTTGTTGGCAGCCTCAACACAATGGCCAAGATTTAACTGCATGTGGGGACTGAACTATCTTTTTACCACCTGCATGTGGTCCCTCTGGGGCACACTTAAGGCACATTATTGAGACAGCTTATATTGTTTTTTGACCATACTGTACATGTATGAGAATCAGAGAAATTCAGTATTCAGATGCTTCTTTCAATATAGTAAGCAGATACCTTTTGCAACCTGCTGGGGAGGGGGAAAAAAAAAAACCACCCACATTCCATATACCGGATAAGGTCCAAACTAACCTTCTTTCTGGAGTTTGGCATTATTAACAGAGAAAACACTAACATAACAAAATCATTAACTCAAACTTTCTCCACCAGCCTGGCTACTCCTATAGTTCCTCCCTCAGGACTGTTCAGCCTTCACCCTAGATCCCTTCTCCTCCAAATTTCTGAGTAGGCAGCTCTTCCTACACAGTTCTTGCCAGGCTGGATTATACCCACAGCAGGGTTGTTTCTATTCATGTCTAAACTTTCTGTTGAAGCTTCTGTACCCTAAGTGACAACACTTAGTTTTCAGGGAGAATAACTCAGTAACAGATTAATTTTGTTGTTGGAGCAGCAGTTTACACTGTGGGAGCACCATCAAATGGCATAAGTAGAGCAGTTTCAACACCCACATAACCATATTTTCTTTCTCATATTCTGGTGGGATAACAAGTCACCATCCTCAGTGAGTAAGCAGAAACCACTTAATTCTGTTGCAATACATAGGTAGTACAGCACATCAACATTTTTGCATATAATGTTCTTTGTAAAAACAAAACAAAACAAAAACTTTTTAAAATGCAACTTTCAAAATTATCAAAATCTTCTCTTTGTCACAAAATGTCCTTGATTTTTTTTATTACAGAAGTTACTGAATTTTTAAAAAATTATTTTTGAAATTTTACATTTACCAAAACCCATGTTTTCGTACTAAAAGCCAGATTTTTGTTAAATGTCATTTTTCAAATCTTCTACTTTGGTAAATTCCAGTAAGAACAAATTGTGGAAGTTTTCACAAAAAATTGAAATATGTTTGTTTTGAACCCTGCACAATGGAAACAATTTCAAATTTTTTCACAAAGTTAGTTTTTTGCTTTTCAACCAGTAATAATTATTATTGTCATTACTATTACTTATTTTGAAGTTCCCTGCTACAGAGAATTTGCAATCTCTAGGCAATGGACAAAAGAATAAGATGCACTGGGAGATCCAGAGGAAAGTTACCTTAAGTTAAGATTAAAAATGCTCATATTCCTCTCATCTTAATTTTAAATAAGAACATAAGAATGGCCATACTGGGTGAGACCAATGGTCCATCTTGTCCAGTATTCTGTCTTCTGACAGTGGCCAATACCAGATGCTTCAAAGGGAATGAACAGAACACAGCAATCATCAAATGATCCACTCCCAGCATCTGGCAGTTAGGGACTTAAGGACACTCAGAGCGGGAGGTTGCATCCCTGACCATCTTGGGTAATAGCCAATGATGGACCTATCCTCAATTAACTTATCTCATTCTTTTTTTAATCCAGTTATAGTTTTGGCCTTCACAACATCCCCTGGCAATGCGTTCCACAGGTTGGCTTTACATTGCGTGAAGAAATACTTCCTTTTGTTTTAAACCTGCTGCCTATTAATTTAATTGGGTGACCCCTGGTTCTTGTGTTATGTGAAGGGATAAATAGCATTTCCTTATTCACTTTCTCCACACCATTTAGGATTTTATAAACCTCTATCATACTCCCCTCTGTCATCTCTTTTCCAAGCTGAACAGTCCGTGTCTTTTTAATCTTTCCTCATATGGAAGCTGTTCCATACCCTTAATAATTTGTTGCCCTTCTCTGTACCTTTTCCATTTCTAATACATCTTTTTTAAGATGGGTGACCAGAACTGCCTGCAGTTTTCCAGGCATGGACATATCATGGATTTATATATTGGCATTATATTTTCTTATTTCTGTCCCTTTCCTAATGGCTCCTAACATTGTTAGCATTTTTGACTGTTGCTGCACATTGAGCAGATGTATTGCAGAGTATGATCCACAATGACTCCATGATCTCTTTCCTGAGTGGTAAAAGCTAATTCAGACCATCTTTTGTGTATATAGTTGGGATTAGGTTTTCAATGTGCATTACTTTGCATTTATCAACATTGAACTTCATCTGCCATTTTGTTACCGTCACCCAGTTTTGTGAGATCCCTTTGTTGCAGTCTGCTTTGGACTTGAGTAATTTTGTAGCATCTGCAAACTTTGCCACCTCATTGTTTACCCCTTTTTCCAGATCATCTATGAATATTGTGACAAAGTTCCTTCTCTACCTTGGTAGGTCCTGCGCTTATTGAGGAATTTGCTCACTTCACAGATTCACCCTGTGGGTCAGGAAACAGTCCAGAGACCTTCCCCTCTTGTAGAAGCTATAGTCCAGGTCAATTCCTCCTGTGTTTGATCAGGAGTTGAGAGGCATGGGGGGAACCCGGGCTCACCCTCTACTCCGGGTTCCAGCCCAGAGCCCTGTGGACTACAGCTGTTTAGAGTGCCTCCTGGTACAGTTGCACGACACCTACAACTCCCTGGGCTACTTCCCCATGGCCTCCTCCCAACACCTTCTTTGTCCTCACCACTGGACCTTCCTCCTGATGTCTGATAACGCTTGTACTTCTCAGTCCTCCAGCAGTACGCCTACTCACTCTCAGCTTCTTGCACACCTCTTGCTCCCAGTTCCTCACACAGACACTTCCTCTCCTCTGGCTCCCCCTGGCTTGACTGGAGTGAGCCCTTTTATAACATCAGAGGGGCCTTAATTAGAGTCAGGTGCTTAATTGCCTCACCTAACTCTTAGCAGGTTAATTGGAGTCAGGTGGTCTATTAGCCTGGAGCAGCCCCTGCTCTGGTCACTCAGGGAACAGAAAACTACTTATCCAGTGACCACTATATCTCCCTTCTGCTACTCTGCTGTTCCCAACTTGTCTGGGTCTATCACAGTATGCTGAACTGCACTGTATGTTTTTGGTTTACAGGCCTCATGAAAGCAGTGAGTCTGAAGAATTTGAATAATAAAAGTAGGGTGAATTGAGATTGGGAGTGTGTTCCCATAAATGAGGCAGCAAAAGAAAATATGAAAATGAGATTGAGAAAAGGTAACAAGGAGGCATCAAGACTGGCACAGCTGGCAGCAGGAAGTGAATGAGGAAGAACACTGTAAAGATATAAGATCTAAGGGCCAGGGTGGAGTTGTGTAAATGTACATTTCATATTTACATTAAAGATTCATTTTCTACGGTTTATATTTCAAAGATTTGTCTGGGAAGTGGTTGTCTCTAAAGAGTAATCATAGCAGCTAGCTGTCTGAATTACATGGGATAGCCATCATTGTCTCCTATACCCATCTCCTTAATCATCCTCTCCAAACAGTTACAAAATCTGGAAGTTTGACCCGAACTGGAAAATCTGGTTGTGGGGTGGAATGGAGCAGTCAGGCTCTTCATCTTGCTCGCATGCAAGGACTGCTATCCTGATGAAATTCTCTTTCTTGGCTTATATTTTTGCCTGAATGCGGAAAGCTCAGTTCTTGTACTGAAGAGAGATTTAGTTTTGCTTTCTGTTCTGGGTGTCATTGGGGAAATACACTTTTCACTGTTTGGGTTACAGGCATCGAAGAATACAACAAATGCTTTCAGTTCAGAGAATTACTTTTCTAATAAGGTTTCAAATTTCTTTAGAGAAAGCTTTTTATGACATGTTGTTTAGATGAGTCATCTGGATCTCAAGCTGTGGAATGCTAACATCTTGATCTTTTACACCCTGCACCACCATTTATTTCCCTAGTATGCGAATAGGCATCAACTTCAAAGCCTAGTTGGGAACATGGACATTATGCTAGGCAGTATAACATTGCCCGATTAATCCTTGTCAAGTGCTTTGAAGATGTAACACTCTGTGTAAGTGCTGAGTAGTAATATCTAACACCCAATTCAAAATCTTCACAGTACAGCAAAACGGTTCTCCCATGGACAGGCATGGAAATTCCTCTACTCATGCAATGCAGTACTGCTCCAGTGTGAGCTGCTGCTCCAGCAACAAAACTAATCTTTCACTAAGGCTACATCTACACTAGCACTTTTTTTGGTAAAACTTTTGTCAGCCAAAAAGTGAAAAAACACACACCCTGACCAACGTAAGTTTCACCAACAAAAGCGCCGGTGTGGACAGGCACCTCTATTGACAGCACCCATTGCCATAGAGTGGCTACACGGGAGACCTTACAGCGTCACAGCTGCAGCAGTACAGCTGTGTGGCTATAAGGTCTGTAGTGTAGACATAGCCTTACTGAGTTTTTCTCCCTGAGAATTAATAGTCTTTCCATTTAGGGTGCAGAAGCGCCACAAAAGATTTAGACAATTAGAAGCAGCCCAGCTCTGGGTATAACCTGGTGCCCCAAGAACTGTGTATGTATTGCTGCCTACTCAGAAATTAGACTTCCCTCTGGCTTCCAGGAAACTGCTTTTACAGAGATCCCTTGTAGTGTCTGACGGGGACTTCAGCCCACTGGTGCAGGGACAGGGGAAAATACCTGTGCCTCCCCAGTTCAATTCAAGGAGTGTGATGGCCTAGTTCACGCACCACCACCATAATTACAGAGTTTAGTAACTGAGAACTGACCTAATAGACAGGCCTCTTACAATAGTTTGCAACAATTGCAGAGGTGCAAAATTGCCCCAGACACACCGTTTCAAATTTGCCTTGAGCCCACTCTACAGAGGCAGCACAGAGGTGGCTCTGTACACGTTGTGTGGGCCATTTGTGCTGCTGAGGCTCTTTAGCAGTACTGCCACAAACATGTCACAGGGGATCTCTGAATCTAGTCTTTTATCTCCATCTGTTTCCTCGCTGCAGCCTGTATGCTGCTTAGCAGCAATAATAAAAATATGATCTCTGCCCAGAGATTAACAATGACATAGAATGAATGTTTAAACATGTACATAATAATTCACCTAGAGACTGGAAAGGGAGATATATTTGCCTAAGCAATATGGTTGTACTATTTATCGTAAGCAGCAGGTGAAAATCTATTTGTGATTGCAGGTGAGTGTTCACCACTTCTATGCAGTCAGAAAAAAATCCTCAAACATTTTACATTAAAAAAACACTTAGAAAAAGAATTCAGGCATATAATTAAATAAAAAGACATATAGCGCCCATCCTGCAAGAGGTGCACCCTATACAAATATGGCCCCTACCCGAAAGAGCTTACAGTCTTATAAACAAGAAACAAAATTGCATTCAATGAAAAACTATCTCCATAAATTAGAAATAAATGTAGTTTTGTTACTGGTTTCTGTAAACATGCAAATTAAAGAATGTTCATCATACTATTATTGAAGTATTAGATATTAAAGTGAGAGGGATATAAAAACGTCCTGTTGGAAAAGTTACTATATACATTTAAATGTGTGTATCTAAAAGTTCTGAAGTAAAAGTGATTTTTAGGTCAGTTCTCACAATTCCCTCTAGCGCATGGCAGCTTCATGTAATCAGCCCTTAATGCCATCACTGGTACAGATTGTACATATTGCCCACATTAGGGCTTGGGAGAATATAATTTTTGGTTTATTAAGGATGTTAGGAAGAACACGTGTATCTAATAGGTTATTTTAAAAAGTACAAGCTGTGTGAAGCTGTTCAAATGTTAGGAAAATTAGCAATAGACTTGGTAGGGCTGCATCAGAAGACAGAGAAGACAGTAAAAAGTACGTAAGTCATAGTATCCGATTATCAATTTTATATTTAAGATGGCCATCATCACACAACCAGATGTGACCAACCATATCTAAAGCTTGAAATTATTTAATTTTTAAATAAACTGTAGCAAGTAGTCCATCCTACATTCAAGTTATGTTTTCTGTAAGTAAAGCTTCTTCACTGTACTTGTGTTTGTTTTAATATTACTCAAATGTACAATTAAATGTACATAAGTTTGGGTTTGATGTTGTACAATTGTTGTACATTTGTACAATAGATTATTCATCTTCTGCTAGTCTTGCCTCTGCAGCCGAGCCAATACACAAAAGTTTGTTGAAGGGGGATCTACATAAACCCAATTTCCATTCCCCCATGCTGTTATACTTCCACTTGTTAAGCACCTGTACAGTGGTGTGGCTTAACATTACATAGGGGAGAGGGCCCCAGCATAGAACTCTCTCTCCCTATAACAACTCGCCTTGGTTGTCTCTCTGTCCAGTGAAACTGCCTCAGTTCTCCTGCTTTTAGAACTTTGTGCACCGAGAGATGAGACAGGATGCAACTAATTTTGTTGTTCATCTCTGACCCAGAATAGAATTCAGCTCACTTCGGTACCTGTGTTAGCTCTGCAGTGCTGGAAGACAAAAGTACCATAAAAGCGTAATCAATAAAGTAAACAAAACGCACACACAGCATCTGTTGATTAAGTGGCCATTGCCATTTCTCTGACTACAAGTGGACCTTAACAGACCAACTTTTAAACTTACTGCCATACCTTTTTCCTCCACTGAGTTATGCCAGGAACATTCAGCAATGATGGCTATGTTCAGTGTGGGTGGATGGTCCATTTACTTGACAGGTCTCTACCCAGCACTGAAATCCTAAATTTTTAACAACTAGATAGATTTCCCAAACAGATGAATTTTGGAACCTCATCTTAACTTTACTCCCCACTCCCTTTAAAGGGACACTTGTTAAAAATTGTCAAAAGCAAAAAGAATGATTCACAGGAGATAATAAAGCAATATTGAAACTAAAACTGTTACTTTTTAGCTAGTTGAACTACAGCACTCAAGTCAGTCTTGGCAGCCTTTGCATACTGTAGTCATTACACATTCAGTATTATACTTCATTTCAGAATCTTAAGGCAACATTATGGAACTTTAGTTTTTGCATTCAAATTCAATGTTACATTACAACGTAAGATTACTAAAGTTGTGCAAGTGGTTCCGTTTAGAGGTAATCGAGTTCTGCACATAAACAAAGAATTTACAGTAAGTCATTTTTTTAATTTGACACGGTTTCAAAGTGATTTGAAGATCAACGAACATATACTATTATGCATATAGAAGAATCTTCTTTAATGAAGGCACTTTTACAAAATCTGACATGCACCATCTACCTCTTGAGCTTTCGCCATTCCTAGAAATGTGATTTTTTTTTTTAACGTATTAACAACAAAACCTGTAACAAGCACTTCTGTACGAACACGAGACATTCAAATATACTTTTAAGGGGGATTCCAGCTTAAGATTTTTGTTTTTTTAAAAATTCACTGTTCCTTTTAATACTGCTTTTCTGGGATAAAATGAACTACTTTATTCACCATGTAAAACGTCATGCATACACATTCCATTGGAGTGACAGCATCCGAAGAAGTGAGGTTTTTACTCACGAAAGCTTATGCCCAAATAAATCTGTTAGTCTTTAAGGTGCCACCAGACTCTTTGTTGTTTTTGTAGATACAGACTAACACGGCTACCCCCTGATACTAGAAAACAAGAGCTTTACTCAACTTCCATAACAGCCTTGAATTGAAAGCGTTACTCAGCAATGAATGTCTTCTGCTGAGATATATTGTGTCAGTTTAATGCTATGCCAAGCTTGAAAAGAATCTGCTACACATATGACAAGTGACTAGGTAGCAAATAACTTTGCTCCCTCTTTCTACTAGTTTCTTATAAGATTACCTTGAGAAAGTGTCACGGCCTCACATTTGGTACTGAAGTTAATTTCAAGTTTCACTCTTCCTGAACTGTATTTTGGATACTGACTAGAGAGCCTAATTCTGACATGAGAGAATGAAAAGTTGCCTATGGAACATTGAAGATTTATATTTGATGATAAGCTTAAAAAGAACAACTAATTTTTGTAATGTAACTTATTTGCAAAATTCTTTGTACCTTTTCTTTTCCCACTAGGACTGCACTGATTTCCTGACACACCTATTTATAATAGAGACTAAGTATGACATCTGATTTACTCACCAAACTTAAATTTATAATGTCTTATGCCTATTTATTATTTGTGTACCAGCATCAGTAGTATCATAGCTCTAGAAATAGCTTTGTCTTTGCCACCCAGCAGAAGGAGGCAAGACATAAATGCAGTAAGTCCTACAAAAATAATGGCTAGTTTGTTCAAATTAAAAAATTCACAATAGAAATTTCTTCTCACCATAAAATTCTAAAAGATGTAATAAGTAATATGTATCTGACTCTAGAGGTTTTGACTGTCCCTTTAGCATTGAAAAGCTGGAAATGTAGTTTTTAAACAAGTGAACTGTTCACTTTACAAAAATGCAAATATTGCAAATAGGGAAAATATACTTCCTGGAAGGAGAGTCAACATGACAAAACAGAGATACTGTTTGCAAGTATATAATTAGCTCAACTGAGCAGGAATATCATACAGCAGATTTTGGGTAGCATTATCTTTGTCACAAAAATTGCTCACCAGTCAAAATGGCAGCAGTGCTTAAATAACCTTAAATTTCTTCCTTATAACATTGCAAATGCAGTGAAGAAAAGTGACTATTCAACATTAAATATAAAACCATTTAAAAAACACATCAGAATTTTATTGCTTGAAGAATACAGCATATGAAAAAAGCACAGGAACGTCCAAAGAAAAGGTCACAAGGAACCAAACATACTATCCCATACATACCAGATGCAGTAAAATGTTAACCTGAATTCTGCATCAGAAAAAACAAGTGTGAAATACCTAATTTTGTTTACTTAAAAGAAAAAGACTCATTTAAAATAGAAAGTGTAAGGTGTTACAGTACAAATTAGAAAAGCCAACACTGCACATTAACATTGTTTCACTAGACTAGATTTACTACCTTTGGTACTTAAGTCTTTACAGAAAACCACTTAGTCAAATCTTGTCCAACATATTTCATGAAAGTTTTTCAACTTAACATTCAACAAACTAATCTTTACTTTTTGAGCCATCACTGCACGGATGCATTTAGAAAATGTGCAAGTTTATTCAATATGTAACCTAACGACTCTAAAATTGAAATCAAAAGCCACTGGGCGATCCTTGCAGATCTGAATATATGCCAACTGTACTTGTTCAGATCTCTACTTAAAATGGGTACACTGTTTTCTGTTTATTTCGCTATGTAAACAGATTGCTGCACCCACAGCTTTTAGTCAAAAATTTTTACTAGAGAAACTTGTCAAGAGCATACTAAAAGAAAAGAGAGTGCATTCTTACACAGCTATCTGATCTGATCGTTTTCACTAGTATGCAAGTGGCTTTTCCATTCTGCTGGAAACAAGAGTACCAGAACATAGGCCAACATTTCTTCATTCAACATTAAAATTCTATAATGGACACAACTGTGGTGTATTTCTACACAAAGAACAGCTGCCCGTCCATTTATATAAACAGAATTTTCAAAGTCAACCTGACAAAAAGACTCCTTTCTCTTTCCTGATCCTTATCGTGCTGATTACTCTTGGGGCATACTTTCCTAACTAAACTTGGACAGAATCATTTGCACCTACTAACCTGTTTGAATGAAGAAAATGTTATTGTTTCACAAGGTAGCTGAGGAATCCATGGGTAACCTAGTCTGGAAAATGTTAACATTATGCTGACAACAATAACTAACTAATCAGGGTTAAATAAAAATCCCTCTTTTACTGAAACCAGGTTCATTAGCTTCAACTTTTGCCTTTGTAGGCTTGAACATTTAATAATTCCCAGTTAAGTCAATGGAACTAACACAATTCTGGTTCACCAAGTTCCAGCTTTACATGTGAACAATATGAACATGTCCGGACTACGCAAGTAATACCATCAATAACAGTTAACATTAAATTGGAGTGAAATAATAAGAATTATTAGTTCTCTACACTGGTCAGTCTTTGAAATGAAATATCCATTGGTTCAGGACTCTTCATAGATATCATAATAAAATCATGGGTTTATTATTTCACCCCTATACAAAAAAAAAAAGACAGAATTTCTACAACTCCTATTAAACATACCTTTTCCTAGCTTAGTGAAAATGTATCTTTTCAAATTTGTAACAAATGTGGTATTTGAGCACATATAATATTTATTGCCATATATATATATCCTCATTTTTAAAAGGACAAAGAATTCAGACTTTACTATGCTGACCTCTTTGCTTGTTTCCATTATGCAGATTAAGTGTCTACTGAACCACTCCCACCCCCCCAAAAAAGAAAAACAATTAAAAATTCTCTATGTAAGATTTTATAGTTTAGTTAAAAGGGAAGAGAAATGCAAATGTGGATTTAGAGCTTCTGTATAAATCTCACTATTTTATAAACTTGTTGTTTATTTTAACACTGTTTATTGATCAATGACGCACTGCTATCTAAAATTTCCATATACACCATTAAAAATCCAAAGTTGATATGATATTGAACCTTAAATCTTTAAGAGTTCAAAAAAAGACAGTTTTTACATGTACAGCACACAACAGCAGACATCCCTAGAATACCATGGCCAGTCCAAGATGCATACAAAATTACAGGTAAGCATTCATTTCACTGTTTTCATTGTGCAGGAAAGATATTTCTCAGTGGGACGAGAAACTCAGCTGGTGAATTTCAGATATCATCTTCATCATCTTCATCCTGAGAGGATCCTGCCTGATTGGATGCACTGGCTGACGCAGCAGCAAGCTGTGCTTGTTGGGCTGCTTGTTGCATCTGTAGCCATTCCTGCTGGGCCAGTTCTGCTTGTTGCTGTCTAGCCTGAAGACAGACAAAAATTAAATTGTTAACAAAACCCAAGACTTCCAATATCCTTTTAAGGAATTAGTATAGCACACGGGCAAAGATTACATTAATGGTCTGGCAGAAACTGCAGGTGCAAAGTACAAGATTTATACCTAAAAATAATCACGGTACATAAAGGGTATTCAAAAAACTGCAATGCTTTGCATTGAAATTAACATTTTTTCTTCATGTTGGCATAACCTATTTTTATGGTATGCTGTACAATCGTCATTTGGAGCATTTATACTCAGAAAACCAAAGAGGTTGGGGTAATAAAAATGTACTTGAAAAAAACCCTCAATTTTGGGGGTTGCACAGGATCAGAGAGGCACCACTTTCAAATGAAAAATTAACCAGGAATGTTGCAGAGTGGCTAGAATTAGCATTAACAAGTCTTTCCACCACTTACCCACACTGCCTAGGAAATACTGACCAGGAAGTCCAGGCCTTACTTTAGGCAAGACATTATTAAAATGGTAGTTCTAACTAAGACATTTTAGACCTTAAATGCAGTGCACACGGATTAGGATGGTGCTAATACTTCACATGTTTAGAAACGAATTCACTCTGAATATATGTTTGTTACGTGTGTCCTAAACAAAGCATGAAATTAAATTAAAAGGAAAAATGGAGGGTGAGGAAAGTGAAACATGCACAATATGTTATAGTTTGGAAGTGTCAGAACTAGTGAAGTAATGTAACAATATTCTTATTTAATAAGGGCCTAACCTTTGCAGCTGAACCTAAATTCAGCCCTATCATCCTCCACCTCCCAACACCATTTTTGCTTCTTTCTGAAATAAGAGTATCAAAGATTTCCCCATCTCCAAAAGATTGCTTGGTTTTGTTACATAAATATCAGGAATGTTAAGTCTAGTTTTGCTAGATGAATTTTCAAGATTCTCAGAAGTTTATTGTGAGTTAATTTTCCTCAATTCAAGGAGAGGGGATGTTTGACATTTGATAGGAAGTCTTTGTTAAATGATTGTTAGGTACTGAAGTTGAGAGTATAAAAAGTGCAAACAGAGTTTTATTAGAAGTCCCTTCTCCTCTCAACTGTCAGCTTTCACTTGCTTGTGATGTCATATTTTTTCTAGTACTTTAGTCACTATAGTCGCCTCCAAAAATAATTGGTCAACTGACCAGTCAAACATTGGCCAAATATTTTAAAGCACTAATTTATTAGAACAGTAATAACAGTAAGAAAAAATAGTAAGCCTTTATGGTCTCCAATCAGCTTAACCTTAGATAGACACTTATGCCTAATTACAACAACAACAAAAGTTCTTAACTGAGATATTTTAATTCAGAAAAATGCGGAACACAAATAAATGAAATTCTAAAAAATGAAAGAATGGTACAATGGTGCAATCAAAAAAGTAGGCCACTGCCTAAATCAGGGTATGCTTGCAGGAATATTTGAGACGATTTAACAGTTGTCATACAGGTGATTACTTGAACAGCTTGCCAAGTCCACTTAAAACCTGAATTTGCACTGTATAAAAAAAAACAACAAAACAAAACAAAACAAAAAAAGCCACACAACCAGCAGAAAAAAAATCTTTTAAAACAAAAATCAGGTCTTCTTTATAGATAAAGCAAAATAAAGCAAAAGCCCATTTCCCCCCTCCATATAGGAGGCTTTTAAAGTTAAGTTCACATTTCCATTCAAATCCCCTTTTCATTTTGAATTTTCCATAACTGGCCTATCAGGCAGAAATTTTCTGAACCTACTGTCTACCTAAGGATAATATTTTGGAACATTTCAGCAAGGACAATTCAGTCAGTCAATAAGAGTACAAAAAGATACTGGCCCTATTCCAAGAGTTGTGACAATTCTTTGAAAAGCTCTAGCACAAATGTGCTAGATTTAAAAAAAGTTGACATCTGCAAAGGAAATAACCCTCACTGAAAAGAGGCTTTAAATGTTTCAGTTAAAATTATTCATATGCAGTCGCTAGGGTTTAAAGAGAATCAATGTATTCACAGTCGATACTCTGGTGCACTTTTAGCCATTTTCACCAAAGTTCTAAACAAATGAAAGCAACACCTGAACACATTAGTAGTGGACAAGTCTAAGATACACATTCAATGTGGCAGGGCTCCATAAGAGTCAGTGGCTCTACAGCAGTTTCTCTCAACCTTTCTGATACCAGGGACCAGCTTGCTGCCTTCCAAAACTGTGTCAGGGAGATCTCAGGGACCAGAAACACTGCTCCACAGGACTGTGCACCTTTTGCTGGACAGATAATTCTGGAACTATTAGGTGCCACCAAATTATACAACCACTTCTTTACATTCTTTTTCTTTTGAAAATACTAGGAAACTTCATAAGGTTGCACAGCTAAGAACTCAGTCAGGAATTGCCAGAGTTAAGGTGTCCTTAATTTTAAATCTGCCTCCTCGTGCCATAATGCAGTATGCCAGTCTTTTAATTGCACAAATCAAGTCACTTCTCTAATATTACAACATAATTTTTTCCCTACAAACTTCAACCTAACGTTCACAATGAATGAGGATGCCTCTTGATTTGGATTTATTCATTCATTAAGGAAGTTACTTTTACAAATAAAGGAAAACTAGGGCCCTGATCTTACCAACACTTATACACATACATAATTTCTCAGGTGTGTAGATGAATATTTTAAGAATTGTGATTGTTATTTAAGCAGCCAGTATTCCTTCTGCATATAATCACTGGTAAATTCTGGATTATCAATAGGACTAATCACATGCATAAGTATTTGCAGGACTGGAGTGCAAATACAGCACTTGTTCCAACAATACATACACAAACTACTTTGATATATTGTTGAATAAAATAAAATGCACTGTTTTGGAATCAGATCAGAGATTTTTTTGTACAATATCAAATGAGGACCATTTTAAGTTTCATTTATTGATCCAATACACAGACTAGTGCAACTTGAATGCACTAACAATTTTATAATGCATTTTTTATTAATCTCTAATAATTAAAAAATTAAATACATACCTTCAGAGGACAGTGTCTACTAGATTAAACAATTTTAAAGTAGGTCAAAAATCAGGTCTAAATTGATAATACCTCTTTAAATGAAATGTCAGTTAATTATTTTAATTCCTCATTGTTTATATTACTCTCTCAGGAGTGTAAGAATATCCCTATCCCACCCATCCTCTACTTCTTTTGACCTGTGTAGAGTGCAGTTTTATTTAAGTTATCCACATTAAACTTCATTGCATTAAGCTTAAAAGAAAATAAAAACTTAAACTAACCAGTTTGTTATAAAACCAAACACTGCTTCTACAGCAGCCACATTGACTTTTTTACTCTTAGCATGAAAGGGGGGAAAAAGTATCTGTTAACTTATCACAGGACTATACCATTACATGTGTTAGCCGTGTGATAAATTTCCAAAGCTGGTGAAAACTTCAATTGTCTCATCATCATTATCTATTTAGCTATAATGTACTTGGCACTTTACAACATACAAAAATAAAGTTTATCTGGGTTTTAGCATTACGTAAGTTTCAGTAAGGCCAGTGAGGAGAAGGTTGCAACTAAGATGTGAGATCACAAGGACCTGAATAAGCATTTTCACCATGGGAACAGAAAGAAAGGAAAGGATGCAGAGGACAAGAAAAGCAATATGATTTGCATATGGCCAGGATATAAGTGGTGTAAGAGGGAGGTGTTGTAGATGATTGCCACATTATGAGTCTGGCAGAATAGCGGTGGTATCAATAGTAACAGAATGGGAGAAGAGAAGACTGTTTAGGAAGATAAATAATCAAATTTAGTCTTAGCCACTTACACTTGAATTATCTGCAAACCATCTCAGAGGAAGTGCTGGGAAGAAAGGCTGAGTTGCAGGACCTTGTCTCACATTAGGTCAGGCATGGAGAAATATATTTGAATTATCGTCATCTTAGAGTTCATAGTAAATCAACATGATTATACAGTGTCACTCAAGGGTAAAGGGAAAACAGCTGGGGAGACACGTTAGAGATTTAGCATTGTTGTGACAAACAAACTACCAGAGAGATGGAAATTACCCTTTTCCCCCATGAAATGATGGAGCCAAAACCAAGAAAGACATTTAAACTGAAATGATTAAGACACAAAATGAGTTACACCTAGCAAGGGACATAAAAGGCAATAAAAAGAGGTACTACAAATACATAGGGAGAAAGAGACGAAGGAAGATGTAGGTTCTCCCTTAGTGGGGAAGGAGAGCTAATAATGGATGACATCAAGGAGGCTGGAGTGTTCCCTATTTTGCTTCAGTCTTGGCTAAAATATTAAGTTGTGACTAGAAAATTAATATTAACAAGAATGGGGAAGGAACAAGCTAGAACAAGGAAAGAACAGGTTAAAATAGTTAGATAAGTTAAATATTTTTAAGTCGGCAGCGGCCAATGAAACTCACCTGAGGGTATCTAAAAACTAACTGAAAATCTCAACCATTAGCAATTATTTGTGAGAACTCATGGAAGATGGTGAGGTCCCAGAGGACTGGAGAAGAAACAACATTGTTCCTAATTTTAAAGATAGGAACTAAAAGGACATGGAGAATTATAGACCAGTCAGCCTAACTTTGAGACCTGGGAGATACTGGAATAAATTATTAAACTATAATTTGCAAGCATGTAAAGGATAAAATTATAAGTAAAACTGAACATGAATTTGTCATGAACAAATCATGACAAATCAACCTAATTTCCTTCTTTTATGGGATTACTGGCCTAATGAATGGGTGGAAGCCGTAGATGTGACATATCTTGATTTTAGTAAGGCTTTTGACACAGTCCACCTGACATTCTTATAAGCAAACTAGCAAAATGTGGTCTAAATGCAATTATTATAAGGTGTGTGAACAACTGGTTGAAAGACCCTACTCAAAGAGTAATTGTCAACGATTTGCTATCAGATTGGGGGGACTCACAGGGGTTTGTCTCAGGTCTTGTACTATTCAACATTTTCACCAATGACTTGGATAACGGACTGGAGAGTATGCTTATAAAATGTGCAGAGCACACTAAACTGGTAGGGGTTGCTAGCACTTCGGAGGACAGGATTAGAATACAAAACAATCTTGATAAATTGAAGAATTGGTCTGAAATCAACAAGATAAAATTCAATAAAGATAAGTGGAAAGTACTACACCTAGGAAGGAAAAAAGCAAACGCACAATTACAAAATGGGAAATAATTGGCTAGGTGGTAGCACTGTTGAAAAGGATCTGGGGGTTATAATGGATCACAAATTAAACATGAGTCAACAACATGATGCAGTTGCAAAAAAAAGGTATATTAACAGAGTGTCATATACAAAAGACAGAAGGTAACTGTCCTGTTCTACTTAGCAGTAGGGAGGCCTCAGCTGGAGTATTCTGTCCAGTTCTGGGTGCAATGCTTTAGGAAAGAAATGGATAAACTGGAGAGAGTCCAGAGTAGAGCAACAAAAGTGATAGCAGGTTTAAGACCTATGAGGAAAGGTCAAAAAAAATTGGGCATGTTTAGTCTTGAGAAAAGACAACTCAGAGGAGACCTAATAGTCTTAACATATTTGAAGACTGTTGTTATAAAAATTGGTCTAAAGGTTGGACAAGAAGTAACAGACTAATCTGCAGCAAAGGATATTTAGGTTAGATATTAAGAAAAACTTTCTAATTATAAGGGTAGTTAAGTTCTGGAATACGTTTCTAAGAGAGGTTGTGGAATCCCTGTCTTTGGTGGTTTCTAAGGACATGTGTCTGAGATGGCCTATGTACACATGACCCTGCCGCATCGCAGGAGGATGGATTAGATGACCTCTCAAAGTCTCTTCCAGCACTACATTTCTATGATTATAGTTCACAGAAATTGATCATTTTCTAAAATATTAGTTGCCATTTCCCTTCATATATACAATTGGACTAAAGAAAATCTGGTAATACAAGTAAAGGAATACAAAAAGTAGTTGAAAATAATTTTTTAAAACTCCAACATTTGTAAAAGTTTCTGTAAAATAGAAATACATGATTGAGTGGCATGGCTTTGATATCACCAGTGGTAAAGTAATACATTCATTTAAAACTCAGACTAATAAAACGTACACATTTCTATACAATGTCTCTGGCATGTCAGATCACAGAAGTAACAAAGAAAATTCAGCATCTTATTTATCCATTTGCATTTCTTGCCAGATATATTAACTTTGCAAGGTCAGATTCAATAAAATCTTTCATGGCCATGGAATCCATAGAACAGGGGATTCTTCTGGACTTATGCATGTTTCTGTGGCACTAAATCAGGGAGTGTCTAGTTCATTCAACCTCATTAGATTTCTTAGTCAGAAATATTGCCTCACTCACTTTTGCAAATAACTCCTGTTGCTGCCTTAGAAGTTCTTCTTCAGGAATGCCAAGATTTTCCAAACGAGAACTGGCCTTTCTTCTTTTTAGTGCTACTGTTTTGCACTCTTGTAAGACTTCTTTTACCTCACTGATATAGGAGCCAAAACCCAAGCTTTCTAGTGCTGCAAAAAAGAAAACATGTTGATCAATTAGCATAACTAAAATTTGTAGTCACATCAAAACAATTTCCTGTAATAAGATACCAACTTGTTCTGTCCTATAGATTCCTTATTTAAAGCGACCCACAACCGTTTTTTTTTTATTTGCATCTTTTTACTCTTCTGTTGTGCATAAAGGCCTAAGCGAGAGATTTTCAAACTGAGGGGCACAGAGGAACATTTGGGGGGCAAGCGGTGTCCCCAGGCGGCTGGGACTTGAGGAGGGAGCACTATCTCCAGCCCCCTGACTCACATCAACAAGCCATCCAGCCTGTGGGTCAGTGTCAACATCCACTGATGCTGTGCTGATTTCTGCTCCTGGCAGCCTCTGTGCCCAGTGCTGGCTCCGCCCCCAGAGACTGTCACACATGCCTTCCCACACCCTGAAAACCTAAGGGGCAGGTTTTGTGTCTATATTTCTCTGGGTTGGGGCAGCACAAACAAAAATTATAACTCAGGATGGGGGGAAAGAAGGGGAAGGGGCTCAGCTTCAAAAGTTTGAAAACCACTGGCCTAAGTCATATTCCCCTATTCCCTTCCTGCAGCAAAAGTGCACTGTCTTAAATCTTCAAAACTTGAGACTATCAAGTGTGCTCTTCTCTGGTTTTGCTGGTACTTTTAAATTTCTTAGCTATATTTGGTGAGGGAACTAGTCAGAGAAAAACAGCAAGACAAGGAGAGTTTAATTTCTTAGTTATAAATTTAAAATAATTTCATATAAACCAGACAAATGAATGGAACCGGTGCCATATTTCCCATTTTGCTTAAGAACAGATATATGGTAACATGTACCATACACACCACATCTGCCCAAAGTCCCATCCTTCTCCCATTTAAGCATAATGGACCAACCAGAAAAGTACATTTTCTTAATAGGCTGAAGTTAGCACCGATATGCAACAACTTGGCCATTTCAGGAAAGAAAGGATTGCTAATTTAAGACCCCACCCCCAATGTAAATAATAGTGTGTTGCATACCTAGTTGCAATTCAGTAACTGTCCTCCAACCCTCCCTAAAATGCTAAGACACTATTCCATCTTGTAGCATAGCTGGGACCTAATCATGGTTTTAATAGTCTCCACAAAATATACAACAGGTTGGATAGACAGCATCAGGGAACAACTGTTGTAACCAGGTTCCTAAAAGTTGTTTTACTGTAGATAGGATCCAACTCTTGTCCACATTGAGCTTTGAACCATGCTTTAAAGTAGTTTGAACTACTGGAAAAAGGGGTTCTGGATACACTGGTTTCAAACATTATTCAGCTAGCCACTGAAAATAGGATGAAAGCTACAGAAATATTTTGAAGAACTTGCCTCTGTACTACTACAGAGAGCATCTGTCTTTAGATTGCTAAATTGGTCTGCAGCCATGGGCTCCTAAAGGACTCTTCAATGCTATTAGATGCCCAAACAGCAGCAGTAACAACCATCTATTACTAGCCAGAAAATTAAACCCCATTTTAGCAGACAGAGACCTGTCACAGTGATTGATTCATTAGGGACCTCTATGCTTGATTATTGCACCACATATCTAGGAATGAAGTCAAACCCAGAAAAAGCTCCCTGTGGTATAAAACACATCTGCTTAACAGAGACCCTCCCCGTTATCACCTCCACCCTAGCATTCTGCTCTCAGACTCTATTCTGGATCCTAGTCTGTTTTAGACTAATCCCATTGAGGGTTTTGAGTACCAAGACACCTGAGAGATTGCCTCTCAGCCCCATGAGCATCTACAACAGCAACATTCCAGTGAACAAAGAAACAGATGACAAATGAACAGTGGGCTTGGAAGTGAGAGAGATAGACCAGCTGTTGGGAAAGATCTTATATTTGATGAGAAGAATGACTATGGACCTTTCCACTTTCAAAAGTCAGTGTAAAACTAATTTCTTCAATTTACTGGGAGAAAGCTTAGTGCTTCACACACACAAAAGGTCTCCGATTAATTAAACTAGGAAGATAGATTATCTGTTTTTAATATACTTTGGAAGCATTACAAAACTACTGTAATGGTGGCCACATAAGTACCTGGATAAATAGCCCCCGACTTGAATTTTATTTTTAAAAAAATAAGAGGAAAAGGTATGGTCCTTTCTTTACCAGACAAAAAGTGTTTGAAAACTAATTTTAAGCAACAGTTAAAGAAATGTACTTGTTTCTTATTATGTTATTAGTAAAATCTTTGATTATTAAAAATGAAAATTGTAAAAACAGAATTTACTTGTGACATGCTCTAGTTATTTTGTACATGCTCTAGTTATTTTGTACATTTTGCAAATCTTAGACAATGAAAATCCATAAAGTCAGTCTTCCTTTTGTTTATTGTCAGTTTCACTTTTAAACTGGCAAATTTAGTTGACTGCATCTTTTATCTAAATTTAATTTTTTAATAAAGTTTATATTCTGTTTTCAAAATTGGTTTTAAAGCCTATTGTAGAAAAGGCCAACTGACATACCAGTATTACTTTATCACTGACAAATATTTTCTGATGAAGTTAATGGCACAGCCTTCAACAGCTTTGTTATTACTATTTGCACATGTAGATATCAACGCTCTGACCTATTTGGTTTACTTTAAATGCTACAGGTTTAATATCTACCAGATGTCTTAGTTTCAAAGCCAAGCAAACAGGTTTGACATTCTATTTCTAGCAAATAATAAAGTTTCCATAAATCACTAGATTTTAAAATTTGAATGCACTAATTTTAGTTTATTACTTATTCTTAATATTTGTATTGCACTAGCACCTACAGTCTCAACGGAGACTGAAGTCCCATTGTGCTAGGCACTGTGCAAACAGTGAGAGACAGTCAGGATACATCTACACAGCATTTTGGAGACAGCCTCTGAGCCCAGGTTGACAGAACTGGGTAAGTGGGGCTCACACTAATGCTCTAAAAACAGCTGCATATACAGCACTTTGAAGTTGCAGCTCAGGCTGGAGCTCAGGTTCTGAAGCCCATTACCTAAGTTTTGAATTTGCCAAAGAAACCTTGGCTCCCATTATGAAAAACTATGCAACCAAGACAGAACAGGTAACATGCATGAGTTTTTGATTTTGTGATGCCAGTTTTGGTCTGAATATGCAATGTATGACTTCATGCTTCTCTTAGTGGTATGTGCCAGATCTGATTAATATACCGAGACCTGGAGGAAGCTTTAGGCCCAGTTTTGTCATAACTCACTAATACAATTACAGTCAGTCACCATGAACCTCACCATAGGGACAAGTATCAGAGGGGTAGCTGTGTTAGTCTGGATCAGTAAAAAGCAACAGAGAGTCCTGTGGCATCTTTAAGACTAACAGATGTATTGGAGCATAAGCTTTCGTGGGTGAATACCCACTTCGTCAGACGCATGCAATATGCATGCGTCTGACGAAGTGGGTAGTAACCCACGAAAGCTTATGCTCCAATACATCTGTTAGTCTTAAAGATGCCACAGGACTCTCTGTTGCTTTACACATAGGGAGAATGCCTGCTATTCTTAAAAAAGTGTAAAGGTCAATATCTTCAAAAAGCCATGTCTGTAGGCTAGAGTGTTTGTGAATTAGAGCCCATTCTCAAACTTTGCTTTCTTTTAAGGGAATATGATTCAGAAGGCTGTGGTTTTGATGTTTCAAGTGCACTTGAACACCGGTGGTAGCCTATGTAGACTGCAGTCTGACTTAAGAATTATCTACTGGTTTTAGAGTGGTGTCTGATGGCCATTTTTGGTCATGTTGGACATCTCAGCAACATTTAAGTGACCAAAGCTTGTTGTTTCAGTGACTAAGATTACTGGTGTGTCCAGATTTGCCCTCCAGTCATATACAGAAAATAGCAGTCAATTTGCAGTGATGATTGATAGACAATTTAGATCACATCCCCTTCAGAGATTTGTCAGGTGATTCATTTTATTGAATTATACAAAAAAGCCTCGTAAAGAGCTCATTACTGATACTCTACCTGTTCAGAAAACTGATAACTAACTCTCGTCCCCTGTGGCCTTTAAGTTTGGCCTCTGCTCCACAGATACAATTGAATTGCTCTGCCAACTAGAGGGGTAAGAGATGTCTCAGAATCAACCCTGGAATCTTGCTGTTGATTAGAGATAGTCTATGTAAAAGGTTCACTCTTAGTCTTTTCTGTGTCTGCACGTTGAAAGAACTCTTTCAGAAGAGTGAGTTTGAGAGTCTCAGCGTCAATTTTGACCAGTTTGGATCGGAGGCAATTTAGTTGTGGAGCCGTATTCTTTATGGTGGTTTTTATTTTACAGTTGTATTATGTAATGGGTAGGATACGTGATAATACAAGGTACCTTTGCATAGTGCCTGTTTGAAAGTTTGTATTTTATTTTAAAAATATTAAATATTTTGTATTTTAATCAATGTACAGAATGTTTCAGTCTTAAGTATTTTATTAAATCTAAAGAAATATAATAAAGAATACATCATCATGTGTGGGCTTGCATTTTACATACTACTTATGCAATGCATTATTTAGAATAAGAAATACAACAATGAAATCTTCCAAATAAGTGTTTTTTCTAGGCTAGGTAGAGACTTGAATACTTTTAAATGTATCCTGTTATTCAACAAAACAACTATATTTTACCAAAGCATACTGAAATTAAGAGAGATTATACTGTCAATATTGAGTACAATAGCATGTAAAGCAAATAGCATATCTGCCATTGACTTCAGTGGGGCTCTGAGCAACAACAGGGATCAGCCCACATAGATCCAGTTGCACAGGGGTTCTCAAACTTCATTGCATCATGACGCCCTTCTCACAACAAAAATTACTACATGACTCCAGGGGCTGGGGGACTAAAGCCTGAGCCCAACCGCCCCGGGCCGGGGGGCAAAGCCCAAGCGCTTCAGCTCCAAGCAGAGGGCTGTCACCTGAGCCCCACTGCCCAGGGCTGAAGCCCTGCGTGGTGGGGCTCAGGCTTCAGTCCCAGGCGTCAGCAAGTCTCAGCCAGCCCTGGTGACCCCATTAAAATGGGGTCAAGACCCAATTTGGGGTCCCGACCCACAGTTTGAGAACCGCTGCAGTTGCAGGATCTTGCTTTAAAAACTAAATCAGAACTTCCATTAATTGAAAGAAACAGATTAAAATTGCTTTGGGCAAGGAATCATACCAAAAGCTAGTAGTGTTCCATTAAACTTCAGAAAGGAGACTTCAAAAAGAGGAGGAAACTAATTAATAAAGACATTAAAATCGAAAGGAAATACATTAGAATCCTTAGACTCAATGGAGGCCACTTAAAAATACCATAACAAAGTCATGGGCATCTGAACAGAAAGGACCTAAACAAAAAAATAGTTCAATTACAAGATGGCAATGCACAAGATGTTACTTGAACCAAACTGGTATCTTTCAGAAAATGCAAATCTAACCCCAGTAAAGCCAAGAGAAAGAAAGCATGAACTATGGCAGGGAAAATTAGTAGAGTATAAGGGATTTTGAAGAGCAAATGGTCAAAGTCATAAAAAAAAGCTACAAGGAATTCTTTAAATATATATGAACCAGAAAGGTTACAGAAGAAATGGTGATCTTCTAAAATACCATATAGCAATTCAAATTTAAAAAAAGCAGAGAAGCTAAATTATTTATTTTTTCCAATTTTTCCCACAAAGGATGTTGGTGATACCTACCCTAGACCTACTCTTTTCAGGTATTCAACTGACATACTGATGTGTCAAAAAAAGGTAGTGCAGAAACAAGAGCCATATAGTATGGACCATGATCTCTGAAAGAATGTAAGAATGAATGGGCTGAGCTGCCAATAAAAAGATGTAATCTCTCATTGAGATTATCTACTATACTGGTGATCTGGAGAGTAGCAAATTTTAAACAAGTTGGGGCGATCCTGGGAATAGAATACCCAACCAGTAAGGCTCATTTAAGTTCCAAGTAAATTGATTTAAGTGACAATTATAAAAATCTAGATGAATATGACAGAAAGAGCAAACTGCAGCTTACTTACTAAAAAATTGAGCATATCAAAGAAATATTTCCTTTAGTATATTGATAAAATAGTGGGCAAAGGAGAACTTACTGAAATGTATTTGAACTTTCAGGAAGCGTTTGACAAAGTCATTGTAGACAACTTAAAGATAGTAGTCAAAAAAAGCAAAATAAGTTTTAGAATACAGAATGGGATAGAAATATTTAAAATTATATGCACCACATAAATCTTAAATAATTTTCTTTAAAATAGTGATATTAACCCTCATGCTTCAAGGAATCACCTGATATGGTACTAATTCCTTCCTAACCTATGTATTTCTGAAGGATAATAAAGATAGCAATGAAGGTAGATGCAGAATATAACATTTTATGACAGTAACATCCTCCTTACCACATTTGATCATATAAATGGATAAACATCAACATTCATTTAACAAAATTTGATTAACACTGACAACCTGGAATTCAAGAAGAGCTTTATATCAAAAATTAGAACTTTGAACATACTAGCAATTATAACTTGACAAAATATTTGTTAGTAGACAACACATGACAGATACAGTTTGTCTGTGGTAATCATTTCACTTTTTAAAGTCTGAGTTTGAGAGGATTTTTAAGAATCAATTTTACTGCAAGGCACCATTTTCTTAAAATGTTAACTATAACAAAAGTTTACATATGGTTCATATTTTCTTATACTGCTCTTTATTATAAGTCATCATAACCAGACCTTGAAAAATCCACTTATATATAGCAAATAGGAAACTTTTTCTGGTGAATGGAGTTAGCATACCTCATCAGAGTCTGCAGAATCTAATTAATTGAGCATTTAGTACTTATAGTTTCAAAAACAACTTTCCATGTGAATTGATACAGACTAATGCTGGATAGTTTTCCTGAGCCTCAAGTTCTACTGCTTATGCTGCTATTCACTGACTTGCTAAGCAGCTGAGTAAAACTAAAACTCTGATCACTTTCACTACTACCTTAATTCACAACTTTGTGGGCAGCAATGAAACTGTCAAGAATTGTGGCAGCTTTCTCAAGTATCTGAGAAAAATGAACATGATTCTTGATAGGAGCAGCCCATGTGGCTTTCAGAAGCAGCTGTGGAAGTAACCCAAGTCATTAGTTTCATTCTGTTACTGCTTGAGAAAACTATGAGCAGCAGTGTCAGGCACTGGTTCTATTCACAGTGAAGGAACTCACAAAAAAGAAGGCTGGAGAGACCTAGAATAGCAGATACTCACCAAAATCAGGAGGCTCCGAGATTCGAGAGAGAACAAAAAAAGAACCAGAAAACTTTTCCATCAAGCAGCCACAGAAGGTGGGAGCCAACAGCCAGAAAAGGGTGCAATGGCATATTTTTAAATTTATACACCTATTACACCAGAACTGATACAAAAGATGAAGCCACAAAGCAAGTCCAGGAACAGTTTGGTAGGAATCCCAGTACCTTTCTTCTTACATCAGCTAGGGGATTGGTTTATCATCAGGGGCAAGAGCCTGGAACTCTCTCGTAAAGCCCACCTTCCATCCCCATCTTATATAGCGTATCAGCCTCTCATTTGCAAGTGCTTAGTATTTTATTCTATTTCTGTAAGAAACAGGGAAGTAATCTGCACAACCACCCTGAGAGATAGTCCTCATTTCACAGGTATGGAAACTGAAGCACAGAAATATAAGTGACTCACCCAAAGTCACACAGGAAGAGAACAAGGGCAGGAACTGAAAACTCCTGCCCCCTTCACCACAAAAGTAGCCTCCCTCTTGCAGTGCAAGGCAACAAATAATCTTACTCATGTTCTTAAAAATATTGACTTTTTCTGCCAGTACTTTTAGAGAAATAAATTGTAGGGTCATAGACCTAAAGAAGAGCTCTGTGTTGTTGGAAAGCTTGCCTCTCTCACCAACAGCAGTTAGCCAACTAAAAAAATATTACCTCACCCACCCTCTCTCTCTATTATCCCGAGACCGACATGGCTACAACAACACTGCATTAAACGAAATGGTCTGTCATCTACCAGACGACTGCCCCCGAGGCACTCACCTTGTATGACATGCTCTGGGGAGATGGTTTTCTTCTCAGACTTGTTACAGATCTCATTGGCCTCCGAGGAGATGAGGTGGATGAATTCAGTGCAGCAGTTCACCACCAGCTCCCGGGCATCATTAGCCACCCGGACATTGGGGAGAGTTTCTTTGATCATCTTGTTAATAGCAGCTCTAGGGATGGTGAGGTCGTCGTCGTTTCCAGACGACGAAGCCATTATATTTCACACTCACTCTCCGAGACTCTTTGAACTCAGATCTTCAGATCCAGAGCAAGACCCACGGGGCACCAGAGACCCGCTGCTCAGGGAGACCCGGGGCGGTGTTGCCGGGGCAGGTACCAAGCAGGGGATGAGAGCAGGTGCTGGAGGACGCTGGGTGCGGGGCGGGTGCTGAGGGGACCGCGCGCTGGGGGAGAAAGGGAGGGATCAGATCACGCCCGAAGGCGGGAGAGCGCTAGCGGGGGCCGGCGCGGGGCCCGCTGCCAGCTCCCCAGAGCCGGTGCCAGGAGCTTGGGAGCAGCCGTGGGAGGCGCTGCCCGGAGTTCAGGGCTCCCTCGGCTACAGCCTCCGCCACATCCTTCACGCGCCGCCGCCGGGTAGTCGTGCCATACTGGCCGCCGCCTTGTGAACGGGAGCCGCAGGAAGCCGTCCGAAAAGCCCGCGCACAGCTCAGCTCGGCTCGGCTCTGCACTCACCCAGCGGCGGCCGTTCCCTCAGAACCGAGAGCGGCCGGGAGGGGGAAACGAGCCAGCGAGGAGCACAACCAGCGACCAGCGCCACTTCCGCCGGAAGCCGTCCTCTGACACTTCCGCTTCCGGGACCCCATTCCCCGGAAAGCGCTCTGGCACAAGCCCCGCGCCCACCCTGGGGCACGCACACCCCGCGCTCCCCGCGCCCAGCCGGGCGTCGGAATCTGAAGTGGGGCAGCACTGGGCGGACGGCGCCGGAGCAAAGGGGCAAGGCTGGATCCGCGTGCTCACTAGCCTCGTGGCGCTGCTGTGTACGCAGCCCAGGCAGCGGTGCCTGCCCAGGGCAAGCGGGGGGAGGAGGGCGCACACGTGCAGCCGGCGCGATGCGCCCTGTGTTACCTCTGGGGCCTTTCTTCTCTAGCAGAAAAGGTGGGTTTTAATGTGGTGGACAAGACATGGTGAAGGCCCCTGTGGACCAGGCGGGGGTAGTTTAACACACATGAGCAGGAACTACCACTGCCTTGTCTGCACGCGGATTGTACTGGTTGTTACCACTTCCATGTGCGCTGACACGTGCTAAAACCCATCTTTTTTCCCAGTGTGGGCAAACCTTTACTCGTTAACAGTGCCCCTAGCTCGGGCTACAGCAGGCCCTACTTCACTGTCTGCAGTACATCCCCAATAGATGACAAGGCGTGATAATTTGTTTTCCTTGCATTCAGTGTTGTGACCTGACTAGGAGACTGGTGTGCACGGTCAATACCTTCAGAATAGTTTACTTCTCCCGGTACTTTATAGGCATCAGCAAGAGCTTGATATTACTATAGTTTTTCAGGACTTACAATGAAAAATGTCTTTCAAAATAAATTCAGTCCTCTTAAAAATAAGAATAACCTATTTTGATATCTATGTTAGTAGTTTCAAGGTTGTAGTTTGATGCAGCAGGCAGTGTTCTGTGTCTAAGTTTGGGCCATTTGACTAACCCACATTGCTACACAATCTCAATTTAACCTAGTGATTTGATTGTTGTTCTACTTTTAGTCCCACAGCTCCAATATTTATTTTTATCCCCAATGTGATACCATCAGCAATTCCGTATTTTAGGTCTACTATTTCAGCAAATAGGAGAGAGTTTCCCACCCTGTAATATCTGATGTATTGCTTAGAAATAGTTAATCAGGAATGACTAATCTGGAATGACTTCCCGGGTAACAAGCCTTTAACTGCAGACCTGTTGGTGGATTCATCAGCAGGTACTACAGTAAACCTAGATTTCAATATGCATTTCTGAGACATTTTGCAGTTGTCTTTATAAAACTTTTCAGTCACTGTTAATACAGTTTGACCCATCTTTAAGACAGTTTTTAGCCATCAAGTTGCACAGTATTCTACGTCAGACAAATGATATGTTGACTTTAGAAAGCTGAATAAGATGGCAACTTCTGGTTCTCTTTGTTGCATTTTATTGAGCAATCAAGTAATAGGAGCATCTAGTGGACAAAGTGACACTTTTTTTTTTCCTCCCATGTATTTCACAGAAGTAGCAGCATGGTCACATAGAGGTAGGGAATCTATTCCAGATATCTCCCATCCTCCAGCAGGGGTTGGGAACCAGGAGTTGGAGGAGGAAAGGAAATTAAGAAAAAACAGAGAGACACAAAAACATTAAAGGGGGAAAGAAACAAAAATGAAGATAGGGAAGAAAGAAATGAAGGGCAGAAGTAATAGTGGCCTCCAAGATGAACATATTTGTTCCACTGAATGATGCTGAATGTAATAATTAGGTACAGAATAAATAAGTTCAGTTATTAGATAAAGACCACATTCCCCTCATGAGCACTATGCAAACTACCCATTGACATCCCTAGGAGAGCTGTGGATTTAGGAGGAGTACTTAGTCCTAAACATATAGGCTGGGTAAAAACCATAATTAAAAATAAAATTCAGACCTCTCCCCAGAATAAGAAGAACATAAGAATGGCCATACTGGGTCAGACCAAAGGTCCATTCAGCCCAGTATCCTGTCTGCTGACAGTGGCCAATGCCAGGTGCCCCAGAGGGAGTGAACCTAACAGGTAATGATCAAGTGATCTTTCTCCTACCATCTATCTCCACCCTGTGACAAACAGAGACTAGGGACACTGTTCCTTACCCACCCTGGCTAATAGCCATTAATAGACTTAACCTCCATGAATTTATCTAGTTCTCTTTTAAACTCGCTTATAGTCCTAGTCTTCACAACCTCCTCAGGCAAGGAATTCCATAAGTTGACTGTGTTTTGTGTGAAGAACTTCCTTTTATTTGTTTTAAACCTGCTGCCCATTAATTTCATTTGGTGCCCCCTAGTTCTTATATTATGGGAATAAATAAATAACTTTTCCTTATTCACTTTCTCCACACCACTCATGATCTTATATACCTCTATCATATCCCCCCTTAGTCTCCTCTTTTCCAAGCTGAAAAGTCCTAGCCTCTTTAATCCCTCCTCATATGGCACACATTCCAAACCCCTAATCATTTTAGTTGCCCTTCTCTGAACCTTTTCTAATGCCATTATATCTTTTTTGAGATGAGGAGACCACATCTGTATGCAGTATTCAAGATGTGGGCGTACCATGGATTTATATAAGGGCAATAAGATATTCTCCGTCTTATTCTCTATTCCTTTTTTAATGATTCCTAACACCCTGTTTGCTTTTTTGACTGCCGCTGCACACTGCATGGATGACTTCAGAGAACTATCCACAATGACTCCCAAGATCTCTTTCCTGATTAGTTGTAGCTAAATTAGCCCCCATTATATTGTATGTATAGTTGGGGTTATTTTTTCCAATGGGCATTACTTTACATTTAGCCACATTAAATTTCATTTGCCATTTTGTTGCCCAATCACTTAGTTTTGTGAGATCTTTTTGAAGTTCTTCACCATCTGCTTTGGTCTTAACTATCTTGAGCAGTTTAGTATCGTCTGCAAACTTTGCCACCTCACTGTTTACTCCTTTCTCCAGATCGTTTATGAATAAGTTGAATAGGATTGGTCCTAGGATTGACCCTTGGGGAACACCACTAGTTACCCCTCTCCATTCTGAAAATTTACCATTTATTCCTACCCTTTGTTCCCTGTCTTTTAACCAGTTCTTAATCCATGAAAGGATCTTCCCTCTTATCCCATGACAATTTAATTTAGGTAAGAGCCTTTGGTGAGGGATCTTGTCAAAGGCTTTCTGGAAATCTAAGTACACTATGGCCACTGGATCTCCCTTATTCACATTTGTTAACCCCTCCAGAGAACTCTAATAGATTAGTAAGACATGATTTCCCTTTACCGAAACCATGTTGACTTTTGCCCAACAATTTATGTTCTTCTATGTCTCTGACAATTTTATTCTTTTCTATTGTTTCAACTAATTTGCCTGGTACTGATGTTAGACTTACCAGTCTGTAATTGCCAGGATCACCTCTAGCGCCCTTTTTAAATATTGGCGTTACATTCACTATCTTCCAGTCAGTGGGTACAGAAGCTGATTTAAAGGACAGGTTACAAACCATAGTTAATAGTTCTGCAATTTCACATTTGAGTTCTTTCAGAACTCTTGGGTATATACCATCTGGTCCCGGTAACTTGTTACTGTTAAGATTATCAGTTAATTCCAAAACCTCCTCTAGTGACATTTCAATCTGTGACAATTCCTCAGATTTGTCACCTACAAAGGATGGCTCAGATTTGGGAATCTCCCTCACATCCTCAGCCATGAAGACTGAAGCAAAGAATTCATTTAGTTTCTCTGCAATGACTTTATCGTCTTTAAGTGCTCCTTTTTTATCTTAATTGTCCAGGGGCCCCATTGGTTGTTTAGCAGGCTTCCTGCTTCTGATGTACTTAAAAAACATTTTGTTACTACCTTTTGAGTCTTTGGCTAACTGTTCTTCAAACTCCTTTTTGGCTTTTCTTATTACATTTTTACATTTAATTTGGCAGTGTTTATGTTCCTTTCTATTTACCTCACTAGGATTTGACTTCCACTTTTTAAAAGATGCCTTTTTATCTCTCACTGCTTCTTTTACATGGTTGTTAAGCCATGGTGGCTCTTTTTTAGTTTTTTTACAGTGTTTTTTAATTTGGAGTATACATTTAATTTGGGCCTCTATTATGGTGTCTTTGAAAAGTGTCCAGGCAGCTTGCAGGGATTTCATTCTAGTTACTGTACCTTTTAATTTATTTTTAACTAACCTCCTCATTTTTGCATAGTTCCCCTTTCTGAAATTAAATGCCACAGTGTTGGGCTGCTGAGGTGTTCTTCCCACCACAGGAATGTTAAATGTTGTTATATTATGGTCACTAATTCCTGTTATAGTTACCTCTTGGACCAGATCCTGCATGCCACTCAGGACTAAATTGAGAATTGCCTCTCCCCTTGTGGGTTCCTGTACCAGCTGCTCCAAGAAGCAGTCATTTGAAGTATCAAGAAATTTTGTCTCTGCATTTCCTCCTGAGGTGGCATGTACCCAGTCAATATGGGGATAATTGAAATCCCCCACTATTATTGAATTCTTTATTTTGATAGCCTCTCTAATCACCCTTAGCATTTCATAGTCACTATCACTGTCCTGGTCAGGTGGTCAGTAATAGATCCCTACTGTTATATTCTTATTAGAGCATGGAATTACTATCCCTAGAGATTCTATGGAACATGTGGATTCATTTAAGATTTTTACTTCATTTGATTCTACATTTTCTTTCACAGATAGTGCCACTCTCTCCCTCCCCCCCTCCCGACCTGTTCTGTCCTTCCAATATATTTTGTACCCTGGAATGATTGTGTCCCAACTCTACCAGGTTTCTGTGATGCCTATTTTATCAATATCCTCCTTTAACACGAGGCACTCTAGTTCACCCATCTTATTATTTAGACTTCTACCATTTGTGTACAAGCACTTTAAAAACGTGTCACTGTTTGTCTGCCCTTTTCTGATGTGTCAGATTCTTTTTTATATAAATGTTTCTTGTCTGATCTGGCCCATACTTTATCCTCTTCTATCCTCTCCTCCTGACTAAAACCTAGAGAATCTCTATTAATAGACTCTCCTCTAAGAGATGTCTCTGTCCGATCCACGTGCTTCTCTGCAGCAATCGGCTTTTCCCCATCTCTTAACATTAAAAAGGTTGCAGAGCAGTTTTTAATCTAAGTGCCAGCAGTCTGGATCCACGCTGGTTTAGGTGGAAGCCATCGTTCCTGTATAGGCTCCCCCTATCCCAAACGTTTCCCCAGTTTAATAAATCTAAACTCCTGCTCCCTACAACATCGTCTCATCCACGCATTGGGACGCTGAAGCTCTACCTGGCCCTGCGCGCAGAACTGGAAGCATTTCTGAGAATGCCATCATAAAGGTCCTGGATTTCAGTCTCTTTCCTAAATTTGGCCCCCAGGACCTCTCTCCTACACTTCCCTATGTCATTGGTACCTACATGTACCATGACTACTGGCTCCTCCCCAGCACGACACAAGTCTATCTCGATGCCTCAAGAGATCTGCAACCTTCGCACCAGGCAGGCAAGTCACCATACGTGCTAGGCAGGCAAGTCGCCATACCTGAATATGATACATGAGTGTGTATACTAGAATCATTTAATGTTTTTTCCCCTATAACCTTGCCAAGTGTCAGAAGTAATTCTGTGAATATCAGTACGACAATACTTAGCATAGAATATTTCAGCAATTTCTTGGAGCTGCTTTTTCTGAAGCTGACATGGGGAGAAGGAATTCTTGATTTAGTCCTAAGAGAAATACAGGATCTGGTTCAAGAGGTGAATATAGGTGAACCACGAGATAATAGGATTAATGTAATTAAATTTAACACTGTTGTAGGGGGGAAAATGCCAAAGAAACCCATCACAGTAGAATTTAGCTTCAAAAAGGGGAACTACACAAAAATGAGGAAGCTGGTTAAATAGAAATAAAAAGGAACAGTCACTAGGATGAAATGCCTGCAACCTGCATGGAGGCTATTTAAAAACACCATAATAGTGGCTCAAACTAAATGCATACCCCAGCTCAAAAAAATTCAACAATGGTCAAACAGCAGAGTAAAAGAAGCAGTTAGATTAAAAAATACAGCCTTTAAAAATTAGAAGCCCAGTCCGAGGAAAATAGAAACTGGTAAATCAAGTGTAAAACTATAATAGGGCAGACCAAGAAGGAATTTGAAGAGCAACTAGTTAAGGACACAAAAAAAAAAACAACAAACAAAAAACCACAATTTGTTGTTAAAGGACATCAGAAGCAGGAAGCCTGCCAAACAGTCAGTGAGCACTCAAGATGAGGCTTTTGCAGAGAAGCTAAATGAATTCTTTGCATCAGTCTTCACAGCAGAGGATATTGGAGAGAGTCAGACATCCGAGCCATTCTTTTTAGGAGACAAATCTGAGGAACTGTTCCAGATTGCAATTGATTAAACAAACAGTAATAAGGCACCAGGACCAGATGGTATTAACCCAAGAATTCTGAAGGAACTCGTACATTAAATTATAGAGCTACTAATTGTGGTATGTAACCTACTGATTAAATTAGCTTGTGTGCTAGAGGATAGGTAGCATAATGCCTGTTTTTAAAAAAGGCTCCAAAGCTGATCCTGGCAATTACAGGGTGGTAAGTCTACTTCATTACCAGGCAAATTAGTTTAAACTATAATAAAAATTATCAGATATAGTTGGGGGAAAGTCAGCATGGCTGACCTTTTTAAAGGGAAATCATGCTTCACCAACCTATTAGAATTCTTTGAATGAGTCAGCAAGCATGTGGATTATAGTGTACTTGTCAAAAGCTTTCTGAAAGTCCAAGCTCCCTCACTAAAGGTTCTTAAGCAAACTAAGCAGTCATGGGATAAGACAGAAGGTCCTCTCATAAATCAGCAACTGTTAAGTAAGCTAGGAAACAAAAGGGTAGGAATAAATATTTTCACAATGGAGAGGTAAATAGCAGGGTCCCTCAACTATCTATACTCGGACCTGTGCTGTTCAACATACTCATAATTGATCTGGAAAAAAAGGATGACTAGTAAGGTGGCAAAATTTGCAGATGATACAAAAGTTACTCAAGAGAGATTAAAATTGGGAAAAGGCAGGGAAGGGCAATGAGAATGATTAGTGGTGTAGAGCAGCTTCCATTTGGAGAGATTAAAATGACTTGCACTGCTCAGCTAAGGAAAGAGGCAACTAAGAAGGGGGGCTATGATAGAGGTCTAGAAAATCATAAATGGTATGGAGAAAGTAAGTGTTATTTATTCCTTCACCTAAAAGAAGAACTAGGTGTCACCTCATGAAATGAATAGGCAGTAGGTTTAAAACAAAAGGAAGTACTACTTCACACAACCTTGTGGAACTTGTTGCCATGGGATGTTGTGAAGGCCAAAAGCATAACTGGCTTAAAAATAAAATAAAATAAAATAAAGATGTTCATGGAGGGCAGGTCCATCAATGGCTATTAGTCAAGATGGCCAGGGATGCAACCCTAAATCTTCAACTGCCGGAAGCTGTGACTAGACAACAGAGGATGGATCAGTCGACCACCCCATTCTGTTAATTCCCTCTGAAGCATCTGGCACTGGCCACTGTCAGAGATAAGATACTGGGCTAGGAGGACCATTGGTCTGACCCTGTATGGCCATTCTTATGTTTAGTTTTTGACAATGTTTATATAGTTAAAGTTCTTCAAAAAAGCAGGACCTTATGAAAAACAAGTGTTGTTATAGCATGTCTTGATCTTAAATATGTAATTTGTATATTTAAATTCTGTTATGATGAATTGATTCTGTTATGTGGAAACCAAATTTTTCATACCCATTTCAGTAAAGCAACATGAAATTTAAAGGAATACTATTGCATTCAGTTTAAAATTTGACTTAGCTTTAAAATTATTCTGTCTGATGACAAACATTCTTTGAATTCTAAATATAAAAAAAAAGTGCTGTGTTGGTAAGATATTTAAAAAAAACCCCACTATGTATAACCCAAGCATGTCATATAGCAGTCAGCAAATCCTATTCCCAAGAACACTGCCAACCTTATCAAAGCTACTGGTACATCTATGCATTTACATACATACATACAAACACCCATCCTCCAGACACTCAAATACAGCTGTAAATAAAGTGGAGCTACAAGCAAACATTTTCAAACCTGAAAGCCTAAAGACATTTAGATGTCTAGCCAACTCCTATGAAATTTTCAAATGTGGGTGCCTAAAGCCAGTGTCTTAAATCCACATTTTGACATTTAGATCAGTAGTGGGCAACCTGTGGCCCACGGGTTGCATGCGGGCCACCAGACAGTTTGTTTACATTTGCATGGCTGCCCGCAGCTCCCAGTGGCCGGGGTTCGCCGTTCTCAGCCAATTGGAACTGTGGGAAGTGGTGCAGGCCACAGGGATGTGTTGGCCACCACTTCCCACAGCTCCCATTGGCTGGGAACGGCGAACTGCGGCCAGTGGGAGCTGGGCAAATGTAAACAAACTGTCTCATGGCCAGCCAGCGGATTACCCTGATGGGCTGCAGGTTGTCCACCACTGATTTAGATAGTGCTCTGAGTTTCAAAGGTGCTGAACACATGTAACTCGCACTGACTTCAATGGGAGCTGCAGGTGCACAGCACCATTGAAAATCAGATCACTTCTATCCAGATGTCTAAATATGGATTTAGGAGCCTAGCGTTAGGCCCTCAGGTTTGAAAATTTTGATTGTATTAATTTGTGTTCCCTAAGAAACCACAGAAATAATCATAAGCCATTCACCACTATCATAGAAGTTGACTGTAATATGAATGTCCATATTTTAGGCATCTTCAATACATTTTAAAACTATAAAAATGCTTGCACTTCTTAGGTTTCTAACAAGTAGTTTATTCTTATCCTTTTAAATAGAAGTATAGATCTATAGAACAAGGTGTTAAGTGATTTAAAAATCACTAGAACATTAGCAAAGCAATTCAATATGTTTTACAATACTAACAAATCAGGTTTTTCTACAAATAAGATATACACAGAGTACTAATCTCAATCTCTTTTCTTTTTAATTCTAATAAATGCTGAAGGGACTGTTTGATAATTGGTTTGTTGATGTTCAGAAAAATAGTGGTCATAAATTTCTACCAGGAACAACTCTGGAAATAGAATATACAGCCAAGATTACTGACAATAACTGACGTAAGGTCAAACATTTTACTTTCAAAGCATTGGAAACTTGAAGTTCAAAATAGAAGTTAATCAACATTAATACCTCAATTAAGCTCACTAACCAAACATTTTGAATGTCTTTTTGTAATCAATTATATTGCAAAGCTATTTTTCAAAACAGTATATCAGCAGTGACTAGAACCAGTGATCCAAATGCACACAATAGCATACATATATTCATTGTGAAGGGTTTCCCAAATCAAAGCTTTTTCTGCTTCTCCACCTTAGCAGTTTGATGAAGTTAAGACTTGCACTGAAGATTTTATCATGCTGAAAAACCATTTTGTAGAAGGTATCAATAGGTAAATCTCCATTTGGATCTGCATATTTCAAGGTTGTCATTGGTGTATACAGGGTGTTGGTCTGATGGCGAAAAGGTGGATTTTCTGCAAGAATTATCTTTACTGTATGCTGTTAGAATGAGAAATGGGATCTTTAGAGAACATCATTTATCCAAATGCAAGAATCAACAAACAGAATGACTGAGCAAAGACAGCTTTGTAAAATCCTTTAGGAAATGTTATCACATTTTAATCAGGCAGTTAATCCATTAAGATTTTCTTAGGATAATTTAGAAACCTCAAAAAACATGTTTCTCTTTGACGTTAATCAACATAATTTTATTTTTCAACTTTATCAGAAAATATAGTGGAAGTTTATATTAAACAAAAGGAATATATTTACTATTTAGAACATTTGAATTTGAGATCAGTGATGAAATATGTGATTAGAAAACCAGAAATCTGTTTTTTTACACCCACAGGGATTTCTCTCTAAAACTTGCTATGTGCAGCAATAAAACAAGGTAGGTAAGATGGTATCTTTTATTAAACCAACTTCTGTTGGTGGAAGGTACAAGCTTTTGAGCTATACCGACATGTATCAGTGACATTTTCAGAGCATCTTTAATACTAATACTGCATCTAGTGCCAACATCAGTCCTATTTCTGAGTACAATCATTTCCTGTCTTGGAAGTATTGGGCAGGCAGCATGGAGGTGATCAGTATGTTTGCTTGACCCTTTTATTCTTTAAAAAGCATCATAATAATTAAATTCTGGGACAAATGTCTCCAGTTTGGTATTATAAAACACATGAACTTCAGTGGGGCTCCAAGGGTTAAGCATTTTGGTTTTTCTTTTTTATTCCAAATGTGTATTGAGGGAACTTCAGCACAGAGTGGTTTCTTGACTAAAGCTAAAAACTACTATGTAAACTACCAAAAAAGGCTCTAATACTAATTCCCAATTTGTTGCAAAACAGTAAAAAAAAAAAAAAAAATTGCTAGCTGGCTCTAATCTACTGCAGCACTGAACTTGGGTCTCCTACCTTTATTCCTTTCCATCTCTTTGATAGCTTTGAATAGGGTTCTATATGTAAGGGGTTTGTGACTCCAGTGATCACTGCTGGTTAGCAGTTCTGTGCTCATGCCCAAAGGCTTGTGTGTCTGCGTTCTTTAAACCTATACATAGTGTTGTATGATATGCAATGCATGCTGAACAAATGACAAGTTCCTGTCTCAAAGACCTTAGGAGTCTAAAAACAAAAGAAAAGTAGAGTAAGCAAGTGGTGACTAAAGCAGGAGCACCTCATGGAGCAGGTTTTCAGGATATTTTTGAGGGTCAAGGAGAAACTTCTCAAACATTAGTTGAGAATGTATGGAGGTGGTAAGAAAGAGGACATGAAATTAGATGTAGGCAAAGGAGAGAAAGGAGGTGATCAGATAAGCATGGGTGAAGCAGAGAAAGTGCAGGGTGAGATCCAGGGAGCATCTTCACTGCAGAGTTATCTTGGGCTCTTGCTTGGGTTTTGCCCCATCCCATCTCTCTCTCTCTCACACACGCACCCCTCTGACCCAAGTTTGGTTGTGCTTTGCACCCAAGCTACCTAGCTCATCTGGGGCTATACACTAAAGCCAGAGTAGTACTTTCACTCAGGCTGGTAAACTGCCCACTTTGCAGTGAGGACACACACTGAACCCCTCAAGTGCTGATAAATATCCAGTGTTTTCGCACAATTCCCTGTGTGCGCCCAAAAGGACAGACAATTTTTCCCACAATTCAGACTGGCTTAGTGTACTGCAGTGCTAAGAACCATGGGATATAATCCCAGAAGTTTTAGCATCTCAAGTGGGTGAGTACAACACTAACTCAACTCAAGAGTGGCTTTGCAGCATGGCCATTCACACCCAAGCTAGGCAAACTTGCATGTTGATCCACTGGGTAAATTCTGCAATGAAGACATATTATGCAGGTTGAAGTGAGGGCAGGAGTCTGATTCTGAGTTAGAAGCTCTTGCTTAGAAGAACTCAGTCTAAAGGAAGGGTCTCTGCTGATTTGTTGTTTGTTCAAACTACAAGTGTTTGTCTAGGAAGCTGAAGACAGAGATATATTTTCAACTTGGCAGGCAAAGAGCGAGTTACCTCAGTTTCAGTTGGAGTACCACACATATCCTGGTATGCCACTCAATGCCTGTACTTTGACCCATCAACCTTTTACCCCCAATCAGGGATATTGCAGATTATGTATTCCTTATGCCACCTGATCTTAAACCAAGCTTTGCACCCTTGATAATCTGTACATTATTCCCTGATAACCAGAAACTTCTATGCTCAAACTCTGTTCAATATTTTTTTTTTTAACATCTTAATAAAAATTTTAAATTTGTAAAGTTCTAGCTGCACTCACTTATCTGGAAGAATTAATTGCATGCATCTAAGTTTTCCAACTGTATATTGTTGTAAATAAAAGCTACTAAAGTGCTTTATCATTCAGAAAGTGATTAAATGTGGAATTATTAAAAATAAAATATTAAATACAGAACAAGTCTGAATTCACAGATATGGTATCAAATGTGTGAATCAGGAGGTTTCATATTTACCAGTTTACAAACAACATTAAATTCAGGAACCTGAATTTAAATCAAATACAAATTAAAAAAATATATTGTGTGGGATTTTCAAAAGTGCTCAGTGTTGGCCTAACTTTGCTCCCATTGAAGTCAGCGGTAAAGCTCTCTAACTTCAGTGGGAGCAGTGCTATGTCAATGCTGAGGGTGTTAAGAATCACACCCTATAGGTCTATGGTAAGACACAAACAAAATCACTGGGACTCCATGTAGGTTTCCAGATCCCGCACAGGCTGATCCTTATGCCAAGGCAGAGTCTTATTGAAGTGAATATGGCTGTGTAAATGCATACAAATCTGTGTGCACAAAACCAGTTGCAGGATCAGGGCCTTAGCTAGTATTTCGTATATTGGAGGTGGACTGTGTGTCTGACCTTCACTAATGCTGCTCGTAAACATTTAGAATCCATTTCTGCTCTTAGATTCCAAGATGCCCTCAATCACACACACACATTTTTAACTTAGGGTTGATCTGAAGGCTGCAAACTTTCCTGTATTTCCACCTCTCCACAGTCATTCAGGCCTTTGTAACCTCAAGCATTCATTTACCCTAGAGTATTACTCTGGCCTACTTTTGAAGAGCATGTCAGCTGGCACAATGCAACAGCTTAAATTTGAGATGTAAGTCTATAAGACTGATGTTCCGTACTCTAGGTTGTCTACCTATTTGCTTCTAGAAGCAGTTCATGGTGTTGGTTGTGGTCTATAAACCCTCAAATATCAGAGATTGCCTCCAGCTATGTTCTGCTGTGACCTGCTGGTGCATTTCTGTTGTTGGTTCCTGGGATCGTCTGCTGGACTTCACATGGGTGTAGGGGTTTGCACTAGTGGAATCTGAGCAAGAGAGGGGCCATAAACAATGGTAGTAACCCATCTAGATTTCTGGTGACCATGCACATTAGTGTCATTCTGACTTCACTGGGTAGTTAGATCACATTGCAACTATCCACTCAATGGTATTACAGATTAAAAGTCACAGTTGCCTTTTAAAACTGGGAGAACTTCATGTTCTTTCTAAATTCTAGATCCAGTAATTTCTTGAGGTTGTGCTTAATGAAGTCTAGTGGGTCGACAACCAAACAGATCATTCTAAGACTGCACAAAATAATTTGACTAATTACCTCTGCTATGTCCTCTGCACTCTGTCCCAGGCTTTGGAAAATCTGTTTGTAATTTTTAAGGTAAATATTAGTAAACATGTCAGCAGTTTCTTCATCAGCAGCCGAAAGATCCATTTTCATTCCATCTTCAAACACCTTTTTTTCAAATTCTGTGATCACTGGGCCTGGCTCAATCAGACTTAGCCTGTTACAAGAACAATAACATTGGTGATCTGTCCTCCTATATGGGAAATGTGTAACGCTATCCTTTATATAGGTAGTGAGTGGCTGCAAATAAATGAGCACTTATTAAAGAATTTACTATTTAAAAAATGTTAAGGGGGAGATCCATACCACAGCTCTTGCCCTGAGTATCTCAGACAGGCACTGGGGGTTTCCGTGGGAGAAGAACACTGGCTGCACTGCTGAGGAGCAATGGAATTATCAGTCTATGACAAGTGGAAGCAGGAGACAAAGCCCTCTCAGCTGCTGGCTCACAGCTGTGGATCTCTGCAACAAGACTTAAATTATTATAAACCTCACTGCCTTCTGGACGAAGTGCTAGATGGATCTCCTTGCCATCTCTCCTACATAGTAATAATAGTAATAGTAATAATAGTAGAAGTATTTAAAAGAAAGCGATCTCTTTGGTTACCTCTTGGGTGTATATAATTCTGGAAGGCACTCTTATTCTGTGGTACCCACAAAGTACAGTATAAATGCTTAGGCAGAAAGTCCAGCTTCCCAGACTTATGCTGCTGTTGAGCTCGGTGGACCTACTGAGGAGCAGGATTTGCCCAGAAGTGCATAATAGTAAAGCTTAGAAATACTTAAGGTCCCTGCACCAGTTCCTTCTCCAGCTCCACTCTCAAGTTTTAAGTATGCCAAGTCCTTCCTGTTTACAACCGTAGTTATCTATTGAACAAGGTTTTTGTATAGCAGATTTCTGGCCAGTTCTGTGGCTGGGTTAGACTGTTAATGAATATCTGTATTTTGCCCCTTATTCCTAAGGGCTATACCACACTACTGATTTTTAAACAGAACTTCAAATTAAAACTTCTGCACAGTGCTGCCCCAGCTTACGTTATCACTGGACACTAGCCAATTTCACATTTCTCCATGCAACCTTTTTCTTCTTCCTTCTTCCATGCTGCCTCCTAGGCCTCAAATGCCCTCTAACCCTCTATGCCACAAACATTTCTTATCTCCTTTAAACCCCTTCTCAGAGCCCATCTATTTACACATACAGTAATTCTCTAATACATTCTCATTAAAAACTAATAAAATTAAATTGTAAGTAATGAAATACAAAAGTTATGAACTACCATGTAAACTACCTCACAATCTTATTTTGTGCATCCCTCCTGCTCACGCTCTATTCACTTAGACTGTAGGCATCTCCTCTTTCTGTCTTGCTTTGCTTGATTTCCATTGCAAGTCCCATGTTTTTATTCACTATTGAAAGTGCTACATACCACTATGTTGTTATATAAATGTCTCCAATAATCATTATAATGAAAGTCATTATTGATCATTTTCCCTAATGTATCTGGGTACTACAGATTAGAGAACACATTCTCTTTGAGGTACACATATTACACCACATCCCCACAGTACTGTAGATGAGAGTCCAGATTTCCAGGGATGTATATGAAAGCTATACATATTTTTTCAAAAGCTAAACTTACTCCTAGTCTGAATGCTGTAGGTCATGTTTATTTTGTAATTTAAACATTTGTAGTACTTTGGTGGGGAGGGCAAGGGAACTTCTATAAGAAGGTTTCAGAGGCTTCTTGTGAATGTATAGCTTCAATTCAAGAGGAAAAATTCTTCATCCTCTTTCTCTGGCACAGTAGCCTGCAATATAATGGCTGTACTACTACTACTAGCTCAAGATATATTTTAAAGTACAGTCTGATATGTAGCCCACACCTTTGGGTCAACACTTACTGAAGTTTAAACTTGAGTGCTTGTATGGCTAAACTTTCACAGAATCCTTCCACAGCAAATTTAGATGCAGCATAAACATCATTGAACAAAATACCTGAAGGCAAAAACAAAATTGTTACAGATCATGTTAAGAGTTTTTGAGTGGCTTATATTTCCTAAAAAAACGTATAAGCTGTTTGTGGTTATGAGAGCATGAAAAAAAATCATCATGATTTATGTTGGGCTAATTCAAGTTATGAAGATGTTAAAAACACTCCTACTAAATGCACTAGGGTGACCAACCCTTTTTTTTTTTGGGGGGGGGGGGGAATACCTGCTGAGCAGTGATTGTCTCCTTTGCACCCTGGCTATTATGATCCCTAGGTGCCATTGGCAACTGGCGCAGGTTAGAGCAGCCTTCGAGCTGTTCCTTGGCCATGGCCGAGACTCTCGCACATGGTATTTATGTTAGATATTTTGTGGTCTAATACAGCAATCTATATGTGTAATACCATCTATCATTTGGCATGGCAGCTGTGTTGCAATGCATCTAAGAGATATAAGATTTAAAAGATTTGGTTTTAAACTTCTTGATGACTCGGAGGAGGCAATATACAACCCTCTAAGACGGATGGTGAGCATCATGTTGCTCATTAGCAACTCTTAGTAGCCAAGGTCTTGACACTACAACTGCCCACTCACATGAATAATCCATAGGTGAGAGGCCCAGTAAAGTTATTGAGACTACGTATACAAGTAAGATTATGTAGGGTGGAGCACCAAATTAAAAGCAACATTATCTGGCTCTAAAGTGAGGTTCATTTGATGGCTCCCCCTTGGGGGTTAGTGGCAACACCAGGATACCTAGTAAGAGGGAAAGCCTTTCAGAAAGGAAATACTGATTTGACTGTCTGGGATTTGGAGGACTCCAATGGAAGTGGGAAAGGACCCACTGATCAAACAGTCAGAGAGTATTTCAGTATGGAACTGTTGATTCCATCTTCTTGTTCTGTTTTTTTTTTTTTTTTTGGGGGGGGGGGGGGGGGAGGGGACAGAGAGAGAGAGCAGTGTTGGAAGACCAACTTTGTATATACTGCTTGGAATACTTTCCTGTGTCAAATATGTGAATTACTAACAGACTGCATATGTACTAAACCTTTTTAAGGCAGAGCTTTTTATAAAGCTAGTTTCACAAAATATCTGTGCATAAAAAAGTGTATTAAAATGTGTTGGTCTTTCCTCCATAGTCCCTTCAAGCGAGACACAGAGACAAGTTTCCTATGAACTTACTTTGTGAAAAGAGCAAAATGCTACTTTCCAGAAAACTCAAACATAGTTGTTATGGTCCTAAATCTGTCAGCCTTACTCACAAGCAGTAGTACTTTACTCTGCAAGTTGTCCCATTAAAATTAATGAGAGTACTGACAATGTATTACTCAGCGTGAGTAAGAATGTAGAACTGAAGCTCATGTTTGTAAACTGGAAACAATAGCTTAATATACTAGATTGCTTACATTTTTCACTTCAGAAAAATGCAAGCTTCAAATTATGAATAATTAGTACATAATAATACTTTGCCTTGTATTCCCATGACACTACTTATTATAACTATATGTCCACTCTTCCTCTTCTTCATATCAGGTAAAATCTCCTTCAAGAGTCGAACCAATCCAAAGAAGTTTGTATCCATCACAGTTCTCATCTCATCTATGGTCTGGCATTCAATAGGTCCAATGAGCCCCATTCCAGCATTGCTAACTGTACAGATGCAAAACACAGTAGTGAGTAGTAACTGCAATAAACATTAACTTGGCACTTTCACTGGAAAACACATGGTGATAAAAATGAGTGACTGGAATAAGGGATTAAAACACACAAGAGCAATTAGTTATTCAGCTTCTTACTGAAACCTTGAGATTACATTTGACATGGAATGTCTTTGCTTTTACTCTAATACATTTTAAAATATCTGCTATTTTGAAGTTTTTCTTGTTTATTTCTGATTTATGCCTTACTTTTTTTCTTTAAATCAGGAAAGGGTAAGGGGAAAAAATGAGCAAAAACTTCTCTATATTTGCTTATTCAGTATTAAGAATTAGGGGCCCAATCAAGTCAAACCGAGTCTCAGTTTACTTCACTGGGTATTTGATCAGGCCTTAGTATGTTTGTTTGATATTTTTGGTCTACTTTGTATTTAGCACCTCATAATGTCAGTTTTTTTTTTGTTTTTTTTTTAAATGAACTGGCATCGGTTGAGAACTTTGCCACTATGTGGTGGTCAAGAGAAGATTCCATTTGAGTGCTTGTGGTTTCAGAAATGCAGAATGGTCATGCCATAATATGAGCACTCCGTAGTAAGAAGTAGAATGTCAAATTGGAGCATAGTGCAATTTGCAGTAAATCATGTTAATTTGCACCTTGCTGTTCTGCTGCTCCCCCATCATCTCCCCCAAAAAGGCAGGCTCTACTTCCTCTTAGCCAAGATTTAAAAGCTGAGGGTGTAGTTAGTTGCCATATTATGTTATATTTATTTTTACAAAATATATTACAGATAATTTACTAGTAAAGTATCAAATAAAATGAAACTATAACTTATTAGAAATTAACCATGTGCATTTGATGATGCATTAGTCTCAATTATTTATTCACTTACTTGCTAATTCACAAAGGATCATCAGCCTATTGTTAGTGTAAATAAATAGGGGTCTATTGTGTTCAGTGGGTAGAGGTGGTCTTAGGTCTCAAGTGCAGGATGGAGAGTCAGGAGATCCAAGTTCTGTTCTCAACCTTGCCACAGACATTGTGTGATTTTGTAGAAGTCATTTGATCTCTTTGTGCCTGAATTCAATTAATTAGTATTTGTAAAATGGCTTGAGAACCTTGAATGGAAGACTTTATACTGTACAAGTGTGCAGTATTATTGGTTTTATTCATATATTTATACTTAAATCCATAAACATTTTTAGAAAGAATATTACTGAAACATCTCTGAAATATTTAAAAGGATCCTTAAATTAAATCTTGTATCCTGACTTTTCGGCCATCTTTCATTTGTGTTCATTACTTGCCTAGGATATCAATCCTTCTGTCAGGGATGCTACTGACGCATGTTTTAATAGACTCTTCACTGCAGACATCCAGTTGTTTAATTTCCAGGGTTTTACCCAAGGTTCTGCCTGCAGCTTCTGCAAGTTTGTCTTTCCTGGTCAGATTCCTCATGGTAGCATACACTGTAAAAAATCATAAATAAGTAACCAGAAATGTAACTTCAGAGAAAGCTTTTCCTTTGAGAATGACAGCAGACACAAGTTACAGTGCATACAACCTTTAAGTCCATATTTTAGTGCTTAGATATTTTGGAGATAGGGCCTTGATAACCTAAAACAGAGAGTATGCATTTCATTTTTTTTTATAGTGCTTCTAACTTTCTTAAATCAGATTTTGGGAAAGAGCAAATGGAGAAATAAACCATTTATACAGCCATGTTCATAGCTACGTGTTTTTATTTCTATATCAGTTAGGGAAGATACGGTAGAAAAACTAAGCCCAAGATTTTCAATAACGGGTGCCAAATTTAGGCTCCTAAGTCCACATTTAGGCACCTAAATAATGAGTTAGAAGCCTATCTTTAGGCACCCATTTTTGAAAATCACAGCCAGTGTGTTTAGAAAAGCAGCCAGCATTTTACTTGGAAGTGAAACAAATGATTCCTCAGACTGCAAAATTGTTGGATTTTGCAAGATATTTATCAACGTATAGATCAGCTTTAATATTACCGTGGCCTAATTACGCTAACTTCCATAAATCCATACAATCATTCCCTGGTGAGTAAGACACTTGCTGAGAGTAAACCTGATCTGAATTGCTAAATTCATTGAGTCAGCTACACACAATTGCAGCAAATATTTCCATTTTGTAAGGCAGACAGTGGAACCAAGTTTTCCCTCTCCTCCCTCATGGGAGTAAATGCAAGGAAGAAATACTGAATCCTGCCTCTCAGAAACAAATTGCTAATTTAATTAAGGGCTCCCAGACACAATGTTTTTTCTCCTAAAATTAGCAATTGCATTTACACCAAGACTTTGCTAAGTGCCAAGTAAAGCTAGCTGCAGCTGTGAGGACTAACCTGTAAAAAGCTATGTTTATTTAGCGTGCTGCAGATGCATCATTGTTTCTTTAATTTAAAAAGTTTCCCTTTTTATACTACTGCCACATTTATGTTAATTTCAGATAAACATTTCATTTCAGTACAGTCACAGAATCACCATCTGTTCATAGAAATTAGTACATTTGATTGCATAATATCTTGCTGTCAGGAAAGGGAGAATTAATAAGAATGGAGAAGAGAAGCTGAACAGAATTCAGGTACAGACTGATGAAAATCTATCCATCAGATGGTGAGACACCCAGCACTTAGTACAGTCCACTCTGTCACACCCTAAAATGAAAGTGACTAACAACATGGAAGATGCAGTACTGTGATATATTTAATTTCAGAAATATTACCTTTAAATCTTTTCTGTTCATCTCTGGCCATTTTTACAGCCAAGGCCAGTCCGATTCCTGAGGAGCAACCTGTGATGAGTACAGTTTTCTGAGCCATTATTTTCAGCTGGATGGCAGCAGATATAGTGGGAAGTCTTGCCACTCTGATGAACAATCACCTAAATATCATGGCTACAGCTGAGTATTACTGGCCCTTTATGCTTTATCTACAGCTTCACTGAGCCAACAAAATGCACACCTGGACACTGTATAATTAGGGGGATAATCTCCAACTGGACACTAATAAATAGCAGATGCTTCTGCATGGATACATAATCTGGATCAGAGGCTACTCTATGTACAGGAGAACTAGGCAGCTGCCAAGGACAGTAGATTTGGCATGGCCACCCCTCTGTCAGGATGCAGGGGCAACTGGGCCAAATTTGAGTGGCACAGGGGACAGCACACTGACATTTTGCTTAGGGTGGAAGATTGTCTTGAACAGCCTCTGATATGGCTCATCAATGTACAGTATATCAACAGAAATATTACATGCATTTAAAAATCTTGCAAAACATTTGTGCCAAAAAGTTTTAAATAGTTGAATAATTAGGCCAGGCACATCAGGGGAGGGAGGAGTCACCATCTCCCTCCTGTCATACTCTGCTGCCTCTATCACAGCCCCCATGGGAGAGTACCAATCATGCACAAGAGAGTGATGATTAGTGATCCATGCCGTCACAGATAAACTATCCACCCGTACTCTGCCCTCCACATTAGGGTACAAAGGGTGCACATGGAGCATAGCTCCCTGCTGTTCAGGCCTCCTGTGCCAGGGTACTGGCTGCCTCCTTGTTCGTTTGTGTAACAGGACAACACTTATCCAAATTATAATCAGATCTCTCCACAGCCACAGTGGTGGGGTCAGATTTTGTCCCTCAAAGAGGCACACAAGGATTTAACCACACAGTGCCAATTGACTACATATTATTGAACGTTTGCAACTAAAAGTCCTAATACAGGGGTTCTCAAACTGGGGGTTGGGACCCCTCAGGGGGTCACAAGGTTATTACATGGGGGGTCACGAGCTATCAGCCTCTACCCCAAACCCTGCTTTGCATCCAGCATTTATAATGGTGTTAAATATATAAAAAAGTGTTTTTAATTTATAAGGGGGGGGGGTCGCTCTCAGAGTCTTGCTATGTGAAAGGGGTCGCCAGTACAGAAGTTTGAGAACTATTGTCCTAATAGAACATCTGGAAGAAGTGAAATGGAAAAAGGAGTGTGGCTTTGAAGAGAGAGACAGAAAGATGACTGAACACTCTTCAGAGTTTCCACAATGTTCCACTTGCCTCCGCTCCCATCCAAAACATTTTATTGTTTTTCCCTATTTTTGCAGCTTTCCCTTGTTATTTGCAGTTTGCCTCCTTTCCCCATTAGAGTCTCCAATGCTTTTACCTTTCCTTTTTAATGAATTTTTATATTACTATTAATTTATAACAAAACATGATACTCATATGGAGAAAAGCTTAATTTAGTCACATATAGTCATAAATTTTAGTCTTTCACTAAAATATAAAGATTACTCACCTATAACCAGAGTTGTTTGAGATGGACTCTATTCACGCTGATGGGATGTGCCGACTGCATGCAGCTTAGTGGAACTTAAGCAATGATTGTTGGAACACTCCTCTGCCCCCTTTCTTACTCCCATCAATGTTTGCAAACATCCTAAGTGCAAAGTTATGAAAAGGGGCATAGAACTCCAACCACCTCAGTTCCTTCCACCACTCCCCGTCAGGTTCCATTTAGAAATTAGGACTCCAAGGAAGAGGGTAAGGTGGGTAGGGAAAGTGAATACGCACAGCAAATCTTAAAGAGTTCCAGTTACAGGCAAGTAACCTTCATTTCTTCCTCTAGTGAGAGACTTCTGCATATTCCCACTCATGAGATTACGGTTTGCTAAACTATCCCATAAGGAAGGATATGGAGTCCTAATTAAACAGAGACCGCAGAACTGCCCTGCCAAATCTAGCATTTGATTTGGATACCAAGTCTAGAGAATAATGTCTAGTGAAAGTATGAATAGAACCCAAGGTTGCTGCCTTACATATAGTAATAGCCATGTTTTACAAACTAATCAGGGATTGAGGAATTTAAAATGGAAAAGTTCATAAAATTAAACATCTCAAAATTACAGTAAATGTGGTGCATAAGTTGCAATATGGTGCACTGCATCACTTTCTTGTCCTTCAAATCACTGCAAAGCAATTTCCAATACACTGAAGGCATTGGAATGTGAAGCGATGTTGACTTGTTCTTCATCAACATCACTTTCATTATGATTTTTTTTATCTCTGCTTTGAAAAATAGTTTGTGTCACTGTCTTTTGTAAGACTGGCATTTGTAAAATTGAATCTGTAAGATATTTCAATGAGTGGGGCATGTTTTTTTAAAAAATCCATAGATGCTGTTTTGGCTGTAGTGGAATGGGCTCTAATCCCTTGAGGGAGAGAGACTGGTGCTAAATTATAAACTTCGTGGATATATAATTAAACACATTTAGAAATTATTTGGCCCTTTTTTCTGCCTAATAAGGGAGAGTACACTAAGATTTTTTAAAAATGTACCAAAACTCTATCTAAAACCTACTGAAGTATTGGTCTGAAAGGCACTGAAGAGAAGGATTGGGTTGATGCATGGAGCATTTTCCTAATTGTCAACTGGACAGGATAGAATGGAAGGGAGGGAGCTCAGCTGGAGTGCCACACTTTCTTTTTATAACCTAGCCCTCAGAACATTCACAAATGGTGAGGAGAGGGGCACATTAGATATTTTAATTGCTAGTTCCACAGTCTAAACCACACCTGGCCAGCATATCCCATGAGTGGAAATATGTAGAGGCCACTCAAAGAGCTATTAAGTGAATAGAGGGAGTGAATAAATAGCAATTAAGCAAATAAAGACACCATTTCAGAGGGAATTGTAAGAAAGGGAGTTCACAATGCACCAGGACTAACACAAGTAATTGTTGGGGTACTTGATTAGGGGAGTGATAGTCCCCCAACAGCAGCAGAATCAGATTGGGGAAGTAACTCTCTGATTAATTTCCCTCTATCCTCATCAGTGAAAGAAGAGAAGAGCCACACCCACAGGAAATGAAAATAAAGAGATATCCTAAGGGGGGGAGGAAAGGAGGTTACAAGACTAGAGCTATAGTAGAATAGTTCTAACAGTCACGCAGATGCAAGAGCCCTTTATGTTTTGCTTACTAAATAGGCTGAAAGAACTCAGATGCCTTGAGATCTTTCTACCAAAACAAAACCTTTGACTAAGAAAAGAAGATCACACACAGTTTGGCTGAAAAGTTTGGATTAGATCTGAATTCCTCCAAAATTTGGAGACAGTTAGAGCTGGGAATTTGGTATGGGTCCACCCTTAATGTAACAATATGTCAATATACATGGTTAACAAATAGATAAATTACAATTCAGTAAGAAATGTTTGAGTGAGTCTCTTGCAACTTTAGAGCTACATAAAGTGATACTAACAGTTACACTTCTAAATAGCATTCAGGATGACAATATACACAGAACAAGAATATTTTCCAAGAATCAATAATCCCATTTTATCTAATACAGTTTGGAAAAGTGCACTCAATGTTCCAGTATTGTTAATAACCATTTTATATAGGCATATAAAGAAACGGCTTGTTTAGATCCCTAATAAAGTGAAATTATGGTTTGGCACAAAGGCTTTTCCTACTTTCCAAACCAATAAAAATACATTTGCTAATGTAACAAGCAGAATAATTAGATTTTCAAACAAAGCACAATATGACAACATCTAAAATTAATGAGATAAATGTAATTATAATTTAACCTTGGCTATCAGGTTTGATCCTGACTTCACTAGGCAAGCCAAATGGTCAGATAAAAAAATTTCAGCTCACACTTATTTAGCTGATTCAGCTATTAGACAAAAATGCTTCTGCTGTTCATGCACATTTATATTTAGCACATGTAAGGGGAGCAAGCTAGGCTTTATACAACCTACGATGATGAAATTCCAATGATGTGGTAATGCAACTCTAATTAAGGACAGGTTAAGCTTTCGTCTGAAATCCTGGTTTGAGAGGTCAAATGTTTAAAGTTCTATTGTTTTAAAGGAGATCTGTCTGAAACTTGGCACACACATTATTAGCCTAGAGGCCTACTGGTTTGTTTAGAGAAAAAATGGTTTAAATCGTTTGAACTGTTTTTCAGTTATTACATTGGCCAAGACAGTTCTAATAGATTTTATTGTTATTCTGTAGGGAAACAAATGGCTTGATTTAAAAAAATGTAAAATGTAATTATTCCCAAAAGTAAACTAAGTCCTTTTGTTACAGTGCATACATCTTTCCAAACAGACAAAACAACCAGTTAAACATTATTTGGAGCTGTAGGAACATGTACCTTGTGTATTTAGGCCTTGTTTATGTGAGCAAAATCTGTACATGTATTTCAGGAGCTGCCAGCAATGTGTAGTTGCACTGGCGGAGCAGGTTTTCCTGACACTTGTAAAAATGCCTAAGCTCTGAGTCTATATAGCAATTTCCTCTGCACAATTGCTGAAATACAAGTGCTAGTTTTACTGGCTGAGATGCACCCTTAATGATTTCTAAATATGCACATTTGGGCCTTAATCCTTAACAGCATTATATTATTTTCTGCTCTTCCGAAATACTTTCATTGCTAATAGCTTTGCTGATGCACAGGGCCGCCCGGGGAAGAGGGGGGCAAGTGGGGCAATTTGCCCCAGACCCGGCAGGGGCCCCCACAAGAAAACAGTATTCTATAATATTGCAACTTTTTTATGGAAGGGACCCCCAAAATTGCTTTGCCCCAGGCCCCCTGAATTCTCTGGGTGGCCCTGCTGATACGTTTTTCAAGCAAGTACATTTTTAGCATGATTCATTGAGTGATTTAATACTTTAAAGCTTTGGAATTTCAACTGTGTAGATTCAGGATTGCATAGGGGATTCAGACTTCATGCCCTTAAGTCCACCTAGTTCCTGGATTTGTTGTATATGATCCTTACACATCTGTTTTTTTGTTTTGTTTTGTTTTTTTAAACTTTAGAGACTGGGGCATAGTGAAGACATTTTTAAGGGCTAAGTTGAGTCAGATTTTGAGAAGCCAAAAACCAAATGACATAACTTCATGTATTAATTTACAATTTAAAATAAAACAACTTAAATACACAATTCTGCTTCCACTGAAGCACATGGAAACTTGTCCATGGACTTCAAAAAGAGCTGGATGAGGCCTTGAGTTTCCTTCCCCTAAAGATGAATGAGCTTACTTGTGGAAGTGAGACAAGCAAGATTTTGTTTAAAGTCTTGACGCAATATTATGTTCAACCTTTATTCTAAATTGCCTTATATTTGACAGTTTGAAGAAAAGCCCCTTTTGTCAGCAACAGTACATTTGCACTACACGAAAGATAAAATGTTCTCAACAAAAACTGAGAATGAAGCAATGACTCAGGAACACTTTTAGGTAGAATTTAGATATAAAGAGTAAGGACTCTGATTTTAAAAATCCTAGTCACAAAGGACCACCCAAATTTATCCCTATAATTTAAGGAAACTTACAAAAAAAAAAAAAAAACCCAAAAAGTTACTATACAAATTATTTCAAAACAATAATATTAAAACTAAAATTGGAAAAACAAGAGCGTTGGGATTTACAATCAATGTAAATATATTTAACTATGTTCATCATTACTAAATTAAAATTTCCTTTTTGAATGCTATGCTGTGTTGCAACAATTCCACTTATGGTTTATTGCTTGTCAGAGTGTGATAGTCTTTCTTCACAATCTTTGTCCCTGAAATAGATAAGTATGCTAATTAAAGTAGTATTTGTAGTCAGAATCTTACTTTCAACTTCCTTGTTTAATTTTCCGGATCAAAATCCATTTGTATTGAGGGTGGTCTTGCAGTAATATCTCTTATAGGTTTTTCTCTTAAATAAGCTCTCTCTTATGGAACTGATCAAACATTAAAGTAAACTAGTTACAGCAGGTTTGATGTCCACAGTCTCTTTCTTGCATCCTGCAGCCTGGCCTAGAAACGTTAATAGGTGTTGCTTTATAATAGTTTCTACCACAATAAGAGACAACTTCTCTGGAAATCCATAAATGCCAGCATTTAGATACATAATATAATACAAAAGACCCATAGACTAAAATATCTCAATATTTAATAAATAAATATATTTATATATAGTCTACAGGTATCCAACAGTTGCTCAGACCCCACACTGACTTACAGTACTTTGATAAGAATACAAAAATGGCAATCTTGTAAATAAGGAAACAAATTAAGCAGAATGATTTGTGAAGAAATACTCATTTATAATCCTATTAAACCCATAAAGATTATACATTTTAAAGGAATAATGTCATTAGCAACATTACCGTAACTCTATCAAAATTGTAAGAATTTTAAAAATCAGATTTTTCTCCAGTTGTGCCATTTGTATTCTGCACTTCACTCAGCTTCAATAGTGAAAGTGAACTAGTCAGTTTCATTTGGTTTATAAATCTGTTTCACTTTCCATAAGGAAGTGTTAGCTGCTAGGAGTCACTACTAGGAATAGTTATGTTGTGCAAGACTTTAAAGGCACCAAAGTAAAGGCAAACAAAAACTTCACCTCAAAGAGTGTTGTATTCAAGTCCCCAGTATTGTAGGGGGAATTTTTTTAAAAAAACTCTATTTATTGAAATGCTAATAAAATATATGAATTATGAAATATTTCTATTGACACGGGGGAAATATCTGCTGTCATTTACACCAATATAAACTGGGAGTAGTTCCATTAAAGTTAGTGGAATTATTCTGGTATAACTGAGAGCAGAACTTGACATATTATGTTGTCTGAATGGTTTAAACAAAGTGTTAAATTTTGAGCTTTCGTTACTTGACAGTGTATCTTTAATTTAAAAATACCCCTGGGTGATCTATGAAATGGTCTCACTAAAATGTGATCCACATCCTGGATACATTTGGGAACTTGCTGCCATAAATAAATACAAATGTTAATGACTCATCCCTATATAAACAGTCACAATTAAATTAAGAATTACTGTACCACAAACCAGATTCTTGATTCTCCTTTGAGTTTGTACCACATGATATTTGTACAGAAGCATTTTCAGACTGCCTCATTTCTTTGTTGATATATTTTAGCATTCCGCTAAGTGTCTGGAAGTCATTACTGTCCGATGTCGCATCTTCATCTACAATGTATGTGAGGGGATCGAATGAAGATTCATTCAAACTGTTTGGTGGAGTATGAAGAAAATCCTTTGGACTCTCGGGAATCATTGAGGGCTTTAATGTAAGCATTTGTTTGAAATCTTTTAACATTGTTTTTGATAGATCTAGAGAATCATCATCTTTAACACCTAGGTCACTAGCACTTATAGAACGACGCAGTTTTCTATGTTTGAAGTATGACGTATGAGAATTTCTGAAAGAATCTTGTTCTTGAACATCGAAGAGCATATGATCTGATAATACAAGCGGGATTGGTAGCTTCTTGATGCCTTCTGTTCTTTCATGCCCAGCAATTCTCGTTTGTAATCTCGTTACTTCAGATTCCTACAATGCAATAAAACAAATATTTTGCATTTTTAAAAAATGCTTATGTCCATGTAAACGTGCAGGACTCACCCCTGCGGCGTCTCCTGCTGGTCGTCTCAGGGAATTAGCTCTTTTCCAGCCTGGGCGCCCTCTGAATGGTGTCCTGCTTGTTTCCGGCCCCATGTCCCTCCCGGACCCCAGTGCCCTTTTATCTGGGGTGCTGCCCCCTGGCAATAACCCCCCACACTCTGCCTCTGCGTCTCCCCTCTCTGGGGAACCCCCAACCCTCTAATCCCCACCTTGCCTCAGTCTGGGCTACTGCCAGTCATCACTAAGCCCCCGCTCCCTGGGGCGGACTGCAATGTAAAAGCCACTCATCATAGGCAAAGGGGTTCGGACCTGCTGCCTTTGCCTGCCTCCCAGTACCTCTGTGGGCCTTGGACCAGGCCCTGCAGCCTGGGGAATTGCCAGCCTGGAGCTCCCCTGGCTCTCCCCAGCCCTGCTTCACTCTCAGGACCCTTTCTGCAGGCAGCCAGGCCCTGCTCCCTCCAAGACTAGAGAGAGAGCCTCCTGGGCCTCTGGCTCACAGCCTTTTTATACATGCCAGCTGTGGCCTGATTAGGGCATGACCCAGCTGCCGCCACTTCCCTAATCAGCCCAGCTTAGCAGCTCTCAGCCACAACCTTCTCCCAGGGCTGACTTTCCCCTTTTCAGCTGGAGTGGGGGAGCTGCCCCACTAAAGTCCATTAGAACTATCCTCTGTATTCTGTGCCATGTCTAAATACATTTCCCACTATCTCCTTAATAACTGTGGAAACATCATAATCCTGCCTCTCACTCGATCCCATAACCTGGGATCATCTTCGACTTGGAACTCTCTCTAGGTCTTCATGTCCGGCCTATGTCTAAATCTTGCCTATTCTTTATGCATAGCATCTACGTGGCTAAAACGGTCATCCAGGTTCTCGCCTCATGTCTCAATTACTGCAATATCCTTTTCTCTGGCCTTGACAACTGCAGTCTTGCCCTGCTCATATCCATTCAGAATGCTGCCGCAAAGATAATTTTCTCATTCCATCATTAACACCTCCTCTTTGCATCCCCTTCTCTATTACATCAAACACTTTCAAGGCCCTTTGGGGCCTATCCCCACCCTACCTATCATCTCTCACTCACTATAGAGATGTCAAATTTTGCCTCTGACTGGCAAATGATGCCAGCCACCATCATCCACTGGTCACATTTTCAAACAAGCTCCTTCATGCTTTCTCCCATACTGCCCCTCATGCTTGTAAGGAGCTCCCCTGCAAACGTTGACGAAGCTACCTCATTATCTTTCTTCTAATCCCTCCTTAAAACTCTCCATTGCCATGATGCCGATAAAAAACCTGAATGGCTAGGCCACTAATGTGCTGAGACCACTGCTATTCATGCTGACCAATACTGTCATTTCCTTGTATTCCTCCAGCCTACAATCTGTTTGTAGATAGGTTTCAGAATAACAGATTGTAAACTTTTCTGGGTCTTTTTAGTCTGTGTTTGTACAGTGCATAGCACAACTGGTCCTGGTTATGACTTGCACTCTTAGGCATTACTGTTATACAAACAATAAAATGATGTTTCTCCTGCAAAGTCTCTTAGTACCAACATCAGGGTCAATTTTTATTTGGTGCCATATCAGCAATATGATCAAAAGCATACAAAATGGCAGAGTTACGATATTTCCAACATATCAATGCCTGGAATATCATGTGGAAGGCAATCTCACTGTAAGCGTCTCTCATTAGAAAAGTGCGCTATCATTTTTCTGGCTTCAAAAACTCACTCTTTGAAAAAAATCAATTTCCAAAATGAAGGACATTAGAAAAAAAATGGAGAATGATTGCTATCTTAAATTTCCAGAACAAGACATTCACACCAAGATGACCCATTTGGGACATGCTATAAAACAGTGGGAAAAAATGATACCCAAATTGGGGGGAGGGGAATTAACTGCCACCCACACTCAGCACTTCCACGAAGGAAGCCCTCAGCTAGAGTTGGAGTGTACAAGAGGAGACAGAAGTAATGTTTGCCATAAAAACAGAAATTTTATTAGAGTTGACAATCCTCAGTGACATCAATAGTTCATCAATAAAATTTCTCAGAGAAAAAGATGACTACTGGGACTGAGGAACTCCATAATCTATCTAGCACAATGTGAATACTTGTGGAGAGAAAAGTCTGAAAAACTCGCATTTTTAAAAAGATATTATGGGCAGCAAAAAATCAGTATAAAAGATGAGTCTCTTGCCAGCCGTCACTGCAAAAATTATAATAAAGAAAATCAAAATCATAGGTTTGAGACAGTTGGGAAAATTAAGATGAGTATAGAAGTAGAATTTGAGAAGCAGTACCTCAAATGTCAAAGTTGTAACAAGTGGAGTGGGCAGTGTACTAGTAATAGGCATTAGCAGTAAAGTACCATCTTCTTTCTCAGGGTTTTACACTGCCATCCACCACTAGAGTATCTGAGTGCCTTCTACATAAACTAGATTTAGCAACAGTTATGTCCTCAGTAGGCTTCATGGAGTCTCTGGCTTTCCTCCCTTACTGGGGAATGGGAACTCTACTTGGGGTAGGTTTTCTATTTCTTTCCTGCGAAGAGGAAAAGCAGATGATTGATGTTGTGAATGTCATTCTGCTTATGGCGGAAAAGCTACATCAAAAAGTAACTGGCATTATCTTTGAGAAATCATGGAGGATGGGTGAGGTTCCAGAGGACTGGCGAAGGACAAACATAACACCTATCTTTAAAAAGAAGAACAAAAAGGACTTGTGGAATTATAGATCGGTCAGCTTAACTTTGATACATGGAAAGATACCGGAACAAATTATTAACAAATCAGTTTGTGAGTATCTAGAGGATAATGGGGTTATAAGGAATAGCCAAGCATGGATTTGTCAAGACCAAATCATGCCAAACCACCCTAATTCCTTCTCTGACAGGGTTACTAGCCTAGTGGATAGGAGGCAAGCAGATAATACCCCTCTACCCCAATAGAACGCGACCCGATATAATACAAATTCGGATATAACGCGGTAAAGCAGCGGGGAGCCCCGGGCCCTTTAAAGCGCCACCCGAGCCCCGCTGGTTTACCGCATTATATCCAAATTCGTGTGGAGCCCGGGGCCCTTTAAATCACCGCACGAGCCCGGCTGCCGGGCGGTGATTTAAAGGGCCAGAGGCTCTGGCTGCTGCGGGGAGCCCCAGGCCCTTTAAATCCCTGCCCGAGCCCCACTGCCGGAGCTCCGGCGGTGATTTAAAGGGCCCGGGGCTCCCCGCAGCAGCAGGTGCACTGGGCCCTTTAAATCCCCGCCGGGGCTCCAGTAGCCAGGCTCAGGTGGTGATTTAAAGGGCCAGAGGCTCCAGCCGCTGCAGCTGGAGCACCAGGCCCTTTAAATCACCGCTGGGGAAGCCGGTCCAGTCTGGCATGGCTTACCGGCTCGAACCCAATATAACGCGGTCTCACCTATAAGGCGGTGAGATTTTTTGGCTCCCGAGGACTGCGTTATATCGGGGTAGAGGTTTATACTATATTTTGATTTTAGTATGCTTTTGACACAATCCATATGAAATTTTCATCTACAAACTAGGGAAACATGTTAGACAAAATTACTAGGTGGGTGCACAACTGGTTGAAAGACCATACTCAAAGAGTAGTTATCCATGATTTGCTGACAAGCTGGGTGGGGGATGGAAGGGTCCCTATCTAATAGGATCCTGCAGGAGTCAGTCCTGGGTCCAGTACTATTCAATATTTTCATTAATGATCTGATAACGGAGTGGAGAGCAGGCTTATAAAATTTGTGGATGACACCAAATTGGGAGGGTTTGTTAGCACTTTTGATAACAGGATTAGAATTCAAAACAACTTTAAACAAATTGATTTCAGGCTTGGTCCACACTGGGGCGGGGGATCGATCTAGGAAACGCAACTTCAGCTACGAGAATAACGTAGCTGAAGCCGACGTTTCCTAGATTGAATTAAGTTTACTTACTGCGGGTCCACGTGGCGCAGGCAAGCTCCCCCGTCGACAGTGCTTCCTCCTCTCGGCGAGCAGGAGTTCCACAGTCGACGGGGGAGCGCTTCTGGGATCGATTTATCGCGTCCAGATGAGACGCGATAAATCAATCCAGAAGATCGATCTCTACCCGCCAAATCAGGCGGCTAGTGTAGACCAAGCCTTAGACCAATTCTCCAACAAGATGAAATCCAATAAAGAAAAATGCAAAAGTACTACGCTTATGAGGGGAAAAAAATGATATGCACAACTACAAAATGGGGAATAACTGGCTAGGCAGTAGAACTGCTGAAAAGGATCTGGGGGGGTTATACTGGATCACCAGATTGATATGAGTCAATGTGATGCATTTGCAAAAAGGGCTAACATTCTGGGGTATATTAACTGAAGTGTTGTATTTTCAGACATGGGAGGTAATTGTCCTACTCTTCTCGGCACTGGAAAGGCCTCAGCTGAAGTATTGTATCATATTGGGCAACACATTTCAGGAAAGATGGGGAAACAGTCCAGAGAAGAACAACAGAAACGATAAAAGATTTAGAAAACTTGACCGAAGAAGAAAGGTTAAAAAAGTTTAGTCTTGAGAAAAGAAGACTGAATGGAACCTGATAACAGTCTTCAAATATGTTAAGGGCTATTATAAGGAGGATGGTGATCAATTATTCTCCATATCTACTGAAAGTAGGACAAAAAGAAATGGGCTTAATTTGCAGAAATGGAGATTTATATTAGATATTAGGAAAAACTTTCTAACTATAAGGGTAGTTAAGCTCTGGAAAAGAGTTCCAAGGGCTGTTGTGGAATTCCTGCCAAAGAAGGTTTTTAAGAACAGGTTGAACCAACACCTATCAGGAATGGTCTTGATTTAGTAGGTCCTGCCTCAGCACAGGGGGCTGTACTTGGTGATCTCTCAAGATCCCTTCCAGTCCTACATTTCTATGATTTCCTAAAGGTAATCAGATTAGTCTAACCTCCTCTGAAAGTTCATTCTACAGCTGGATCCCTTCAATTGAGAATAGTTTGTCTTGATTCTTATGCATTTTATTCTGGGCTTTGTGATCTGCATTGTCCCAGAGGAGCAGGACTGTCTACCTGTAAATTAGAACATCTACTGAAGAAACTTTTATCTAACATAGCACATTAGAAAAAAGAAACCTGTTAAAGAAGTGTTAGACATCACCATACAGAGCTACTCATGCTAGTTATACACTAGGTGGTAACACTGGAAATTTTGACACACTGATACCTGTTGTATTTTAGCTTTTCCCTTTAAAAAGGGTGGGGCCATCTAGCTATTTACATCCTGCACCTATATCTGTGCCCTGGTCTACACTACAAGTTTAGGTCGAATTTAGCAGCATTAGATCGATTTAACCCTGCACCTGTCCACACGACGAAGCCATTTTTGTCGACTTAAAGGGCTCTTAAAATCGATTTCTGTACTCCTCCCCGACAAGGGGATGAGCGCTGAAATCAACCTTGCTGGGTCGAATTTGGGGTAGCGTGGACACAATTAGATGGTATTGTCCTCCGGGAGCTATCCCACAGTGCTCCATTGTGACCGCTCTGGACAGCACTCTCAACTTAGATGTACGGGCCAGGTAGACAGGAAAAGCCCCGCGAACTTTTGAATATCATTTCCTGTTTGGCCAGCGTGGCGCACTCAGAGGTGACCGTGCAGATCTCATCAGCAGAGGTGACCCTGGAGTCTCAGAATCGCAAAAGAGCTCCAGCATGGACTGAATGGGAGGTACTGGATCTGATCGCTGTATGGGGAGAGGAACCTGTGATATCAGAACTCCGTTCCAAAAGACAAAATGCCCAAATATTTGTAAAAAATCTCCAAGGGCAGGAAGGACAGAGGCTTTAACAGGGACCCACAGCGGTGCTGCGTGAACTTAAGGAGCGCAGGCAAGCCTACCAAAGAACCAGAGAGGCAAACGGCCGCTCTGGGTCAGAGCCCCAGACATGCCGCTTCTATGATGAGCTGCATGCCATTCTAAGGTGTACCCCTACAACTACCCCACCCCTTTGCATGGACTCCGTCAATGGATTCTCACGCAACAGGGATGCGGATTTTGGGGACGAGGAAGATGATGAGGAGGAGGAGGTTGAAGATAGCACGCAGCAAGCAAGCGGAGAAACCGTTTTCCCCAACAGCCAGGAACTGTTTATCACCCTAGAACCAGTACCCTCCCAACCCACCCAAGGCGGGCTCCCGGACCTTGAAGGTGGAGAAGGGACCTCTAGTGAGTGTACCTTTGTAAATATAATACATGGCTTAAAAGCAAGCGTGTTTAATGATTAATTTGCCCTGAAGACTTGGGATGCATTCACGTCCAGTACAGCTACTGGAAAAGGTCTGTTAACGTGTATGGGGATGGAGCGGAAATCCTCCAGGGACATCTCAATGAAGCTCTCCTGGATGTACTCCCAAAGCCTTTGCAAAAGGTTTCTGGGGAGGGCAGCCTTATTCCATCCTCCATGGCAGGACACTTTACTATGCCAGGCCAGTAGCACATAGTCTGGAATCATTGCAAAACAAAGCATGGCAGCGTATGGTCCTGGTGTTTGCTGGCATTCAAGCAACATCCGTTCTTTATCTCTCTGTGTTATCCTCAGGAGAATGATATCATTCATGGTCACCTAGTTGAAATAGGGGAATTTTATTAAGAGGACATTCAGAGGTGGCCATTCCTCCTGGACTGTTTGCCTTTGGCTGAGCAGAAATCATCCCCGCTGTTAGCCACGCGGTTGGGGGAGGGATGAAGCGATCATCCCAGAGAACTGGTTGTGCGTGGGGGGTTTAATTGGGTTTGTGCTGCACGTTAACCCAAAAACCACAGCCCCTCTTTTTAAATGGCCAACCCAACAGGTGCTTGGTATGGGAAATGAGGGCGCTGAAACCATTCCGGCATGTTATGAAGGTTAAAGAAACCAAAAGACTGTGGCTTACCATGTCTGCCTGCAAGCTGAATTCTGTTGCCCGCCGGCCCTGCGTGTGATCTCTCACACCAAACTGGCAGGCCCTCAATATAAGAGGCAAAATGCGACCTTGTAAAGAAAGCACACGTGCTATGTAATGTTAATAGCTTGGTTCACCGTGAAAGAGTCTACCCATTGTTCTCTAAAATGTGTCTTTTTAAATACTACTCTCTACTCCCCTTTTTTTTCCCCTCACGGAGCTGCAAATGTTTCAATGCTCCCTCTATCATCTCCGTCCCAGAGGCTAGCGAAAATTAGAAGGCAAAAACCCCCCCAAAAAAACCAAAACAAAAAAAACACGCCTTCGCGATGAAATGTTCTGAGCTCATGCAGTCCTCACACACTGAAAGAACCCAGCAGAATGTGTGGAGATAGACAATGTCAGAGTGCAGGAAAGCACAAAATGAACACAAGGACAGGAGGGACGCACGAAAGGAGAGGTGGCGGGATCAAGATGATAGGTGGCGTCAGCATGATGAGAGGCGGCAGAAAGCAATGCTGAGGCTACTGGAGGATCAAACCGATATGCTCCGACGTATGGCTGAGGTGCAGGAAAGGCAGCAGGAGCACAGACCGCCACTGCAGCCCCTGTGTAACCAACCGCCCTCCTCCCCAAGTTCCATAGCCTCCTTACCCAGATGCCCAAGAACCACTCCAACCCAGAGGGCTGCCCAAGCAACAGAATGCTGGCATTCAATAAGTTTTGAAGTGCAGTGTGGCCTTGTCCTTCCCTCCTCCCCCATGCCTCCTGGGCTACCTTGGCAGTTATCCCCCCATTTATGTGATGAATTAATACAGAATGCATGAATTTGAAACAATGACTTTATTGCTTCTGCAAACTGCGATAGAAGGGGGGGAGGGGAGGGGAGGGCAGTTGGCTTACAGGGAAGTAGAGTGAACCAAGGGGCAGGTTTTCATCAAGGAGAAACAAACAGAACTTTCACACCGTAGCCTGGCCAGTCATGAAACTGGTTTTCAAAGCTTCTCTGATGCGTAGCGCGCCCTGCTGTGCTCTAACTGCCCTGGTGTTTGGCTGCACGTAATCATCAACCAGGTGATTTGCCTCAACCTCCCACCCCGCCATAAATGTCTGCTCCACTATATCTGTGAGAGTAAGGGGGACACAGCAAGCGGTAATAACAATGGGAATATTGGTTTCGCTGAGGTCTATCAGAGTCAGTAAACTGCGCCAGCTAGCTTTTAATCGTTCAAATGTACATTCTACCACGATTCTGCACTTGCTCAGCCAATCATTGAACAGCTTCTGACTACTGTCCAGGCTGCCTGTGTATGGCTTCATGAGCCACGGCATTAAGGGGTAGGCTGGGTCCCCAAGGATAACTATAGGTATGTCAACATCCCCAACGGTTATTTTCTGGTCTGGAAAGTAAGTCCCTTGCTGCAGCCGTTCACACAGACCAGAGTTCCTAAAGATGCGAGCATCATGTACCTTTCCCAGCCATCCCATGTTGATGTTGGTGAAACGTTCCTTGTGATCCACCAATGCTTGCAGCACCATTGAAAAGTACCCCTTTCGGATTACGTGCTGGCTGCCTTGGTGCTCCGGTCCCAAGATAGGGATATGCATTCCATCTATCGCCCCACCACAGTTAGGGAATCCCATTGCAGGAAAGCCATTCACTATGACCTGCACATTTCCCAGAGTCACTACCCTTGATAGCAGCAGGTCAGTGATCGCGTTGGCTACTTGGATCACAGCAGCCCCCACAGTAGATTTGCCCACTCCGAATTGATTCCCGACTGACCAGTAGCTGTCTGGCGTTGGAAGCTTCCAGAGGGCTATCGCCACCCATTTGTGAACGGTGAGGGCTACTCTCATCTTGGTATTCTTGCGCTTCAGGGCAGGGGAAAGCAAGTCAAAGTTCCATGAAAGTGCCCTTACGCATGCGAAAGTTTCTCAGCCACTGGGAATCATCCCAGACCTGCAACACTATGCGGTCCCACCAATCTGTGCTTGTTTCCTGGGCCCAGAATCGGCGTTCCACAGCATGAACCTGCCCTATTACCACCATGATGTACAAATTGCCAGGGCCCGTGCTTTGAGAGAAGTCTGTGTCCATGTCCTCATCACTCTCGTCACCGCGCTGCCGTTGCCGCCTCACCTGCTTTTGAAGTTTCTGGTGCTGCATATACTGCAGGATAATGCAAGTGGTGTTTACAGTGCTCATAACTGCTGCGGTGATCTGAGTGGGCTCCATGCTTGCCATGGTATGGCGTCTGCAGGAGAGCAGAGTGGCAGTGGAAGCGGTTGTTCGATAACGACAGTTTGCAGTCCTACTGCACCGTCTGCTGCCAGCAGCACCCAGGACACAACAGCAGCGGCTGAGCTGAGCGGGCTGCACACTTGCCGTGGTATGGCATCTGCGCGGAAAAAAGGCGCAAAATGATTGTCTGCCGTTGCTCTCACAGAGGGAGGGGTGAGTGATGACATGGCTTACAGGGAATTAAAAACCAAAAAAGGGGGCAGGTTTGCATCAAGGAGAAACACACACAGAACTGTCACACCGAAGCCTGGCCAGTCACGAAACTGGTTTTCAAAGCCTCTGTGATGCGCAGTGCACCTTGCTTGCTCTTCTAATCACAGACAGCCTAGTCAGTGAACAGTGCCAGCGAGCTTTTAAACGTCCAAAGGCACATTCTACCACCATTCCGCACTTGCTCAGCCAATAGTTGAACTGTTCCTTACTACTGACAGGCTTTATGAGCCATGGGAGCAAGGGGTAGGCGCGACTGTGCGGTGCTGCTGGCTGAGAGAGCAGCCTGAAGCAGAAGCCTCCAGCTCGTATGATATTCCAGGCAGGACTGACTCTCCATTAGACGAAACTTGAAGAGAATGACCTAAAGTCACTCCCATTTATGTCCAGGTGCCCCTGACCAACTTCACTGAGGTCTGCCAGGAGCGCCCATGTCTGCCCAGGCACCCAGGAAACGACGACAACGACAATGGCTAGCAGTCGTACTGCACTGTCTGCTGCCGTGAAGGCAAGGAGCTTCTGCTGTGTAGCAATGCAGTACCGCATCTGCCAGCAGCACCCAGGAGACATACAGTGACAGTGAGCTGAGCGGGCTCCATGCTTGCCGTGGTATGTCGTCTGCACGGGTAACCCAAGACAAAAAGGCGAGAAACAATTGTTCGCTGTTGCTTTCACGGAGGGAAGGGGGCCTGACAACATGTACCCAAAGCCACCGGCGACAATGTTTTTGCCCCATCAGGCATTGGGAGCTCAACCCAGAATTCCAATGGGCGGCGGAGACTGCGGGAACTGTGGGATAGCTACTCACAATGCAACGCTCCGAAAGTCAACGTTAGCCTCTGTACTGTGGATGCACTCCACCAACTTAATGCGCTTAGTGGGGACACACACAATTGACTGTATAAAATCGATTTCTAAAAAAATCGACCTAATTTCGTAGTGTAGACACACCCTGTATGGCATAGATGAATGATCTTTTTATAGCTAATTAAAAGAAATAGGGGTTTGTGATTGGGCATCTAGCCCAGACTGGCCCATAAGGGGTTAATAGAGCCCTTGGGAGGCTGCACAGGAGTCAGCCAATCAGAGAGGGGCTGCGAGGAGCAGCCAGTCAGGGCCAGGCTGGCCTATATAAGGAGGACTGCAGAAAAGAGCAGCTTCAGTAGCTCCCTGTAGCTCAAGGAGGGAGGACTGGCTGCCTTGCAGGAGGAAGAAGCGAATATCTTGGACAGAGCAGTGCTGGGCGGGGTCAGAGGAGCGAGAGTGAGTTCCCAGCTGACTGCTGGCATGCTGAGGCCTGACACAATGGCAGATAAGGTGCTAAGACTGTGGGGAAGTGACCCAGAGAAATAGACAGAGGTTGGAGGGGATGCAGCACATGGCTGTCATCTACAGGGTCCCTGAGCCGGGACCTGGAGTAGTGGGGGGGCCCAGGTCCCCACTTGTCCCCACTCAGGAAGTGGCTTCACAACGGACTGCTGTTCCCCCGGAAGAGGGCAGAAGCTGGTGAGGCACAGCCAGAGGGCTGTGTCATGAAGAAGATGCCGCGGACCTAGGAGTCATCTGGGTCCCCGCAGCAGAAGTGATGGTGGCAAGATGCCACCAGAAGAGGGTACAGAGCTAATTCCCAAGACAGCCAACAAGAGGCGCCGCAATGGTGAGTCGCACCCTGTCACAGGGTTACATGGACTTATTATTACAGTATATATTCACAATACTGTATTTCCTTAAGAATTTTTACATTTGTAAAACACAAAATTGGTCTTTTATAAAGACATTTTTGCATAAAACAAAATGGCTGAGTTATAAGATATGTAGATGTATATTAATTCATTGTGGACTGAACTGCTCTGACACAATCCACTCATACAGCATTGTGTAATCCACTTGCTGCTCTCAAATCCAGTTCTTCCACATGGCAGAGTAAAACTCTAGGCCTATACGATAAGTCTTTTAGGTACTTCTCATTCCTTGTAAAAACAAACATGAGGCAAAAGAGGGTAATTAATTTGTTGGCATAAGGAAGCCTTTGTTTTTGCCCCCCGACGCCTTAAAATGTCTCACGTACAACACATTGCTATGTTAACCCACCTTCACAAGCAGTGCTTCATTTGCAGCTTGAACCATTTCATTTCTAGCCTGAAGTTGTTGCTGAAGATTATTGACAGTGTCCTGAGCCTCTTCTAACTCCTGCTTCAGCTGCTGCAATTGTCCACTTAGATGATGAGAGCCAGATTTCTGGCTGTCTGTTGACATCTGCCACCTTTCCTGATTTGTCTGATGTGCAAGCTTCTAGAAGTTTTAAGAAATAAAGTGAAAACATTATACAGATTTTGTTTTATGCCAACTTTAATACTATTCTTTCTCATTCACACAATATATGTATAGACAGGAAGGGGTCCAAGTAACAATTTCAAAACTCATCACCATTAACACATAAGGGTGTTTGACAGCTGTTGTTCTTCAAAATGTGTTGCACATGTTCATTCCACTCTAGGTAGGTGCATGCCCCGAGCAGTTGCCAGAAATTTTTTCCCCCTCAGTGGTACTGGTCAGGACAGCTTGAGCGCCTTCTGCTGCTGCATGCTGTTAGTGCCAGTATAAAAGCACCCAGCTGACCCCATGCCCCCTCAGTTCCTTCTTTCTAAAAAACTCCAATGTAGAGGGCAGGTCATGGAATGTGCATGTGCAACACATCTTGAAAAACAGCAGTTATGGAAGGTTAGTAACTGTTTTTCCCCCCTTCGAGTGACTGCACATGCATTTCACACTAGGTGTCTCGCAAGCAGTTGAATAGGCAGAGGAATCAGAGTTCGCGCACACACACCCACCCACCCCCAGCTTGGCCAAATTTGGCATCATCTCTGGAATGCTGAGTGATGGTGTATTGGGAGGAGAATGTGTGCAATAACCAGGTCACTGCTTTACAAATGTCTTGAATAAAGATCTGAACTATGAATGCTGCGGCGGATGCTTGCGACCTTGTGGAATGAGCAGTCAGGACAGCTATTGGCGAAACATCTGCCTGATGGTAACAAGAGCAAATACATTAAATAATCTAGGATAAAATTCTCTGTGAAGAGATTGGGATGCGTTTCATCCTGTCAGCCACAGCTATGAACAGTTGGGTAGACTTTCCGAATGGCGTAGTTCTTTTTTATGTAGAATGCTAAGGCTTGTCTAATGTCAAGCTTCGGGTAGAATCAGATAGACAGACTGCCAGATTGCTATGAAATTGCAAAAACACTTTTGGGGGGCAACTGGGGTGAAGACAAAAATACATCTTATTTTTAAAGAAGACTGTGTACAGAAGCTCCGATGTGAGGGCATAGAGTTCTGAGACCCTTCTGGCTGAAGTGCTGGATATTGCTGCAAGGTGAACCTTGATAAAGGAGATTGCTAAGCCTTGCTGTTTCAGGTGTAGTAGATACTCAAGTATGTCTTGTATGGACGAACACGTGGGTAAGACACTATGTTGGGACGCCCAAACAGAGAATCATTTCCACTTCAAGAGGTTAAGTAGCTCTGTTGGAGGGCTTTCTACTACCTAGTAGGACCTGACAAACTTGCTCTGAGCAATCCCGCTCTCTGGGATTTAGCCATGAAGCTTTCAAGCCATTATATGAAGAAAGTTCAGGTTCGGGTGGAGCAGCTGACCATGGTCCTGGGAAATCAGGTCCAGGTGAAACAGAAGCACAATTGGAGTTGCCACTGAGAGATCTAGAAGAGTGGAGAACCAGTGTTGGCACGCCTATGATGGGCCTATTTGATTAACCTGGTCTTGCTTAATCGTTAGCAGAGCTCTGTGCAGCAGCGGAAAAGCGGGGGGGGGGGGGAAAACGCATAATAAAGATGTTCCATCTATGATAGTAGAAAGGCATCCTAGATAGAACCTGGGCTGTGTTCCTATAAGGAGCACAATTGGGGACAACTCCTGTTGTACCTGTTCGCAAATAGACCTGTCTTAGTCCCCCACTACTGGAAAATGTCTCTTGCCATATCTGGACACAAAGACCACATGTAGTGACTGGAAAAGATCCACTGAGGTGATCTGCCAACTCATTTTGCATTCCCAGAAGGTAAGGGGCTTCGAGGTTGATTGAGTGGGCTATGCAAAAGTCCCATAGCTGCATTGCTTCATGACAGAAGAGGGAAGAGCGAGCTCCCCCTGACCAGTTGAGGTAAAACATGGCTGCAGTGTTGTCTGTGAGAACAGCCAAGTTTCTGGGAGGGAAATCCTGGTTTGAGTAGAATCAAACACTGCCCCAATGAACTCTATCCTCTGCACTGGAGTGAAGGTAGATTTTTCTGCATTTATTAGAAGCCATACGGCCTTGAATGTTCATAGAATCATAGAAGATTAGAGTTGGGAGAGACTCCAGGAAGTCATCTAGTCCAACCCCCTATTCAAAGCAGGACCAATCCCAACTAAATCATCCCAGCCAGGGCTTTGTCAAGCTGGGCCTTAAAAACCTCTCAGGATGGAGATTCCACCACCTCCCTAGGTAACCCATTCCAGTGCTTCACCACCCTCCTAGTGAAATAGTGTTTCCTAATAGCCAATTTAGGCCTCCCCCACTGCAATTTGGGACCATTGCTCCTTGTTCTGTCATCTGCCACCACTGAGAACAGACTAGTTCCACCCCCTCCAGGTTGTTGAAGGCTACCATCAAATCCCCCCTCACTCTTCTTTTCTGCTGACTAAATAAGCACAGTTCCCTCAGCCTCTCCTCATAAGTCATGTGCCCCTACCCCCTAATCATTTTCATTGCCCTCAGCTGGACTCTCTTCAATTTGTCCACATCCTTTCTGTAGTGGGGGGCCCAAAAGTGGACGCAATACTCCAGATGTGGCCTCACCAGTGCCGAATAGAGGGGAATAATCACGTCCCTCAATCTGCTGGCAATACTCCTAATGCAACCCAATATGCTGTTAGCCTTTTTGGCAACAAGAGCACACTGTTGATTCCTAGCCAACTCCTTGTCCATTGTAATCCCCAGATCCTTTTCTGCAGAACTGCTGCTTAGTCAGCCAGTCCCCAGCCTGTAGCATTGCATGGGATTCTTCCATCTGAAGTGCAGGATTCTGCACTTATCCTCGTTGCACCTCATCAGATTTCTTTTGGCCCAATCCTCCAATTTGTCTAGGTCACTCTGGACCCTATCCCTACCCTCCAGCTTATCTCACTCTCCCCCCAGCTTAGTGTCATCTGCGAACTTGCTGAGGGTGCAATCCATCCCATCATCCAGATCATTAATGAAGATAATGAACAAAATTGGCCCCAGGACCGACCCCTGGAGCACTCTGCTTGATACTGGCTGCCAACTAGACCGAGCCATTGATCACTACCCGTTGAACCAGATGATCTAGCCAGCATTCTATCCACCTTATAGTCCATTCATCCAATCCATACTTTTTTTTTTAAACTTGCTGACAAGAATACTGTGGGAAACCATAGCAAAAGCTTTGCTAAAGTCAAGGTATATCACGTCCACCACCTTCCCCATATCCACAGAGCTAGTTATCTCATCATAGAAGGCAATCAGGTTGGTCAGGCATGACTTGCCCTTGGTGAATCCATGTTGACTGTTCCTGATCACTTTCCTCTCCTCCACGTGCTTCAAACTGAATTCCTTGAGGACCTGCTGCATGATTTTTCTAGGGACCGAGGTTGACTGAATGAGTTGAACGTTGGATATTACCTGAGCCCTGGACTGGCCCTTAACTAGTCAATAATTTAGATAAGGGAAAACCTGCACCCCTAACTTCTTGAGGAAAGCTGACACTACCACCATGCATTTTGTGAACACCTGCTGAGCCGCAGACAGACCGAATGGGAGAACTGTGAATTGGTAGTGTGAGTGGTTCGCTACGAATCTGAGGAACATTGCGTCCTTGGTATATCAATATATGAAAACAGGTATCTCCTAAGAGCGGCGTACCAATCCCTGGGATTCAGGGAGGGGATAATGGATACAAGGGTGACCAGGAAGAACTTTATTTTCTTGAGATAATTGTTGAGCCGCCGCAGGTCTAAAATGGGTTTGAGACCGCCCTTGGCTTTTGGGATTAGGAAATAACAGGAATAAAACCCCTTCACTCTTAAATTCCACACCTCAGCCACCCGAAGAAGAGAATGAACCTCCCAAACCAGAAGCTCTTCGTGAGAGGGGTCCCTGAAGAAACAGGGAGGGAAGGTGGGAAGGAAGGGTAGAAATAAACTGGAGGGTGCATCACAGTCCCACAGTGCTCAACACCCAATGGTCCGTGGTGATACGGGACCAAGCATTGAGAAAAGGCAATTTGCAAATAAAGGCGAAACAGGGTCTGGCATCACGGGAACTGGTATGGTGTCCTCGAGCATCCCATCAAAATGCCTGCTTAGAACCCCCTGGATGACTGGGTGGGGCAGGCATTGACACTGAGGTAGAAGGGGGTGGTGGCCTATGCCTAAAATCTCTGCTTCTCTCTCTCTGCAGATCGTGACAGACAGCCAAGGCTGTCATACCAGATGGCTGTTGAGGTCTGTAGGGCTTCCTTGAAGGAGCAGGTGTGTATAATCCAAGGGATTTAAGGGTCACCCTGGAGTCTTTCAGACCATGCCATTTCACATCAGTGTATTCTGAAAAGAGTGAAGCTCCTTCGAAAGATAGGTCCTGTTGGAGTCCTGAGGACTGTAGCCACTAACTCCTGCATGTGACCACTGCCAAAGCCATGGACCTGGCTGCTGAGTCAGCTGCATCCAAAGCAGCTTACAACAAGGTCCTCACCACTGATTTTTTTCCCTTGTCCACCAGTGAGAACTCTTGCATAGTCTCTTGTGGGAGCAAGTTCTTGAACTTCTGCAAGGAGTCCTACATATTAAAATCATACCTTCCCAGCAGCACCTACTGGTTTGCAGTTCTGAGTTGTAACCCCCCAGGAGAATAAACTTTTCTACTGAACAAGTTTAATTTCTTTGAGTCTTTTGATTTTTGGGGTTGCACCCTGTTGACCCTGCCTTTCTCTCTCATTGGCAGCAGCTACCATCAGGGATCCTGGGCGGGGGATGGGTGTACAGGAACTCATAACCCTGGGCAGGAACAAAGTATTTTTGTTCAACCCTTTTTGACATGGGGGGAAGGGACATGAGGGTCTGCTACCAGGTCTTAACAGGTTTCATAATGGCCTCATTGAGAGGCAGAGCTACTTTTGAGGGGCTCGCAGTGGCTAAAATGTCAACCAGGCTATGGGAGGACTTTCTCTACCTGTATACCCAGACTTATTGAAGGGGGTGACCTTAAGTCTTGGTGAGCCTTATCGTCATTCAGGGGAGGCAACACACCTTCTCCTGAGACTGCTTCATCAGGGGAGGAGGCCAGCACCAGCATTTTGAGTTTTCTTGAAGTTTTTTTTTTTTCCCCCAACCCTTTAACTTTAACTGCAGTCCCATATTTCCTCATTTCTGCATGAAGCTCTTCTTCTCTTTCTTACTCAGCAGGATCTGGTTGAGCTGGTTCATGCAGTTTGGCTCCGGGGTCAGTACCGGAGTCCAGACCAGGCGCTGTCCAAGAGGATGAGAACGCCCTTCTTTCCGAGGTCACCCAACAGGTGCCCCTGGAATAAGCCCTAGAAACGGGGGAAAACCCCAGGGTTCCAAAAGGACCACTGGACTGGCATAGGTCCCCAGTGACCTCCTGACCATGCACTCGATGGTACTCCTGTGTCTGGATGCATGGAAGGATGGAAATGTCTGGAGGAGTAGCTAGAAAGAGGCTTCTTGGAGGAGTAAGACCCAACCTCCGATTCAGTCTCTCTCTCCAGTGACCATGGTGGTGCCATTCCTACCAGTGCCAGAGACCGGTGCCATGGTTTCCCTTTTGACAGTACTGAAGGGCATGGTACCAAACGATGACAGGATCCAGTGGGTTCCCTCCTGTCCATTAGGCACCAGCAACACTGAATCTTGTATTGCCAGTAATACCAGTACCAACTGCAAAAGAAATTCTCTGGCAGCAGCACACGCCATGTGGTTGGTACCGAGGTAGTATCAGTACTGTGCTGTGCCGCAGATGTAAACAGCTCTTCCAGTACTGGACTTGACAGTGCCTGCATAGGTGCCAGAGTCAATGGTGCTAACTTCTGTGGTACCAAGACAGAAGAGTATTTGGTTTAGATTGCATTCTACTCTAATCCCCATGCCTGGCCAGCTTCAGTGCCGGGACTCCAATATGGTATGAGGCGCACTCCTTACTAACGGCAAGCCACTTGGTGCCAAGTCTGACCGCCCTGGCTCAGATGGAGGTCTCAGTGCTGCCTCCATGAGCAAAAATTTTAGCCTGGCCTCATGGTCCTTCATGCAAGGCTTAAAGTTCTTCCAGATCTGGCAACAGTTCCCAAAGTGAGCTTTTCCCAGGCACTTCAGGTAGCTTGAGTGCAAGGGGCATATGCCTAGTTGCAGGAGGTGCAGAGCGTAAAGCCCAGTCATCAAAGCATGCCTTGGCATAGGGGAATGGACAACACAAAGTTACAGAACTTCATTAAAATTAGCTAAAACTGACTAAAACTAACTAACTAGATACAGAAAGAAGAAAAGACAACTGAGAAAGCTTGCAAAAACAAGGATAGCAGTTCCAGCAACCGTCGCGGGCGGTAAGAAGAAACTGAGGGGGCGGGATCAGCTGGGTGCTTTATACCAGTGCTATCAGCGTGTAGCAGCAGAGGGCACTCAAGCAGCCACAATGGGTACCACTGAGGGAAAAAAATTTGAGCAACTGTGCTCAGGGTGCACATGTGCAATCAGAAGAAAAAAAAAAAAGAAACTAGGGATATGAAGGTTTCATTTGCCCCCAGAAATAATGCAATCTACTTTTGGAATTGAAGCAAAGTCTGCCAATCTGTATTTTGGAACCCCTTTCACATTTTCAGAAAAAATAAATAAGCCATTCTGAGTTTTCTTGAATTTTTTTTTTCAACCCTTTAACTTTAACTGCAGTCCCATATTTCCTCATTTCTGCATGGAACTATTTTTCTAATAATTGTAGCAAGACCTTCACCAACCTCCATAGAGAAAGAAGCAATAATAATTAAAAAGAAAAAATTGTTACCTGATGATTTTACCCATCCTCAGAAAATGTATTCCGGGTGGGGTGGATTGGGGGGGAAAAAGAAGTCAACTTCCCACTCTGCATCCAGATCTCTTTCCCAGCCCAGTCTATGTGGGATGTAGTGAGCAATTAGGAAAAAGTAGTATGGTGAGAAGGATAAGACAGACACAAAAATCCCTTTCCTCAAACATAGTAAAACAACAGATTATTTAGGAATCCCCACTTGGGCAGCTTCTTGCCAAAGGGTGGCTCTGTGGAATATCAAATCAGTTTGCAGTATCTGACAGCCATATTAATGGAGGTATTAATTGATTTCTTTTATGGTGGTTGATATTCTTTCAGACCAAGCAGCAGCCATAGAAAGTTTTGACTGGGCTCAGATCCTCTCTAAAATAGCTTTTTCTATTGCTGAGAATGTTTCTGTGATGCCATATTTTATTCATATTGCAACAGTGGAATTAATTTTTTTTTTTAAATCGAGAAATTTGTGATGAAAGGACATAGAGGATGATTTCCTGAATTGGTCTTTTCACTTCAAGTATATCTTCATTGCTTTCCTCACATCAATTTTGTGCCATGTTTTCTCTTTCTGGTGTTGGGGTTTGGGCAAAAGTGATGGCAGTGTGACTTCCTGTGTGGTATGAAAGCCTGTATTGCCTCAGGCTAAGAATGATTTGTGAGTATGAAACACAATCTTGTCCTTATGGAATATGTAGCAGGGTTTATATCTTAGGAAGACAGATTTCTGAGACTTGCCTTGTTGATGTGATTCCTATTAGGAAGCAGTTTTTATTAGGTAAGAATGATAAAGAGACTGATGTCTCTAGCTAAAAGGGGTGAGGTGCAAGGGCTTATAGTCTGGAGAGTGAATTCCAGAAGCACAGATCTGACTGATGTTTTGGATAAGTTCACAAAACTGGACCCCCAGAGATGGTCCACTAGTGATTTGAATAAGCCTGTATTTATAACACTGTCAAATCTCAAGATCTGAGACATCACGGTGAAGCAATTAAGACTCAAGTCCAGACTATCGAAGAAGAAAATCTAAATGAACTGAAATGCCTGGTTTCTTTGAGTTAATTTCTGTTTCTTAACAACTACCAAGAGCACTTTGTCCAGACTTGTGTAGGTAGACCAGGTGGATGGGCTGTAGGAGAGGACGACAGTATTTAATCACCTTGGAAGAGTATTCATCCGGGTTAGATTTTTAATACACAGGCTGTCAGGGTCAATTAAGTTGGGTTTTGGATGTCAGAGCAGACCCTGTGATAGGAGATCCTGCTGGCAGGGAAGATGTACTGGGTAGGCCCTGTAAAGAGAAAACAGCCTTCCCTGACAATTAGGAGTGATGAGTATTATCTTTGGTTTTTGTACCATGCTTCCCAAAAGAGAGAATAGGAGGAAAGGGAGAGAGGCCCTAGTTGGTCTCTTGGACTTTTTCTTAGTGGGTTTTTGTGTGTGTGTGTGCGCATGCTTTGGATTCTTTACTTTTCTTTGGACTTTGCGGGGGGGGGGGGGGGGGAGGGGAGGATCTTCCTTTCTGGAAACAGGATCCCCTTTTTCTGGTTAAAGCTTTTCAATTGTAAGGTCTAGTCTAACTGAGGGTCTTTAAATCTTCCCCTTTATCAAAAATATATTTTGAGAGATATTGCAAGCAAATGTCTTCATAAGAATTCACTTCTTATTCCCAAAAGCTGTAGAAGTCTGATAGTATGTTGGATTCTTTCACCAATGACTCAATTACTCATTAAAGTATGTGAGAAGGGATCCCATTCAGATTTCCCTTTTAGACCAGGGCTAGGCCTTAGGGTTTGAGGGGATATCCTGAATACCCGTGAAGACTTCCTTGGGAACTTAGATGGACCTGCCTGTTGAGTACTGAAAAGGACTTACTTGGTTTTGGGGGCATCTCCAGGGGAGTCTCAGCTCATATGCCAAGGAACAGAGGCCAAAACCTGCCTTCCAGACTCAGAACCTCTTCCCCTGGCTAAGCAAGGATCACCAGATTGGGAGCAGTTGTGGCAAAGTTCCCCATCTGCAGCTCCAGAGAATGCTTATTCTCTAATGGAATACCATTTTAGCTTAGGTTTTTCTTTTGCTTACTCCAATATGAGGGGGAGAAAGTGGCTACTCAGCAGTTCCATAAGTGGTACCATTCAGAAAATGCCCCAAGATGGATAGAAAGAGTTGGAAATAATGTGTGCATTGGTGGTTGGATGATCATTCACTACTGTTCTAAAATAAGCTGTTGAGCACAAGTACGGTGGGAGTGCCAAATTGCTGCTCTGGCTGCACTGATGGATGCAGAAGACTGGGAGAAAGGACATGGCCAAGCCACAGAGGCCTGGGACAAATTTCAACTGCCTTTGATATCTGCATTGGAGAGGCTGTAGTTAGTCTGGTCTGAGTGGAGGAAAACACCCATGTAGCACAATACAGTAAAAATGCTAGGGTCAGTTTAGTTTTATCTTTTACCTCCTGCTCATAAGCATCCTTTAATGAGTCTATTTCTGATGAAAGCTTTTTTATCTCTGCTTGCATTTTTGCTTGTAACTGAGCTTCACGTGCTTGGGCAGCACCCAGTTCTTCTGCCAAACAGTTTGCACGAGCTTCCTGTAAGACAGTATATAATAAATAATGTTAATGGCACTTTGCACTTATATGGCACCTTACATCCAAACATATGAATTAAGACAATGTTATTTTCCCATTTTATGCAGTGAAAAGTTTAAACATTTACCTTATTTGTCCACACTGAGTCAGTAGCAGAGCAAGAAACAGAACCAGGAGCCAGAAAGCCACAACCAATTTCTTTTTATCTACTGGTAGTTTCTAAAGCAAATCCAAGCCAATTGAATAGTACCAGAATATATTTATATTCATTTGACTAGGATTTATTTGTAATACAAGTGGTCACATTATGTGTCACCCTGGCCAGTACCCCCAAACAATTATTAAATCATTAGAAACTAGGTTTTATTTATTATTCAAATCAGTTTCTTTACAAATTAACTTTTTTAAAAAAATTCTTGTGTTACTGTTCATCCAAAGCGGTGGTAATAGATTCAGACAAAACAGTGTGGCTGTGCAAGTAGTTATTGCCAGAGACTAATGACTAGCACAGGAGTAAATTAAATGTCACGTTTGTTGCAAATATTTCATCATGACCTGTAAGGTTCACTCTCTTGGTATTTCTATGGCCGCCATCACTGTAGTATCTGGGCATCTCTCAAACACTGATATAAGGATGTTGTGAAGATAAATATGAGGTAAACATTATACTCGTTTTACAAATGGGGAAGAGAGATGAAGTTCACAGGCAAGATTCAGGAACAGAATCCAGATCTCCTGAATCTCAGAACATCTCAAGCACAAGAGCTCCTTTGCTTCTTTAATTGCTGTGTCTTGCTTTGCAGTAAAGTTACAAAAAACCTCTATTGTATACCCAATGCTCAGTTATAGCTTTTAGAATAATCCCTTCCTGAATTGTCCTCAGTGTGGGGCAGAGGCTAAAAGTTATAACTCAGCCTCATGCACATACAGTAGGTTTTTTTTATAGTTTTATTGCAAAGCAAGACACAGTGATTAAGAAGCAGAAGGATGCTAATGTGCTTAAGTGAAGCACAATCCTTCTGGAGCATGGTGGGAGAGAGGTAGGGGAATATACATGGTGCAGACTACCTCTTAGGAGGATACAGCATGCACGCCCCTCCTCCCCACCCACCTTGAGGTGGCTAATACCCTTGGGGCACTAAGAGGGACCAATATCGTATTCAAGAGAGTTCAGGAACTGTATCTGAGTTTGATTCCTGTGCAGGGAGAATTAAAAAAAAAAAAGGAGGAAGATGGGTCAAAGGTAGGGTTACCATACTTAAATAAAAAAAGAGGACCCTCCATGGGGTCCTGGCCCCGCCCATTTCCCACCCCAGCCCCACCCCAACTCCACCCCTTCCCTAACTCCGCCCCTCCTCCCTCCCACTCCCAGCCATGCGGAAAGGGCTGCCTGAGCGCTACCGGCTTCACGGTTTGCCGGGCAGCCCCCAGACCCTGCACCCCCGGCCGGCGCTTCCCCAGCGCAGCTGGAGCCCGGGAGGGGAAGCGCCCAGCCGGGGGCGCAGGGTCTGGAGGCTGCCCGGCAAACCGTGAAGCCGGTAGCGCTTGGGCTTCGGGCAGCCCCCATGCCTCCGGACCCTGCGCCCCCGGCCGGGCACTTCCCCTCCTGGGCTCCGGCCGCGCAGGGTCCAGAGGCATGGGGGCTGCCCAAAGCCCGTAGCGCTTGGCTCTTAAACAGAGCCGAAGAGTCAGGGAGGAGCAGAGTTGCCGCGGCCGGAGGCTGTGCTCCTCCCCTGACTCTTCGGCTCTGTTTAAGAGCCGAGCTGCCCGAGCGCTACCGGCTTTGGGCAGCCCCCATGCCTCTGGCCCTGCGCCATCGGAGCCCAGGAGGGGAAGTGCCCGGCCGGCGGCTGGGGTCCGGAGACAAGGGGGCTGCCTGAAGCCCATAGCGCTCGGGCAGCTCAGCTCTTAAACAGAGCCGAAGAGTCAGGGGAGGAGCAGAGCAGCCGCGGGAGGGGAAGTGCCCAGCCGGCATTTTCCCGGACATGTTCGGCTTTTTGGCAATTCCCCCCGGACGGGGGTTTGATTGCCGAAAAGCCGGACATGTCTGGGAAAAACCGGACGTATGGTAACCCTAGTCAAAGGCTCTACTGCAAGAGTCGGCCTCAATCTACTTCCTAGTATCTAGTTTCCATATGTAAATATTTCAATTACTTCCTTTTTGTTTTATGTACCAAAGAGACCTAGATTTTAGATTTTACAAAAAAAATATCCAGTTATCAGTATTTTTAAATTAGGGAATTTGGGGTTCACAGACACCCATATTTGAAATCTTATTGAAAGTATGTTTTTTGGAATTGAAACACAACTAAACAATCTGTCTTTTTTCTTAATTTTATAATAAAAATTATCACAATACTTCCTTGTCACTCCAAAACTAAATATGTGCATCTGTGCTGACAACTTTATACACCAAATAAACAGTATAGTCCACTCTCAAAAATCAACATTTGTCAAAGGTAATTCCACTGCCACTTAAAACCAAAGCTATTTTGAATACGTTATATGTTTGGTCACCTTTTCTCGAGACAGATGGTTCATTTCTTCCAGTTCTTGCGAGAGTCTGTCCGTTTCTCTTTGAGCTTGAACCAACAGCCGGCGAGTCTCCAAAAGCTCCAAATGAATGTGCTGCATCTGTTCTCGTTCTAGCCTCAACTGCTGACCTAAATCTAATGCTTCCTTGTACTGGTCTGCAATGCACTTCTCCTGATCTTTCACTGTCTGTAATAAGTAAATAATTTAAATTCTTAAAGAAAACAGATATTGAATGATTTGTATTCCTCCCCCCCCCTTTTTTTTTAAATCAAAAAAAAAAAAAAAAAAAAAAAATCAATGCAGCAACCCTTTTTGACTATTGATTCTTGGAGATTACAAAAGAAGATAGACCACAGTTCTGATCTGCTATGGCAAGTCTTATCTATTCCAGTACTGACTCTCCGATAATGGCCAGTACCAGATCTTCAGAGGAAGGTACAAGAAAACCTACAGTGAACATTTATGAAGTAACTTGCCCATAATAGAAGCTTCTTTCTCACTCACATCAGTTAGTGCTTGGTTTATACCCTGAAGCATAAAAGTTTACATCCCTTGTAAAATAAATTAGATAGGATACAATATTTGTGTTCTCATTATCCATATAAATGTCTATTTTTTTCTGAATCCCATATAGTTCTTGGTCTCATTGATATCTTGTGGCAATGAGTTCCACAAGCTAATTATGCAGCATGTAAAAAGTAATATTTTTTATTTTTCATTTTGCCTTTTCAATTGCATTTCTATGAAGCCCATTTCCCTAGCTAAGTCTGAAGGTTACTAGAGCCTAAAACAAGCAGCAAGATTGGCTTAAAACTCCCACATAATGCAAAGTTAGAGTGTGCGCTTTGGAATCCTGGTTTAATTTATGGGATTCATGATTCTGCAGACAAATACCTGGAGAAAAGTATAGAACCCTATTTTTGAAGGGAGACAAGGAAGATCTATACACAACTGTTTATAAACAACTGGTTACACCAATACCATCACAATCCAATAATGAAAATATAATAAACTTCAGCCAAGAACTCCAGCAAGTAATTTCAGTATGAAAAAAACATACTTTCTTGAAAGCATTACATTAAATGAGAAGACAACTTTCTTCCGCTGTTTATTGCTTAGTAAACCAAACAATCCATTAGACTGGAGACAAAGAATGTTCAGTTAGTAAACCAATAATTAATTGGAAAAAACACATTTATCCAAGAAAACAACTTACTTTTTCAATATCTGTTATTCTATGTTGTTTTCTTTCAATTTCCTTTTTTAGTTGATTTATTTCTTGATCTCTCTGGAGCAATTCAAACTCTTTTTCACGAAGCTCATCTTTAGAATGCTGTAGCTTGCAATCTAAGCTCTCAATCTAAATACAAAATACATTTAAAGTCAGAAGAACAGCTTTTTTTTCCTTCTTAAGGGACACCATGAAATCCTGACAAATTCAAAAGTTAGAAGTAGTTTACATACTACATCTGCCATTGAGTTCCCTTACCAATTGATAATTTTACCACCACATTTTCCTATTTTAAAGAATGATTTAAGGTGCACATTTTATGAAGTAACAAGGCTGGCTTTTCTTACTATAGAGCTTCCCCCCTCCCGCACATTTTTTAGGTTTTAATTGGTGAACTCTAAATAATTTCTCTGGTAAAAAAAACCAACACCCAAAAAACTAAGAAACCCTCAAACTATTAACATCACTTTAGTCTTATCCTAGGCCAGCTCTTGCTTGCATCCATGCCCCAATCTCATGCACGCACTAGGTTATTCATTCTACCATGCTAGCCGGATTTTATTTTAAATCATTAATAAAAATACCTGTTTATCGCGTTCTTTAATTTCTAACTCAGTTTTCTCCAAACTACCTTCTAATCTAATTATTTTTTGTTCCATTTCTCCCCTGTGTTCACGAATAGTCATATCCAACTGGGTAACCTAAATATAAGAAAGAAAAAAAAAAACACTGTTTTGAAGTAGTATTTAGAATTTTAGAAACATTATTTTATGGAATATAAAAGAATTCAACACACCTAATGAAACTAATCCCTTTTGGCCCTGAGAATGTGGTCCCAAGTATAATCAGTAAAACTGACCTAAGAATGGATTAGCGGTCTGGCATTTAGAAATCTATTCTTAGAGGCCAAGTACATAGAGAAAAGGGAGAAACAATTCTAATTCCATAATTTCACACATCTTGCCCATACCTCAACAGAGAACACAAGACAGAATGGTTACTCGGCTTTACACGGAGTTATTTGAGTAGACTGTCAGTATAGATCCTCATTCTTGGAATGTGCCTGCATAAAGCACTAAAGCAAAAAATGCTTTGATTACTAGGAGCCATATGGACTTCATCTCAAGCTACAGAGTTTTTCAGGTAATATTATGCATGGCCTTCATGCACCCTCAGTCCCTTCAACTTCTTCAGATTCCAGCTGAAACTCTGCAGTAACCCTTCTTTTTCTCCTTTGAGTACTGTCAGTAAAAATCCCCACTTTTGGAAGAATGACAGGCAATAACAACTCTCTAAAGAGAAGGCTTTGAGAAGACCATTTAAACAATGACGGTAGGACTGCCCTCCAAAACTGGGTATCAGATCTTGAAGGCAGATCAAGACTAAAGTTGTGAAAAGATATGGATTGACCTGCAATCAGCAGCTCTACATATTTCTACAATAGGAACATTACAAAAGCATGTTCAGAGACTGCCTTAGATCTAGTCCAGGGGTTTCCCAAATTTGGTTTGCAGCTTGTTCAGCGTATGCCCCGACGGGCCGCAACGACACATTTTGTTTACCTGAGCATCTGCAGGTACGGCCGCTCCCAGCTCCCAGTGGGCGTGGTTCGCCGTTTCTGGCCAATGGGAGCTGCGGGAAGCGGTGGCCGGGCCTGTGCTGCTTCCCGCAGCTCCCATTGGCCAGAAACGGCGAACCACGCCCACTGGGAGCTGCGAGTGACCGTACCTGTGGATGCTCAGGTAAACAAAGTGTCTTGCAGCCCACCAGGGGCTTACCCTGAACAAGCCGCGAACCAAGTTTGGGAACCCCTGATCTAGTCAAATGTGCTCAGATACTATTGAGGACAGGGATACCGGTTAACTGATAGCATTTTTCAATGCAGATCTTAATCCAGTTTATCAAATTCTGACAGGAAGCTGCCTGTGCCATAACCTTATTACTATAAATGAAAAAAAGCCTTCGGTATTTACAGAAGGGTTTTGTTCTATTAAAGTAGTAGTTATAGGCCCTCTTTGCACCCAAAGTGTGTCATCTGACCATCCCCTGGTAATGGGTGTAGCTTGAGGAAAGTGACCACTTTAGGAATGAATATGGGAGAAGTATACAATACCACCTTATCCTCATATAAAGTTGGGTGAGGAAAGTCAAGCGTTTAAGCTTGAAGCTCACAGACCATTTTAGCTGATCTAACTGCCATGATAAACAGTCTTTGGGGCATGTGACAGAGAGAAAATTCCTCCAGAGGCTCTAATTGAGAGTCCATCAGCTTGGTCAGCACTAGGTTGAAGCCTCACAAAGATAAACAGAAAAAATTTAGACATATCCTTTACAAATGCCTCAATGGTAGGCAAACAGATATAGAATCCCTTGAACTGGAACACAATATGCAGCTAGGATAAATGAACTATATTGAAAAAGTACTCATTTCTTGAAATGTAGCAAGCGATCTTAGTGATCATTTGAGCATTAGTAAATGCTGGACTTATACTTTAAACAAACACTCAATAGGATATTCTGGTAATATGCTTAGAAAGATCTAACCTGAGCTGCTCTTTGTTTCAGTTCCCAGTTCCTTTCTTTCAATGCCTGGTCCATGTCAAGAAGTTCTTGCTTTTTGTCCTCAATTTCATCCTTACAATGCCTGCAATTTCCATATAACAAACAAACAATGTAGATGTTCTCTCTCCTTTATAAAGCTAGATTTAGATTCAAAAAAATCAAGTTTTCATAAAACTGATAAATGTTGTGTTCTAAAACTCCAAATGTTTTTTCTTTTAAAACGTTTGGTAATTTAATTTTGATCATACTTAGCATTCTCAATCCCAACTTCCTGGTTGAACAGTTTCTGCTTCGGTGCTGCTCTGATGACATAGGGCACTCCCTGCTTCTGACTGTACATCTTGGAGGGGAGAAATCTGAAAGTGGGTGCGACACATGGATACTTGAAAAAGAAGAGAGTGATCCCACCACTGTCTTATCTGGATCTTCCTTATCTCTTGAGGCCCTTGCTTCTCTCTGTTGCCTGCCCTAATGGTAGCTTCTTCAGGCTTTATTTACCAGCCTCCTTATCCCCAAACTGGTGTCAGGTGCTGTTGCATGCTCCACTCCTGCTTTCATATGGTTTGTCTGGGTCAGTGGAGAGGAGATAAGAAAAAGGATGGAGCATGCAGCAGCAAATGATCCAATGGGGGGAGTGGAAGAGCAGTTTACATGGAAAACAATTAAGTAAAGCCTTTACAAGCCACAACTGTGATAGATAAACAGACGGAAAGGATAGGTACCTCAGGAAATGAAAGGCTCCTTCCCCTAGCAGCAGACAGAGAGTAGTGCTGCTGTAAGTGTCACCTTCTATATCAGCAAAGCAACACCCAGGCAGACGCTTTCTCAACCAGGAATTTGAAATTACAGCTGTTAATTTAAAACTTTATTTTAAAATACATTTTATAGTGTACTCGTGGTGTGACATTTCTTAGCTATAGAAGCATTTAGAGTGCTTGACTGAGCAAACTGAATTAAGTTTTCTTTGAATATACACCATGCCAGCCAAAATTTTGCAACTTGGTTATCTAAAGTTGGGTAACTAATTCTGCATTTAAGAACCTAAAACGTAAGTGGCCTGATTTTCAGAGTGCTGGACGCTTACTTCAGTGGATGCTTTGGCTACTTAGCAACTCTGAAAATATGGCCACTTATGTTGTAGGTGCTTAAATGTGGATTTAGGTGTGTAACTTTAAGCACACACATTTAAAAATGTTGGCCTCTGTTCTTTATTACAAGCTTAATTATTTTAAAATATAGGTAAACTTTGAACTGAGTAAAAAAACCTGAATGCATTTCATGACCATCTTCACAATGGAGATTTCACAGTAACTTTTCTATTAAAATTATTTCACTCATTATCAGAACTACATTGCAATAAAACGTGTATATTAGAAAGTTTCATTAATTTGCTATAGTAAAGGTTAAACAGTTGTACTGTACAAGACAGTCATTCTTTTTACTGTCATTTAACAGCTTTGGACTTAGGCAACATATTAACAGGTTTTTTTTTATTACAAACGCCCCCTGGGTTACGCAAACCTGACTTAAGCAAAGGCGCACTTACAGAAAAAGTTCCGTAAGCTAGAAATAGGAGGTTTGGGGTTTTTTTTGCGTAATTGTTGGGTATACATTTCCGACTTACGCAAAATTCGAGTTATGCAAGGCGTTCTGGAACGGAACGCTTGCATAAGTCGGGGAGCGTCTATACTATTATTTTTAAGGCATTCCCAAAAAAGTACTTTAAATGTTAGTATTTTCGCTTTTAGAAACTAAACAAAATAAACTGAAGAGCTACTTTAAGTTATCCCAAGGACCATGAATTAATTATCTAGAGAGAGAGAGAGAGAGAGAGAGATCTCCACCAGATTATAGGGGGCTGCTAAAAGGTGGAAAGCACCATCAAAACCAAGAAACATGCTTCACTGTTCCTAAAACAAACAAAAAATCACTGGGATTAAGTCTTCAAGACCTGAATAGGAGTTAGCTCACCTAAGTTCAGCTGTTAGATCCTTGATAGCAGCATACTTCTCCTCCAGAGAAAACTGTGCGTTCTGTAGCACATCTCGCAGTTCCTGTAATTGTCTCAAAGTGATTTTTAATTCTCCATGGGCATTCTGTAGTTCAGCTTCTAGCTCTTCTATTCTATGTAAAGCATCCTTTTGCCCCGTCTCACTCTGAAGCAGTTTATCTTCCAGATCACTCACTGTTATGTGAATAGAAATTGAAAAGAAAGCGTACTCACCGGTAACTGGTTCTTTAAGTGTCACCTCTACATATCATTACTTGCAGTATGCACCCACCCCCAATGTCACTAGCTTTGAGGACATTCTAGAAAAGCAGAGTCCTATTCAAGACTGCATGACCAATCCCTCTGTGACATTATGAAGGTTGTGCACTCCCCAACCTCCTCACTTCTTTTTGCTAAACTTGGTCTTTAAGAGAGTTGAATTCTGAGGAAGAAGTGAAAGTAGGTGAATAGTGGGAAAATGAAGAGGCAACACTCAAAGAATGGTTATTCTACTGACAGAGATGTTGTAGTAAGTGTGGATCCCACTGTCAGTGCGCATGTCTTGTGTGCAAACACAGAATATTTTAAATAGTAATGTTCTGGGGCTTTGGGGGATACATGTGCCCTGTGGCTCCTTGTGCTCCTGTAAAAGAGCATAAAAGATTTCTTGATATCAAAGAGGGAAAAAACTTCAAGCCCTCCTTGAGGAATGGGTGCATTTTCTGCTCTGAGCTGCTTTTACACATGGTGCAGGTACAGTAACTCCTCACTTAACATCCTCCTGCTTAACACTGTTTCAAAGTTACGTCGCTGCTCAATTAGGGAACATGCTCGTTTAAAGTTGTGAAATGCTCCCTTATAACGTCATTTGGCTGCCTGCTCTGTCCACTGCTTGTAAGATTCTGTGGAAGAGCAGTGACTTTACAAGGGAGCATTGCACAAGTTCCTCTTCTCCGCTGCCTCCTCCTCCCTCCCAGCGATGCGGCACTTAGGACTTCCTGGGAGGGAGGGAGAAGAGCGGGGAAGTGTTGTGTCTCCACTCCTCCCCCACCCTCCCAGAAAGTCCTAAGCGCCGCCAAACAAGCGCTGGGAGGAAGGGGGATGCGTGAGGAAGCACCGCGTCTCCGCTCCTCCTCCCTCCCAGAAAGTCCTAAGCGCTGCTAAACAACTGTTTGGTGGCGCTTAGGACTTTCGGGGGGCGGGAAGGAGTGGGGATGCGGCATGCTCCGGAGAGGAGGTGGCGTGGGGGTGGGAAGAGGTGAGCCTGGAGTGGAGTGGGGACAGGAAGAGGCAGGCCTGGAGCATTCCCGGCAAAGTCGGTGCCTGTTCTTCTCTGGGGAAGCTGCCGCTGCTGCTGCAAAGGTGCTTCCTAGCGTCCTTGCATGCAGCGGGCTGTGCCTGTGTGGGGTAAGCCAGGGGCACTTCCCAACCACAGTACAGTACTGTACAGTACATAATGCCTTTCGTCTGGCCAAAATTTTTTTCCTTGGAACCAAACCCCCCGCATTTACATTAAATATTATGGGAAAATTGGATTTGTTTAACATCGTTTCACTTAAAGTTGCATTGTTCAGGAACAAACTACAACGTTAAAGTGAGGAGTTACTGTATGTCTTTTGGCATCCAAAGTGGATGGCATAAGGTTTCTCTGTCCTGGAGTCGGTGCTGGCACTGAGGTCATTGGTGCTGATGAGGTTGTCAGAGAGAACGCTAACACCAGTGCCAATGATGCTGGCACTTTTTAGGCCTCTTCTCCCTGGTAGAACCAGAGATATGGTGCCTTGTTACCCAGTTACCAGGACAGTTATTAAAGATAGTCTCCTTGACTCCAGCTTGGAGGATCTCTTTTCTCTGGGATCAGAGGCTACCTTCAAAGGAATGCTTCAAAAATATCTATTAGGGATATGTCCTTCCCTGAGGCAGAAAAGAGATCTGTTGTGCCCATCAATTAAGGGCATAAGAGCATCACACAAAGGACAGATTATAAACCCTGTGGGTTTAGAGTCTGCCATTACTAACTAAGTGCTTTGCTCAACTGTTCAAGGAAATATGGGAGGGTGTCTCCTCCATCTTTCTTTTCTTTTCTTTTTGGGGGGGCAGAGGGACAGACGATCCAATTAAAATAACAAGAAAATAATTTTTAATAATAGGGTGAAGAGGATTTCTTCACAAAACGATTGCATTTGAAACAGAAGAGCAGATTCAATGTGCCATCTTGATGCCACAGGCAGTAAGAGGGAACAGAGAGTATGTCTACACTAGTAGGTTGACTTACCTTTCATTAGGTCGACTACACCTACCGCAGAAATTAATACAGTGGTGCATGTCCACACTACTCTCCTTGGGTGTGTGGTGCACGTCCTCACCAGAAGCGCTTCCACCATCCAAAGAGGGGGAGTGTGCGGAGCGGAGAGCCTGGTCTCTCAGCTCCGCTGGCAGCTCCCTTCTGGGAGCCCAGCTGCCCCACAGGCTCCCAGAAGACTGCCCCCACCCAGCTCCCCATTCCCTGCCGAGAGCAGGGGGGAAGCTGCCTGAGGCTTCTCGCCCCTGGGGAGCGGGAGGTGGGCAGCCGTGTCAATTTCATGGCTCCAGAAGCCATGAAGCTGACAAGGCTGCCCAGCTCCCGGCAGGGATCCAACTGCCAGGGCTTCTCACCCCAGAGGGGGGTCCAGCTGCCCAACTCTCCAGGGGAATGGGGGGCAGCTTGGCTTTCTTGTCAATTTCATGGCTCCTGCCATGAAATTGACAAGATCACCAACAGCTGATGTAAGGAACACAGCATCTACACAGATTCTGTGTTGCCCTAACTACACCAACACAAGCCCTATGCTTCTTGTGGAGGTGGAGTTATTATGTTGGCGCAGTAGGGCACTTACATCGGTGGGAGCAAGGCTGTAGTGTATATATTGACATAATTAGATCGACATAAGCAGCCCTATGTCAACCTAACTGTGTAGTGTAGACCAGGCCTGAGGGAGGGTCACAGCTGCACTGCCCTTTATGCCCTATGAGAAGGAATAGGATGTATGGATGGCCATGATGGACATTCTCTTCAAAAGGTTCTGAGCTTGTGTACATAGGCTCATACGCCCCTACAGTGGGACCTACACGGACATTCAAAAGAACCACCAGTTATTGTTAAGAAATCTACCTTTCTTTGAGTTGGCCTCTGCATATTCCTAAATGTGGGAGTTTAGTAAACAGTATAACCCCTAAGAAGGCAGGCTCAGAAGTTCTAATTAAGCAGGAGCTCCAGAATTACCCTCCCAAAGCATGTATCTGATCTAAATACCAAGCTGTTGAGTATGCAGTATTGCATAAATGTGTCAACAAAATTTCCTGCAGATTTCTATGATGACAATATTACAGAAGCAGGCTATTAATACCGTCTTAACAGAGTGAATCCTATGTCCTCCAGCCCAACACATCTTGGTACATAATCTAATCCATTTTGACAGATACTAAGTGGAAATGGCATTCCTCTCACACTGATCCTCACTGGTTACAAACAGTTTAGGTGCCTTCCTAAATGTCTCAGTTAACCTATCAATGTTGTATAGAAATCTAAAGATGAGACTTTGCATTGGTAGTGATTTTCTCCCACATAAAAACAAACAAAAAAAAAAACCAGATATACTTTATGAATTCCATTCTGTTTTGTGAATGCCATTTATGAGTGTAACCTTCATTGTGGACTAAAGCATCCATTTTGTAGCTGAGATTTGATACCTAGTGGACAGATGATGGCTGGGAAGCTGTGACAGAGCAGTCAAGTGCCATTGACATTGAACGGCACTTCCCTAAAGGAACAATGGGTTTTCTACCAGCAGGGCCATTGATTTAGAATATTTCTCTCTTTACGCAAAAGCTGATGGGGGTGGGAGCTGGAATCTCCCCATCCCAAGCTTGCAGCATATGGGGACTCAGGGGACACAGTCAGTTTTAAGAAGTGGTCATTCTCTAAGGAAATCCAGAAGCAAGATAGTCAGGCCAAGAAGGCCAGAAGGGCTGCCTGGCCTAAGTACTCAGACCACACCCAGGACTTACAAGGGTGGTGAAATCAACTGAGATGGATTGCATTTAAGTGTTTGTTGTTTTCCATCTATCTATAGCCCTCTTGTCCTTTTTTAAGAGCAAAGTGTTTGTTGATAAAAATTCCATTGTTTAGTCTGCGTGCCTTGCTTTACTACTATGTTGTCCCTGAAGGGTGTAACTAGGAAACCAGAGGTCCCACAGGCAGTTGAACTCTGGGGGAGAATATGTCTAAGCAAATGGGGGCTCAGGTGGGCTGCAGCATTGGTTACAGGGTCTAGCCAGAGCGTGGGGTACCACTGCCCAAGAAGCATGTCAGTCATGGGTAGGCACCTGGGACTGCCTGCAACCCAGAGCTACAAGCAGTGAGCAGTCATTACTCAGATGAAGGGGGCATAGAAGCACGTGGGATTCAGCAGTTGGACACAATCATAAGAAACTGGTGTCCATCCAGAGAATGAGATTGGACCAAGATTGTGACGAGAGACCTGAGCCAGTCTTACAGGGATACGGTAGGAATTTGAACTTTCTGATGTAATTGTTCAATATCTTCATGTCCATGATGGCATTTCTTTATTGGAATGAGAAAGAATTTGAAGCTGATATTAGGCCATGATAGCCTGATAATTGGTGACATTGATTCTCAATGTAACCGAGGCTCCATGGGGGAAGGGAACACCCCACAAGTGGGAATATGTAGAGGCCATCTAAAATGAAGAAGCCCAAGTAACATTTTACTACCCAGATCTTTTCAAATTGCAAGATTATGAAAAGTCAAAATAGTCATACGTTGAGTCCCTTGCAACTAACTACAAAACAAGTCGGGTGGGGGGAGAGGAGACAATCCATTTTAATATATAAAGCATAAGCAAATAAGCCTTAAAGATGAAATGTTTTACACATAGTAAATCATTTACCTCGTTGTGTTTTTTTATTGAGTTCTGACTGAGTGTGCTCCAAAGTCATTTCTAAGTGACTTAGCTGCACTGTTTTAGTTTCACCATCTCGTCTTAAATGCATTAGTTCTTTCTCCATACCAATTAGCTCATCCTTGCACTGATCCATCTCCAGCTTAATCTGCCTGAACAAAACACAAAAGGAAACAGAATTAACAAATAACAATTGGAATAATAAAGACAGCATTTCCCTCACCTCTTTGTGCCCCTCCAGGTCCTTGCTTTACCCCAGAGACTCCTGCAGGAGCCTTCTTGCTCCCTGCAGTTCTCACTCACTAGGCCAGGGGTAGGCAACCTTCTGAAGCGGTGTGCCGAGTCTTCATTTATTTACTTTAATTTAAGGTTTTGCGTGCCGGTAATACATTTTAACTTTTTTAGAAGTTCTCTCTCTATAAGTCTATATATGATATAACTAAACTATTGTTGTATGTAAAGTAAACAAGGTTTTCAAGTATCAGAGGGGGAGCCGTGTTAGTCTGAATCTGTAAAAAGCAACAGAGGGTCCTGTGGCACCTTTGAGACTAACAGAAGTACTGGGAGCATAAGCTTTTGTGGGTAAGAACCTCACTTCTTCAGATGCAAGTAATGGAAATCTCCAGAGGCAGATATATATCAGTGTGGAGATAACGAGGTTAGTTCAATCAGGGAGGGTGGGGTGCTCTGCTAGCAGTTGAGGTGTGAACACCAAGGGAGGAGAAACTGTTTCTGTAGTTGGATAGCCATTCAGAGTCTTTGTTTAATCCTGATCTGATGGTGTCAAATTTGCAAATGAACTGGAGCTCAGCAGTTTCTCTTTGGAGTCTGGTCCTGAAGTTTTTTTGCTGTAAGATGGCAACCTTTACATCTGCTATTGTGTGGCCAGGGAGGTTGAAGTGTTCTCCTACAGGTTTTTGTATATTGCCACTCCTGATATCTGACTTGTGTCCATTTATCCTCTTGCGTAGTGACTGTCCAGTTTGGCCAATGTACATAGCAGAGGGGCATTGCTGGCATATGATGGCATATATAACATTGGTGGACGTGCAGGTGAATGAGCCTTTCAAAATATTTAAGAAGCTTCATTTAAAATTAAATTAAAATGCTGATCTTACGCCACCAGCCTGCTCAGCTCGCTGCCAGCCTGGAGTTCTGTTCACCTAGGCCCGCAGCGGGCTGAGTGGGGCCTGACCTCTTAAGCCCCCCATCCCCCCAGTGTGGGTGTGGGGGGCTTCAGAGGTCAGGGCAGAGGGGTGTATGGAGGTGCAGGGCAGAAGGCTGGCGGTGTGGGGGGCTTCAGAGGTCAGGGCAGAGGGCTGGAGGGGTGTGGGGGGTGCAGGGCAGAAGGCTGGGGTGTGGGGGGCTTCAGAGGTCAGGGCAGAGGGCTGGAGGAGTGTGGGGGTGCAGGGGGCTTCAGAGGTCAGGGCAGAGGGTTGGGAGTGTGGGGGGGTGCAGGGCAGAAGGCTGGGGGTGGGGTGGGGTGGGTCAGGGCAGAGGGCTGGGGTGCTCGCCTCGTGGGGATGCTCCCAGCCCCCTGCCCTCTGCGGCTCACGGCAGGGGGCTGGAAGGGATATGTCCTGTTCCACCCCCTTCCCCAAGGCCCTGTCCCTACCTCTTCTCTGCCTCCTTTACCCAGGGTCGGCTTTAGCAAGGGGCTGCGGGGCTGCCGCGCGCCGGCTGGAGCTCCGGCCGGGAAAGCGGGACTGCGGGGCTTTTGCGGAGCAGCGAGCACGCTACCACTCCTCCGCCACTCCCTTTGCAAGAGCCGGCGCAGGGAAGGAGAGGAGGAGGGGCAGGAAAGCAGGCTGCAACACGGCTGGGGGAAGAAGCCGGGGAGAGCCTGGCTGCTGCAAGACGAAGCTTCTGCCTCCTGCCCCAGCAGGGGAGAGCGGTTGGGGGGGTGGGGTACTGGTGCGGCTGGGGGTCGGAACCGCGGTTGAAAGAAACAGATTTTAAAAATCCTTAAATTATTTATAAGGCTTTTCTGTTTCTCTGATGTTGACAAGAGTATTTTCAGCATGGAGAGTGGTCAATCCCAAGAGCAAAACCATCAACATTATTATTTTTTAAACTAACTCAAGCCCCAATTTCATGAAAGCACTTAGGAACATGCTTAACTTTAGGCATAAAACTGAAGTTAGTGTGTTTATGCACTCTTCCTGAATAAGGATGTTTTCCTGAATAGAGGCATATAGAAGGACTAAGCCTGGATATCTGTTTGTAAATTAACAAAAAATAGAAGTGTCCTTAAGCTAGAAATAAAGGCCAGAATTCAACAAGGTATATGGGATTATTAACATGTTTACAAATAGGCAAATATTCAAGTATGAATCAGGACCTGCTGAATCAGGACCAAAGTACTATTCTAAAGCTACATGTATCTGTAAAACATACTCCTTTCAATAAAAGCATCACATTTTGTAATACAATTTTTTAGTAGTTTTACAATATTGGATCTTCAGAATACACCAAAATGAAAAAAAATGTTCTACACATACCCAATTGTGCTAGTAAGTTCAGCCACCTTCTGTCTTTTTAAATCTGCTTCCTGAGAAGCTATACGGAGCTTCCCTTCTGCCTTTCTCAACTCTTCTTCGGAGTTTTCTTTCTGTCTTTGAAGCTCTTGCTCCAGTTTTGATACCTATTTAAAGTTGTATTTAGTATCTATACTGTTAAAATTTCTATAAAAGAACAGAAATCTCCCTCTTGAAAAAATCACATATGAAAGGGTTAAAAATATTTAATTTCTTTGGTTAGATCCTAAAATTGCACATAAAAATCAAATAGAAATCTGCAAAGGTACTTTTAGAGAACAAATTATTTCTTATCGGTTTAATAAGTGCTACAAAAGTAACTAGACGCAAAATTTCTTATGATGTATTACGTTTTAATTATACACCTACAGCCTGATTTTCAAAGTACTGAGCATCCACAACTTCACCTGAAATTAAGTGGCATTTCATTTCATTATTCACTCAGGCTACTATAATAATTATATCAATTACATCTGATAATTAAAAGATTATAAACAAAGTAAGCTATCAAATAGACAGATATTGCAATTCCATATAAATACATTTAAATATTTATGCTTACCTATACTATTTAATTCTTCTCATTATGAATGTACTTTACCTGTTTTTCAAGCTTAATTTGGCTATCCTCTAGCTCTCCATTTCTAATTGTCTCCTGCTGTAACATTTGCTGCTGCTGCTGCAGAGTTTGCTGTAGGAGGACATTTTGTTCAGTGGTGTCCTGAAGATTATGATTTCTTTGTTTTATTTCTTTTTGTAACCGGTGCACCTGAAAATACATTAAATTTTCTTTACAATGAAACAAAGATATTTATGCCTTATCTTGCTTCCATTTAAGTCAGTCATCCGATGTTCTTCGTGAGAGGATGATCAGACCCATAATGCAAAAACAAACATACCAAAAAAAAAAAGCTCTCAACTCTATTTTATTTTATTCACCCAAACGTGAAACGGAGGAAGTGCCTGTGCCCCTCGAATATATGAATGTGGAAGTATGCGTCCTGCAGATCAAGGGCAGCGTACCAATCCCCGGGATCCAGGGGATGAGAGAGGCCAGACAGCCCATGCAAAACTTGAACTTTACCATGTACAGGTTCAGGCTTTGCAGGTGCAGGATGGGCCTGAGCCCCCCTTTGGCCTCTGGGATAAGGAAATAGCAGGAGTAGTACCCCTTGCATCTGAACTCTGCTAGCACCACTTCCACCACTCCTAAGCCAAGGAGCTGCCCCACCTCCTGCTCTAGCAGAGCCTCGTGAGGGGGTCCCCCAGGTGGGACGGGGGCGGAGGGTAGTTGGGTGGGGTAGAGGTAAACTGGAGGGTGTAGCCCCGGGGGACGGTGTTGAGGACCCAACGGTCTGAAGTCAGCCACGACCACTCCGGGAGAAAAGCACAGAACCGGTTAGTGAAGGGAAGCTTTATTGCGGGTGGATCCCTGATGTGAACTGGTAGGTTGCCCCTGGGCGTCCCGTCAAAACTGACGTTTCCCCACCTGTTTATCCTTGGAGCACCCAGGCTGGGGGGCAGACCAAGACTGCCTCTGCGAGCATTTCTTATAGTCCCATGACTTTTTATAAGGGGGCTCATATTTAGAGTGGGTGGTCTGAGTGGGAGCCTGCTGCGCTTAAACTTGGGCCTAGCCAGAGCTGGGACATGTGTCTTAAGCGTAGTGCAGGAATCTTTCAGGCCATGCAGCTTCACATCCGTCTGTTCCGCAAACAGGGCCTTGCTGTCGAACAGGAGGTCCTGCAAGGAGTTCTGTGCCTCACTGGACAGCCCAGACAGCAGCAGCCACGACGTCCTCCTCATGGACACTGCAGAGGCCATGGACCTTGCACCTGTATCCGCAGCATCCGACGCTGCCTGCAGGGTTGCCCTGGTAGCCGCTGTACTCGCCTCCACCAGAGCTTTGAACTCCTTCCTATCACGCTCCTGGATGGAGTCCTCGAATTTGGGTAGAGAGCCCCACAAATTGAACTCATACCAACCCAGAAGAGCCTGATGGTTCGCCACCCTTAACTGGAAACTCAAGGACAAATAAACCTTTCTCCCAAAGAAGTCCAGCCTCCTTGAGTCTTTATTTTTCAGAGTTGGGGCTGGTTGGCCCTGCCTCTCCCTGTGGTTGACCGACTCGACCACCAGGGAGTTGGGGGCAGGGTGGGTGTACAGGTATTCATGCCCCTTGGTGGGCACAAAGTACTTCCGTTCTGCCCTCTTAGAGATGGGGAGCAAGGAAGCCAGGGTTTGTCACAAGGCATTTGAAATTTTTGCCACCCCTTTGTGGAGTGGAAGGGCCACCCTGCCCGGTACCAAGGCCTATAGGACGTTGAAGAGGGAGTAGAGGGTTCCTCCACCTCCTCGGCCTGAAAGTTGAGACTTGATGCCACTCTTTTCAATAGTTCCTGGTGGGCCTTAGAGTCCTCCTGCGGAACAGAGGAAGGAGAGTTCGTAATTGCCTTATCAGGGGAGGGTGAGGATGCAGACATGGTACTCTACGTACCGACCGGTACTGGAGGTCCCCCCACTTGGTCACCCTCTGGGCACGAAACCGAAAATGCACGTCCCACCGACTCCTTTCTGGGATGCTGGGAAAGGGAGGCCGACGGTCTTTCCGATGCTCCGGTCACCAAGCGAGCCCACACCGGGGGCTGCGTCGGGGGCCATGGGGCCCACTGGTACCACGGTGCTGGCCAAAGAGCCCAGTGCCATTGTTCAGCCTGACTAGCCTGTCCCATTGACTGATGACTACGAAGGGAGGCCAGGCTAGCGTACGATCTGCCGCTGTCCCTGGACCGGGAGGAGCGATGGCGTCGGGAACGGTGCCGACCACAAGACCATGATCCCAACATGGAGGAACGATACCGCCGGTAGCAGCTGCTCCACAATTGGCTCCGGAGGGCGCCAGCGATCGACGCCCGGGACTGCGGGAGTGGTGCTGCAGCGGGGTCCTGGTGCGAGACGACAAACAGGAACAGCATTGATGCCCATATCATGACGGGCTACGGTAGCCTTTCACAGGCGAAGACCTCCGGTGCCGTCTGCCTCGGTCTCGACGGGGCCCACTCCCTTCGCAAGGTCTATGGTCCCTCGAGGCAGAGCGATGTCTGGAACCCCAGTCAGTCAGAACCCAGGCAGGCAACCTGGTGGGGGTCGACAGTGACCGGTGTGGACTACACTGAGCGGCGAACAGCATCAGGAACATTCCCTCGAACAGTACTGACCAGGAGGCAACTGCAGCGATCTAAGCAGTGGCTTGCCTCTGGACCAGGAAGCCAATGGTGGCAGTGCCCCTGGTACCGGTAGGAACATAACGTCCCAGGTTGCTTGCAGGGCCTCTGGCGTGGAGGGCACCCGGACATCCAGGGAAGCCTGCGCTGACTGGGCCAGGCTACTCCGCTCAACCGGATTTGGAGACCTGGAGGCCGATGGGGACTGAGAACTGCCCAACGTGGATCTAGTCTCTCCCCTGGTCTTGCTCCAGTGCCTCGGCAGAGAAGACCTCTTCTTAGCCTTCTAGGTGTGCCCCGCGGACGGGGAGCGGTGCCGACTGGTGGAAGGCACCGAAGTGTCGCCGCACACCGACACCGCGATGCCCGGTGCCGACTCAGAGCGGTGCACTGGAGTCGGGGTCAATGCTGACTCCATCAGAATGGCTCGGAGCGGAATGTCTCTTTCTTTCTTGGTCCGAGGCTTGAAAGATCTGCAAATCTTGCAGCGATAGCAAAGATGGGTTCCCCCAGGCAGCATAAACAGTCCGCGTGCAGGTCACTCACTGGCATCGGCCGCCTGCAAGTGTCACACGACTTAAAGCCTGGGGCATGCCCCGACCCGGGTGCACTAAACTAAACTAACACTCATCTAAACTACTACAACTACAGGTACTACTACTACTATGAACGAACAAGAGTTCTAGAGGAAAGCTGCAGACAAGCTGGAGCAGAGCAGTTCTGATGCATCTTCACTGGCGGCAAGAAGGAACAGAGATTCGGAGGTGCGCGCATTGTATATACTGCACCCTTATACTGCACCATAGAGGCGCAACTCCAGAGGTCGCTAGGAGCGCTCCCCTACGGGTACTGCTAGGAGGAAAACTTCCAGCACCGGTGCACGTGCTGGAGCACGCACGTGCGAGCACGCACACCTACTGTGGAATAAACATGAACAATCACTCAAAGAAGAACTGCACTTTGTCCGTCCTGCCCCTTTCTCCCCATCAGCCAGCCAGCCAGGAAGCAGCAGCAGAAGCCTGGGTGAGAACTGAGTGCAGAGCGAGCCAGGTTTACAATCCCTGCCCTGGACCACGCTGGGCCAGATGTCTGGCGCCATCTGATGAGATACCCCCCCTCAACGCCCTCTAGCTTACCATCCCTCCTACTCCCAAGGAGAGGACTGGTACTGCCACCTCCCAGCCTGCTAACCCTCCACAAGCAGCCTTAGCAGGAAGTGGAAGCCGAGATGGCCACTTCCGCCTCCCTGCTGTTGGGAAAAAATTGCAGCAATTCTCAGGGGCAGCAGGAGGCGTGGCAGTTGTACACATTCCATGAAATTCAAAACACTTACCCATGACACTGCTGTGAATTTAAAAAAAAATAATAATAATCTGTGATTTCCACAGAGTCTTATCTATAGGTTATCTTTCCTATATAAAAAAAAGAGGTAATGTAAAATTAACAGTTGATCACTCTTCTTCTGCTTCCTATTCTCTCTTGGCTTTGCAATTTTGTGGTTCCTGGTTCTCTTCCTATCCTACTCCTTTAGCGGCTCATTCTCCCCTCCACATTCTGTCCTGGTTCCTCTGCTCTTCTCTATTTTTGTAACCTCAATCTGTTCCCCTCTCCTTCAATTACCACCTATATGCGAATGAGCCAAGATTTTCAACAATGATTAGTGGCTTTCGGTACCTAACTTGAGACGCGTTGAAGGAGCCTAATTTTCAGGGGGTGGATGCTCAACATCTTCTGAAAAGTCATGCCCCTTTAAAGCATCTCAAGTTGCACACCCAAAAATGGAGGCACCCATTATCACCAGTCACTGATGAATATCTTGGCCATGATTACCAATCTTTACCTTTAACCTTGCCCCACTATCCAGTCTCCCCATCTCTAACTATCAGTTATAGATTTTAAGGGCAGAAGGGATGAGTAGACCATCTAGTCTGACATCCTGTGTATCACAAGCCAAAAAATTTCATCCAGTTATTCTTATACTGAGCCAAATAACGTGTGTTTAGCTAAAGCGTATTTTCCAGAAAGGCATCCAAGAGATAGGGAATCCATCACTTCTCTTGGCAGTTTGATCCAATAATTAATCACTCACTGGTAATATTTTGTGCTTTATTTCTAATTTGAATTTGTCTGGCTTTAATTTCCAACGACTAGTTCTTGTTAGGCTTTTCATCACAAAATTGAAGAGCCATTTAGTACCTGTTTTTTCCCTCCATGAAGGTACCCCTATACCTATAGTACAATCAAGTCACCTCACTAACTTCTTTTTCATTAGTTAAACATTAACACAACCGCCATAGCCCTCTCAATCTCAGTCATTCCATAACTGAATGTATCCTTCCTCCTGATCCTGTTTCTCTGGCTTTATTAACAACTCCCTTTTACTGGATACTACTACTTTTCACCTACCACATTCACTCTCAAAGTCTTATTGCTTCTCCCTCTTTGTCACAAAAATTTGCCCCTTTTCACAATCCCTACTGCTAAAATTTTGTTCACCTCTCTCCTTGCCTACTATATCCTTCTTTTAGACACAAATTCTAATATTTCATAATGGATAACACCAGTTTTCTCTGTAACAGAGAAAAACTAAGTTGATAAAACGAATTAAAGTTTACCTCTTCAGACTTCTTCTTTAGCTGCTTTTCAAATGACTCCTTATTTTCTTCTAATTGACTCAGATACAATCTAAGTTCTTCTTTACAAATGTCTAGTGCTGACTCTAGTTGTCGGACCTAGTTAGGTGTAAGAGACCATTTAAAATAAGTAATGACTAGTTGTTCAGAATTGGTCAAGAAGTCTAAAATAATTCATTAAAACCTGCTTGTTAATTCTGACATTTTGTGTGATATAACTACAAATATGGATTTAAAAAAAACTATCTTTAATTTCTCTGAAATTTACTTTTAACATAACATTTAAATAATGAAAAATATTCATACAAAAACTTACAAAATTTATGCTTTTAAGTCATAAGAGATTATCAATTATGCAAAGACATTACAATACCTGTCATCAGCTACAGTCTAAGCACATATATATATATATATATATATATATATATATATATATTTCACACTACTGAGTCAGCTATTCACTTACGCATCATTTACAGAGAAAGTGATAAAAAGGCTATAAAATTCCAGCTTTATGTATGGGATACCTTCATAAGGTACATTCTTATGTAAATTATGACAAGTCAACACTCAAAAAAGTAGATCCATATCTAAAACCAAAATATTTTATTGTGCTATTACAAAATAGCAGATCCACTTTTATTTTCTGCATTGAGACTGCAGCTCCTGAGTTTAATCAGGAGGGAAAGGACAAGGTAAACATAAAACAGCATAGCATGATGATGATGTTGACAATTTAACAAATGTATCTTACATTTACATTATTACCAATTTGGACTTGCACCCTGAAATCACAAACTTAGATATACAATTTATATACAACAACAACTAGGGACCTCTCCCCCACACACACTGAAGCGCAACTATCTCTGGGGTGAAATGCAGCAATTGTAACATTAAACAGCGTTGGGCAGGAAGTGAAGATTTCCATATCAAATTGCAACAGCAGTGGAAAATTTAGATAGGCAGTCTGCAGTTTTCCACACTAGAATTTTACTAGACCATGAGGTTAACACACACACACTTTTTTTTTTTTTTTTATTAAAGGGAGGGGAAAAAAAGTTTCAAGTTATCTCTGATTAGAAGTAGTCAGGGACTTTCATTTTATATTTCACCTGAAAAACACCACTGGCAGCAGTACCCTGTAACACTATAACAGCCCACTGGTTCAGTACAAACTCAGACGGAAGCAAGCCACCTACTGAATCACCAACGCCACTTCTTAAAGCACCTAGACGATACTTGGATGGCTTCTCATCCCAACCAATCTTAGGTTATGAATTCAGATGGTATTACAGCACAAGATGGCATTGCTTGGCAAAACTAGTGTTGCCAGTACTGCATTGAAGACGCTTGCCAGACAGACACTAGTAGGAGAAGTAGACGGGCTAAAGAGTTTGAAGAAGTCAGTTTACTTTTACAATTACTATTTAGCCCAAAATAAATATTGCATCTATAGTGAAACCTTTAAAAAAAAAAAAAAAAAAAAAAAAAAAAAAAGAGAGAGAGAGAGAGACCCTTATTCGTCACTCTCTTGTCTTTAGAGACTCCCCAAACTATCTCCAAATGTAGTGATTCCAATTCTGCTCTACTTGTACTACGAGAGCATCTTAGCCAGGCAAATGATTTTTGTCTTACAGCAGTCACTTAGAGCAGGTTTCACTAAAATATTTCTCTTTCGTTTGTTCATTCTTAAATGAAGGCTGAAAGGAGGACTGGAAAGTAATGACACCTTTTGGAATATTTACATGAGCTCTATAAGTAACTTGGAGGTGTCTCAATCAGAGGGAATGGAAAAGAGCTACATAAATACGGCAATTCAAAAAAGAAAAAGGTATTAATCAAAAACAACAAAAATCATACTTACTTTGATTGTTTCTTCCGTTAATTGGCTTTGCAACATTTTCAAAGCTTCTTCTTTCTTGGTATTTTGCTTTTCCATTTCCTGTTTGCCAAAGGAGACAAGATGTGAATATAACTGCATATATAAAAGTTATACTACTGGAAGCCAGCATACTAGAAAACAAAAAAATATTTGGTTAGTTACAAAAATGTTTGTCTTTATATTGTATTAACATGCATTTTACTTCTAAGTGAATTTGGCCCTGATTCTGTCACGTTGTGGTCCCTTTACACTTCCCCAATGGCAGAAAGCGGCTATAAAGAGAGTGTAGCCCTCTCCTGCAGAATATACTCACTATAGGTAAGGCCCTACTTGAATTGCAGGATGATAGTCAAAAATATTGCGGCTGAGTTGCAGACAAGCCACGGAAAATTGCGGAAAAGTAATAATGGACCTTATTATTTGCTATAATAAAGCCCATTATTACTGTTCTACAATTTTCCATTGTCGGCTGAGAGTGGGCACTCCCGCTGTTGACCACCCAGGTCTGAGAGCAGGGGCCTGGGGCTGACAGCGGCCACCCTGGGCTGACAGCAGGGGCTCCTGCTCTCAGCCCCGGAGTGGCCAGGCTCCCACTGTCAAAAGTGCAATGGAAGCCTAATATTGTAGAATCCGCAACATCGCAAGTTTCATAGGGCCTTAATTATAGGATAGTTCTCCACCTGACAGAGCAGATGTAAGGCTCTATGCTGGCCTCCTTCCTTGTCCCTAGTGGAGGTGGCATATTGAGATGCAAGCCAGGATGTGACCCGAGTGCTATTCTGTGCTGGAATAAAAGCCATGGAGGGTCATTAAAGTCAGGGCAATTTAGTGCAGCTCTGGGACTGGCCTAGACAGATACAGAGGCCAGAATTAGGGATCAGGCAAAGATGGCTTTAAAAAACAAAACAATAACAAAACAAAAAAACACCCACCTTTGTCTACCCCTATCTTTCCTGTACCCAGCAAAATTAAAAAAAAGAGAACCCGGCCCTTCATCTCTAAAAACAAGTCAATCAACATTTGGTTTGCTATTAGATAGAATTAATAGTCAATATTACCTCCCTGCTTTCTATCAGCAGCCGATCCAATGATTCAAGGTGACGTTGTTTACATACAATATCTTCTTGTAAAACAGACATTGTCTTCTCTAACTCATTATTTTGCTGGTGTTTCATAGCCAGCTGAGTCTGAAGCTATACACACACAAAAAAACAACCCATTATTTATTGTTTTAATGTAGTTTCTTATACAAGCCTCTTGAGATTTAAAAACTATCTACACATATGGTTCCATTTGGTTTATTTACCACCAAAAAGCAGTCACCCCTAGAGTGAACACAAAATGATCATATTGATGCCATCAGCAACACTGTACAACCTAGGAACAGGTATAAAAATTACATTACTGATTAAAGCAACCGGAGAACATAGGCAGAATACAGTTACTTTGCATGCTGAAATTGGTCAAGACAACAAGACATACAACTCTACTTTTGCAAAATATGACATGAAATCTTCCATGACTGCAAGCAGTACGGGTTTCAGTTTCAATAAAGGTCATCTGAAAGTTATTAAATGTTTCTAAAAAAATTGGAGGAACGTTATCAAAGATCACCCTGTCTCAGTGGGAAAGAAAATACTGCCTGGGGCTGTATTATTTTGGCTGGGGATTCTTCTCATGGACAGAGGAGAGATGCTCAAGTCAGTCTCCACTTTCTCCCCACATTAAGGACCCTGGGGAAGAGGTCTTCCTGGGGTCCAGGGAAGTGGGGTGATGGTGTTATAGAGGTGTCTGACTTTCACTTCTATATGGCAGAGAAGAGAGTCACAAGTCTCCAGGGGACAGTCTTTATAATGCAGAATGCTAAAGAGAGGGAGTGTATGGAGGAGATACCATGAACTTTTTAACCCCAGAGTTACTGAGGAATGAAGAAGATATGGAAATTAAATTTACACAGAAAACATTAGAGATATATATGACACACACATTAGTGCATAATCTCTTACTATTTCAATCTGTTTTTCCATCTCTTTGTGCTGTTCAAGATGAATTAACTTTGCTTTTTCAAAAGCTATAGTTACTTGCTCATGTTCTTCACTGATATTTGCTTCCAAGTTGCGAATCTGGCCATTCTTTTCCTGGAAATATTTTTTAAAATCCTTAATCGGAATATATAGATCTTTTGATATCAAGTAATGAGTTATTTTTTGTGTAAGCAATAAGGAAGTATGAAAGCCTCAGACTCATAAGAACAATAGATAAAATTGGAATTTAATATTAATGTTTTACATTTATATAGCATCTTTCACCCTGTAAAATCTCAAAGCATTTTACAAAGTACAGTGTAAACATGGAGCATCACTGAAATGCAGCCATCTCAGACATGGAGGGCAGCTGTCAGATGGACAGTTGGCACAGATGACAGCACACAGTATTGAGTGAAGGAAAATGTTGGCCAAGGACACCAAGGCAAACCCCTACTCTTACAAGAAATGTCATGAGGCCATGAAAGGAAAATAAAGTAATTTTACCGCAGTGAATATTAAATATGAAGGAAGTGAAGAGAGCAATCTTAAGAGTGTAAAAACTAAAATATTTTAATACTTTGCAACAGTTATCCTTTTTCAAATGTAACAGTACAGGGAAGAGCTGGATTTTCAATCATTAAATATTTCTAACTGACAAATATTTTCCTATACTGCAAAAAACTGTAGAAAGACCATTTAAAAAAATATTTCTATATACTTACAAAAGTGACTGCTTCTTGGATTTAAAAAATATGAGTAAAATCCTGGCCCTACTGAAGTAATTGGCAAAACCATCATGGACTTCAGTGGTGCCTGGATTTCATTCCATATGTAATATAAAGAAAATTATTTATATCCATTTAAGAATTTTTATGGGTGTTCAAGGGTAAAAAATTCCAGGAACTTCTGTTTAAAGCAAGATTATTTGGGTTATTAAAATTGTGTGATCTGTACTAAGAGATCTTGCACTCTATCTGGTTTGTATATGTATAATACCAGCACAATAACTAAAAATATATAGTAACACAACAACATTGTGTGATTTTACACAATTATGATTTCTCAATGAAAATTTCTTACTATGAGCTCCTGATCCAGCTCAGAACATCTTGCAGCAGCAGCAGAATAAGCAACTGTCTTTTCTTCCAACTGCTTTTCAAGTACTGAAAGCTGAGAGGATTTCTTTGTTATCTGAAAATAAACAGAATATAAACCATTAAAAGAGATTATAATCTTATGTTTAAGAAAGAAAAATAAAGACCTATGCATGTGTATATTTTTCTAACTGTGATGTTTATATAATGGTGCATATGTAGTGTAAGTACAGCCTGCTAAGAGCAGTATGGTAGGTAAAGATTATGTAGGACAACTGATTTAAGGTTTGTTCAATTATTTGTGAATGCTTTCTTGAAAACTGACTTGTTATTAACTATTACTTTTTATTAGTTACAGAGAAAAGAAATTTTAAGGCAACTTATCTTCAATGTGTGCAATTTACCATAAATTACAATGCCACAACAGTGAGTCAAAGGTTAGACATCTATAATATTTGGGGTCATTAAAACAGCCATTATAAAACAAATTATGCTGAAACTGGATATACATGTTAGGAATTTGAATGCTAATGCAGTTTAATGCCATTTTTCAGAGTAACAGCCGTGTTAGTCTGTATCCGCAAAAAGAAGAACAGGAGTACTTGTGGCACCTTAGAGACTAACAAATTTATTAGAGCATAAGCTTTCGTGGAAGAAGTGGGCTGTAGTCCACGAAAGCTTATGCTCTAATAAATTTGTTAGTCTCTAAGGTGCCACAAGTACTCCTGTTCTTCTTTTTAATGCCATTGGTGAGTTATAGCTTTCATTGCCTAAATTTCTCTTGTGATTATCCAGTAATAGTTCTGGTCTCTGGGAAATATACAGCATATTTCTCATTAAATACATACTCAGCATTTAGGTATCCACTAGTACAGAGGTGGGCAAACTATGGCCGGTGGGCCACATCTGGCCCGCGGGACCCTCCTGCCTGGCCCCTGAGCTCCTGGCCCACAGCCCCTCCGTGCTGTTCCTCCTCCCCCCGCAGCCTCAGCACACCGTGCCACTGGCACAATGCTCTGGGCAGCCAGGCAGCGCAGCTGCAGAGCTGCTGCCTGACCCAGTTCTCTGAGCTGCACCGTAGTGCAGCTGCCTGTCCTGGTGCTCTGGGTGGCATGGCTGTAGCGCCGCCAGCCACCGGCGCTCCAGGCAGCGCGGTAAGGGGGCAGGGAGCGGGGTGGGGTTGGATAGAGGGCAGGGGAGTTTGGGGGTGATCAGGAGGCAGGGGTGTGGATAGGAGGTGGGGAACGTGGTGGCAGGGGTCCCCGGGGGGGGGGGGTGGGAGGAGGCAGTCAGGAAGGAGATGGGGGGTTGGAAGGGGTGGCAGGGGGCAGAGGTTCCAGGAGCGGTCAGGAAGAAGGGATGGTTGGATGGGGCAGTCAGGAATCAGAGGAGGGGTTGGATGGGGCAGCAGGGGGTTCAGGGGCAGTCAGGGAACAGGGAGCAGAGGGGGGTGGATGGGGCAGGAGTCCGGGGGGGGGGGCTGTAAGCGGGGGGGGGGGAGGGGTTGGATAGGGGGCGGGGCCAGGCCACGCCTGGCTGTTTGGGGCAGAACAGCCTCCCCAACCAGCCCTCCATACAATTTTGGAAATGCGATGTGGTCCTCAGGCCAAAAAGTTTGCCTGCCCCTGCACTAGTAGGTTTTTTTTTCCCCCCCCTCTCAATCTCAAACAAACACAAACACAAACACAAACACAAACACAAGAGGGCACACATCGACAATCTAAATAGCAGCAATTTACACAGCAGCTTTATAATCTGGAATTTCTGATGTTATTAACATATTAAGGTCTGAGTTTTACCTTCAGATTTTCCTGCACCCCCAATAAATTTACTAATTCATATTCTCTCCAAATAGTCTTGCATCAGAAAACAAACATGCCAAGGAAAGTTTTAGAAAAAGGGGAATTGTGTCAACTATTGCATTTAATTCAGTGATCAAAGATTATACACTTTTCAGCCCTCTTAACAACTTACTTCTCGCTCTAAGTTAGTAGTTTTTGCAGCCTTCTCCAGTAGTTCTTCCTGTATAATTTGAAACTGACTGGCTCTCTGGGCCATGCTGGTCTTTAAAGAAGAATTCTCCTCTTCTGCTTTTGACAGCTTAGCACGGAACTCTTCTATCTCTCTTGTGAATCTTCGACGCTCCTTTTCAAACTGTTTACTGATGAGCTCCAACTGTTGACATTTTCTCTCTTCTTTTTTAAAAAAAGTTTTATTTATAGATGACAATTAAAATTAGAGATAATCAAGTTGTAAAAAGACATGCCTGATGAAGACAAGGAATAGTTTGACAGCAGCATGTTAAGCTACCACATGAGCCCCAGGCTCAAGAGTAACCTCAGAAAATGTTGCCCTCAGTAGTCAATACCTGTTGTGGAGGTTACATTTAGGCTTTGGGAGAAAAAGCACAAAATACACTGCCTGCCGCTCACCTCCCCATTCGCCTCCTCACCCCGCTTGCCCACCCGCCTCCCGCCTGCCTCCCACCCTTAACACGCCGCTCAGAACAGCATGTCGGAGCCAGACATGCTGACCCGCCGGAGCGCGCAACCCTGCCCCCAAGAGCGCTGCTTTACCGCGTTATAGTCGAATTCGTTTGATATCGGGTCGCGTTATATCGGGGTAGAGGCGTACACAAAAATTAAAATGCACATTGAGACTCAAAACTATGATAAATACCAAAGTAGCTAAACCCTTGCTCTCCATAAGGACATCTGTTATCTTATTACAGAAAATATTAAAATAGCAAAATTAAAACCCACAAAAATGTTAACTCGCATTCTGCAGTCATTTTTAAATGACTATGTCAGAATGCATTTTATAGTTTTTAAGTGCACTATTTTTCACCATGCTCACCTGTGTGATTTCCAATCAATTTTACAGGTTCTGTTTCTAGGCCATGTAATCTGCCACTTTCTTGTCCCTCATAATCATTAGAAAGATGTTGAGCTACTTTACTGACAGTTAGGTTTGCCTGAAGCTTTTGAATTTCTGCTTCTTTCATTGCCAGTTTGATTCTAGCACAAAGAAAAAGATATAAAATGTTATGGGAAAGCATTTTTCTCTCTTTGCCAGTAGCAATACCTCCTAAATACTATTCTAAAGTCTTGCTAGAGTTCAGGACCCTTAAAAATATACCTTAAGTCTGCAATCAGGGATTTGTTTGATTCGCAACAAGAGGAATACATAGCTTCCTTTGCAGAGGAACTGGCCATCTGACGTTTCGAAGGATGCAATTTAAACTGCAAGTTAAGAAAAAAGAACTAATAAAAATTTCAACTTTTTCTATGATAAATTCACATACTGTACAAGCAGAATGTTTTTCAAGGCACAAAGATTTGAACATCCTGGCCTGAGTGGGTACCTATATATACAGTCCTAACAAAAAAAAAAAAAAAAAAAAAAGTGACGTTTGGAGGGGGTAAGCATCAGAGGTCCCATCAAATGGAGCTGTGGGCAATGGGCACCTTGAAACTCAGGTCATATACTTTTAGATGCCTACATTTAAATTTAGATACTCAAATTTGAAAATTTTAGCCATTAAATATCACACTTATGAAGTATTAGTAATGACTCCAAAGCTGAGCCTAAGAACATAAGAACAGCCGTAATGGGTCAGACCAAAGGTCCATCTGGCCCAGTATCCTGTCTACCGACAGTGGCCAATGCCAGGTGCCCCAGAGGGAGTGAACCTAACAGGTAATGATCAAGTGATCTCCCTCCTGCCAGCTTGTTTTGAACTTTTCACTTAAAGAAACGTTAATTCTGCTTTATTTCAATGAGTGAATTTAATCTCCCAATTTTTCCAATTACAGTTGAGAGGACATCAGAATTTTCTATTAAATTATTTGGATAAAATAATTACTAACTTTCCTGGGGGGGGCGGGGAAGGGGGGCAGGAAAATCGATTAAAATCCACTCAGTTTGAAATTGGCATGATTACAACATTTCTGAGCGCCCACTTTGGAGCTTCAAAAATTACAAACAGTGTTATTCAACTTTCCTAATAACCCTCTACATTTATGGAACGAAAAGCAGAGGGAGAGATCAACTCCTGCTCTCCAATGCTGCCTCTCTGGCCCTGCTACCCAGTACACCTCCCTAGCTCTGCTCATCAAAGTTACCCTCCATACAGCACCTGATCTTGGATTTCTTTGTGACTCCTTCCCATCCATGCTCTACCCACCAAATTTCTTGCAGACCCGATAAAGTTCACAAGTGCAAGCCCCAGTTTGATGGACTTCATATGAAGTTTCATCATCATCATCATGTTCCCATTATGCCTCTGGTGTTTAGGGCAGCGACAAAGCTCCTTCACTCCTGTGCGTTTCTGGCAAGTCTTTCAATGATTCACCAGCTATGCCCCAGGTTTTTCAGCTCAGCTTCCACGGCTCTTCACCATATTGTTTTCGGGCAACCTAGTTTTCACTTGCCTTCTGGTGTCCATCTTATTGCTACTCTGGTGATGGAATCAGTTTCCATCTGCAGCACATGGCCAATCCATCTCCAACGCCTCCTGGAAATGATCGTGCTCAGATCCTTTTGGCTGCACTGTGTCAATAGATCCTGGTTTGAGATTGTTCACGACCAAAAGATATGGAGAACTTTGGACATGTCATACTGTCTCATTCCCCAGCATTCTGCACTATAAAGTAATGTTGAAAGTACGCAGCTCTGATAAATCTTGAGTTTGATTTTGGTGTTGTATTTTGATGATTTCCAGACTGTATTTAAGCTCCTGAAGGTGTTCCTGGCTTTACTGATTTTGTTCCGGATGTCCTGGCTTGTTCCATCATCCTGGCTGATGGTGCTGCCCAAGTATGTGAATGTTTCTAAATTGGTGAGAACATAATTCTCTCTCCATATTGGTGATGGTGAGGCAATATTAAAGGTCATGATATCTGTCTTATTGCGGTTGATTTTCAGTCCAATTTGCTGTCTGAATGCGCTGAGTCGAGTTGTTGTTTTTTTTGTATATGGTGTTGGGTATGTGATCGGAGAGCGAAATCATCTGCGAAGTCCAGGTCTTCAAGGGATTAGAAGGGTATCCATTTAATGCCTCTTGGCACGTCTTCTGTTGTACGCTGCATTACCCAGTCGACGACAATGTTGAGAAGGATTGCAGACATGACACACCCCTGACATACTCCTGTTTTGACTTCAAAACTGAGCTCACTGTGATCAACACATGTAAAATTGAAATAAAAGCTTTTAATTATGTTGATTATATGGAGAGAGATTCCATATGCCTGCAGAATGCACCATAGGCTGGTCCTGTGAATGCTATTGAAAGCCTTCTCAAAGTCAATGAAATGTATGCAGAGTTGCCGTTGCCATTCTAAGCATTGTTCAATTATTTTTCATAGAGTGAAGGTCTGGTCTGTGCATCCATGTCCTTTCTGAAAACTAGCTTGCTCTTTTCTGAGAACGCTATCAACTGCCTCTGATATATGCTGGACTATGATCTTACACAATACTTTGCTTGGCACAGATAAAAATGTAATACCATGCCAGTTATTACAATCACTGATCGTTCCTTTCTTTGGTGTCTTCACGATAACCCCATTGGTCCACCCATCCGACGCTTTTTCCCTTCCCCAGACTGATGTAAATAGAGGGGCCAGGATAGATGCTGCTAACTCAGGATTTACCTTGAACAATTCTGCATTCAAGTTACCCTTGCCAGGAGCGCTCTCATTTTTCAAGGATTTGATGGCTTGAATGATCTCTTCCTGTCTGTGCTGATATCAAGATCTTCTTCTGCCTCTTGGATGTTTGCTTCCTCTTTAGGTGGCTCCCTGTTCAGCAATTCTTTTAAATGCTCAATCCAGTGCATTTCTAGTCCTTTTTCCGTTGTTAGTATGTGGCCTTGTTTGTCCCTGAAGAGAGTGTTTGTTGGTGTCTGCCATTTACCACTAATAAGCCACATCATTTTATAGACAGTTCCTTGTTCACCACAAGCAGCTGCATCCTCTGCTTGTGTTGCCAGATTATCAATAGAATGTCGTTTGTCCGCTCTCACAAGGCATTTGACCTCCCAGTGTGCCTTGCTATACTGTTCGCAGTATTTGTCCTTTAGCTTCTGGGATTTTGTGTCTAAAACTTTTTTCTTCAGGGCTTGTCTGGTTTCTATGGCATTCCACGTGCTGGGTGTAATCCACTCCTTTCTTCTGCCTGTAGCCTAGACAGGCTTCACTGCTCTGTTTATAAATTGCTGTTACTTTATCCCACTTCTTGTTGATCGTCTCATCTGTATTCCCCTCCTTTTCATCAAGGTCTGCAAGTGCCTGAAACCTGTTTAACTGCAGAACGAAGGCTTTCTGCATTTCAGGGGACTTTAACTTGTCAATGTCATAACATTTATGTCCCTTGTTTGGTGGGCCCACACTTCTCAGTTTTGCTTGATGGAGGCTATCACAAGGTGGTGGTCACTGCCAACATCTGCACCCCTTCTCACTTTCACATCTGTCAGTAAGTGTCACCATTTATCATCATATGGTCAATCTGGTTCTTATCTCTGCCATTTGGAGAACACCATGTCAGCTTGTGAATTTCACGATGTTGAAATGAGTTTCGCTGATGTCTAGGTTATTCATATTACAGAAATCAACAAGCCTCTCTCCGTTTTCATTCATGGTGTCATACCCATGTCTTCCCATTGCTCTGTCGTTGTTTGTGTTGTCCTTACTGACCTCGGCATTCAGGTCTCCCTTGACGATAGTTAGTTCATAGCGTGGTACTCTCTCTAACTCCACCTGTAATGCAAGTTAGAATTTGTCCTTTACTTCTTCATCACTGTCATTTGTCGGAGCATAGCACTGAATCAGGGATATATTACTGTGTTTCCCTTTCGGTCTGGCTCTCGTAAGTCTGCTGCTGATGGACTTCCATTCAAGCAGGGAATGCGCTACACTCCCATGGTGTTGTCCATTATCCCATCCAGAATACAGCAAAGTTTCTCCCGAAGCTGTTGTTAATCTTCCTGATCCCATCCGTCTGCTCTCGCTGACACCCAAAATGCATAAGCTGTAGCATCTCATCTCTGCGGTGACCTGAGCTAGCTTTCCTATTTCATACATTGTCTGTACGTTCCAAAAAGCAAGTTTGGTTTTTGTTTTGGTGTTCAGCACTTCAGTCTTCATGCCAGTGGCTTCCTTTTGGCTTTCACCACCGGCAGTCATACGGGTCATTGATTCCTGAAGGCCATCATACACAGTAATATTCAATTTCTCCATTGCTGTTTCCATAACATTTTGGTTTTTTGCGGAACAGGGTTGTTAGCCCTGTGCCTAACACCCAACCTGGAGGACCAGGGTGTCTGTTTTGTCTGGCTCCTCCCTTACAGACCAATCCAGCCTGGCTGAACCTACCAGGAACAAAAAGTCCCCCTCCCGACACATATGTGGAGGATTGTTAGAGCACGCAAGCTGTCCCGCCATGACAAGGCACAGACACCAGAAGTTTGCCATTCAGAAAAAGTAGCTACAAGCTCTGTCAGCAAGTCTCTCCCTTGCTCTCACTGCTCCATGCCCCCTGCTGAGACTATTACAGAGGTTGTACCTTCACCATCTGGTAAACCTCATGCTGTTCAACAGACAGGAGCCCCAGTATCACACTGTATTACTTAGTGGTGTTTTGGAAAGTAAGTCTGCCTCTGAAGAATCAATGCAGGCCACAGAGGGAGGCAGGGTACAAAATTAGATGAACATTTATTAAACTGCTCTAGTACTGCAGTTTTTACATTCTTGAGAGTTCACACACACACACTTCATTCAGATAAAGTAAAATGTTTAATTAAACATTACTGTATCTTCATCAGTGCATTTTGGAAGCAGCAAAACCAGTACAGGTCTGTCGCATCTTACGCGCATTTAACGTGCGCGATTTCAGCTTTACGCCGTCGGCAAAAACAAAAACAAAAATAACAATTTTAATACTGTACCTGTAGTGCGGGCAATTCCGCCTGCCATTGAACTCAATGGGGTTTTGGCTATACGCGGTTTTCGCTTTACGTGCTAACCGCGGAACGGAACCCCCGCATAAGATGAGACAGACCTGTATACTAATAAGCTAAGCAACATTTACAGATAGTACCTGGTTAGGATTCTACAAGGTGCAAAATTTATAACGATGTATCAATTATAGTACCTCTTTAGATGTACCTAGCGACAACTGGGAGATAATAGTTTCCAAGGTGCTCAGTTCTTCTCTTGAATCCTCAATTTCTTGATGACATAATTTTAGGCGATCATTTTGCTGTGCAATAAGTGCTTTTAGCTCTGCATTTTCACTTACTAGGGCATTTTTCTCTTTAAGTACTACTACTTTGTCATTAAGTTCACTCTCAAGCTTCAGGATCTTCTGTTCAGACTGTGTTAGCTGTGACACAATTTCAGTGTTTTTTGCCTCTAGACTCCTCATCTCTTCTTTTGCACTACGGTTCTCATCCTTTAATTGTCTACAAAAACAAACAAACAAATATATACAATCTAAAGGCTACTTCAACAAAAACTCTAGGAGGTTGGAGTTTTGGTAGGACTTTGGCTATCAGATATACTGGCAGAAAGGCAGCCTCCACAAAAATTGATTATCTTCGTTCATCTGGGAGTCTAAAAGAGACTAACTTCTTAGTAGCCTTTTCTCAGTGTCAAAAGCAGAGAAACTAAGGACTAAAACAACATGGAGACTAAATTATCCTCTCATTCCTAGGATTGGTCCCTTTTTATCCTATGAATGATAAAGACTGAAATGTTGTCAGGGTGCTAAGAGATATGCCAATGCCACTGTAACTATTCTGAAGATAGAGAAATCCAGGAACAAGATATATAAATTAAAAAAGGAAGAAAGAAAGAAACACTCTTACCTTAATTGTTCCTTTGTGATTTCAAGTTCATTTCTATAGGCAACACATTTTTCATGCAACTTTTCTTTTTCTTTTACACAATTAATTAGATTTCTCTCTAAAGTTTCTTCTTCAGCTTGAACCTTAAAAACACGTTGTTGTATAATGATGAAAACAATTATTTAAGCTGCAAATAGTCAGAGTATTCTGACAAAGAATAAACAAATTAAGTTGCTTTATATTGCAAAGATTGCTACTATCGCACTTCCTTTATAGTACACAGAAAGGTAACCATACTGATTGCTGTTCTGAGGCATGGGAGAGCAGGGAAAAAGCTTTTTCTTTGGTTAACAAGAATAAAAAGTAAGAATCTCTTTGGTATTTTAGGGCCTACTTTTGGTCAGCAGTGATGTCAAGGTATGCAGTATAGTCTTGCCAATCTCCATGACCAAAGAAGCTTAACCAGTGGCAAATTCACCTTCCAGGGCAACTGCTGAAGACTTATGTGATTCCTTGACTCTTTTTCCTACCCAAGAGAAAAAGTTACAGACTTACACCGTAATAGCTGTGAAAAATAAAACGGAAAAATAGTGCTTGCTCAATTTCTCCCCAACTTTGCTCCCGGCATGGGTTCCTCTGGATGATTTATAGACAACCAGGAGGGACTAAAAAGTGGCTACCCTAATTTAGTACTCCCAGCTACGATAATGGAGGGAACGTGAATAAGATAGTTTTGTTTACATGTCAGATAAAAGGGGTTTTCAGCTAGCAGATACCACATGAGGAATAGACTACCTAGCAAGATGGCCATACTTACTATTTTGTAATTTAAAACACACCGTGGACATATAATCTATCTATGGAAGCTATATAATGAATAAGTAGGTATTCCTGTTGGAGGCACGGGATGGATTAGTCAAACCTAGGTTTCCCTTCATCCTAATTTTGCACTGATCTACTTAGAATTTTCAAGGCGTATTCTTGAAACAAAAAGAAAAAGCTTGATTGCAAGAGTTCAGAACTTACTTTATAGCTAAAAGGAGAAAAGATGAGTTTTGTGTGATAATATATTTGTAGGATACGGTTGTTGATGGGTTAAACCTCATCTGAATTGTTGTGACAGCCACCCCTCATTTAAAATACCTGTGAAAGACAGCTATGGAGCTCCAACTAAGACAAAGGGGGTACGTGAGCCCACACAGTAAGCGAACGTAGTGAATGAAGGGCTCCATATAGTCTCTGACTAAAGGGATAGGTGCGGGGGGGAAGGGAGAGACACACACACACACACACACACACACACACACACAGTTCAAACTGAAGGACCACAGAGAGAAGCAGAAAGAAATCCAGACACAGACAGCCTGAACAAGCTGTCTGAAAGAGTCTGGTGCTATGAGCAAAGAAGCCATCTCATTTATTTTGTTCCTCCGGTGTTGAGAGAAACAGGACTTTGGACATTCTTTGTAAATAAACAAGATTACATCAAAGGCACCAGACCATTGTCAATTTCTCCACCCAACTGGAACAATCCACAGGGCCCCAAACTTTGCTAGTCACTTGGGTCAAAAGGGGCAACAATACTTAATTTTTTCCCAGACCTCCCTATATACTGTTAATGCTGCTTATGAGAGTTGTTTTCCCATTGTAGCCATGGCACAGAATATTTATTCTAATCATCTGTCTCTACCATGGGTACAGTGATGCAGCAAATTCCCTTAAGAAGCCTTTGTGATTAAAAAAGAATAAATAAAAATTTCTTTTGCTAACACTTCAAATGTGGGGCTGGCTACAAATATGTTTTAGCCAACATTTCTGAAGTGTGTGAATAAATAAAAATAAGGTATAGTAGCTTCCTTCTACCCCATTTCTAATATAATAGAACCAAGACTGTTGACATTTAGCATTTAGATATGACCAAATGGATTCCAGTTTCCATTTTGAATCCTAATTGTGTGGCCAAAAACTATAGATAATCAAGTCTTACCTTTTCAAGTTTTTCAGTTATTTTCTCTCTGTATTTTTTAAAAGCTTTCGTCAGCTCTTCAGCATTAAACAGAGCCTCATTTCTTTGCTGTTCAGCTCTACAAAAAAGTGCCATATTTTTAAATACTGGTACAAAAGTGGTAGAACTATCTCCCCAAATTACGCAAACTTGAAATACAAAGAATAAATTAATAACATAGGGTAACTGACCTGCCTTTCAACTTTCCAGTTGTTTTAGATACAACTTTTTAAATAAAATGGACTAACTTATCATATGAATTACTGCTTCATATTTAAAATATTTGCAGATGTGCCTTTTTTTTTTTTTAAAAAATAAGCTACATCCAAGCAATAATAAGGCTATGAATTTAAAAGCAAAATCACTGCTGAACCCTCTCAAGCCCTCGCCTGGGTCCAGCTGGCATCCACTACATTAAATTCAAATACATCTTTGATTGTGAACATGCAATTATATAAACAGATTAGTGCCTACCTGTTTTATTTCTTCCTCTCTTTTGTCTTTAAAAACCAAAATACTATTACTGCACTGTTAAGCCTGAGAGATGCTTCCAAACCTCTGGAAATTCAAAAGATATTATACCCACAGCAAGACTGACTGTCACATTACACTTAAGTGGTATTTTTGATTACTCTTTATGATCCCAATCTGGCAAAGATTTTCATATGTAAATAACTTTATGCATTGTGAGTAGTCCTAATGACTTCACTGGGACTACTCTGAGTGTGTAAAGTTAAGCGGATGCATAAGTCTCTGCAAGCTCAAGGCCTATGTTTTTACATTTATGCTTCCATAGAAGTGCAGTTGATGAGTTAATATTATTGTAGCAAAAAAAGACTTTGAACATGCATTTCAAATCTCAACCTTAGCATTGCATCATCAGGGTCTTTTTTTTTTTTTTTTTTTAAATATGTACAGGGGGTAAAAAAAAAGGTTAGCTAAATAAACCTATCACAGCCAAATAAAGGTGTATTTTAATGTGTGATACTGGAACAGGGATCATTGGATATTGCCAGGATCAAAAATAAATAAACAAACAAAAAAGGACACCGCTCCATTTTTTTAAAAAAATCTTGTAGGTCACCTTTAAACAAACTTGATTTTCCTCCCTTTTTCTTTTACAATACACCCATAAAGAAAAGACAACTCGGTGGCACAAAATAATATTAAATAATGGGAGAGAGAGGTATTTGCTTATTAGTAAAGTATCAGAGGGTAGCCATGTTAGTCTAGATCTGTAAAAAGCGACAGAGTCCTGTGGCACCTTATAGACTAAGGCCTGGGCTACACTAGTCGGAGGGGGAAGGGGGAGGTATAGACGTACCCTAACAGAAGTATTGGAGCATGAGCTTTCGTGGGTGAATGCCCACTTCGTCAGACGCATGCTCCAATACTTCTGTTAGTCTATAAGGTGTCACAGGACTCTTTGTCACTCATTAGTAAAATATTTTCTACTAAAAAAGGTTTGTTTTTAATTATATAATCACCTCTTCCCTTGCTTGCTTCGTTCAATTAAATCCGTTTTCAATTTTTTATATTCTTCTTTAAACCTTTGCAAAATGTGTTCTTTTTCTACCACCATTTTCTGGCTTTGCTCTAATTTATCTTCTGCATCTCTAGAAAAAGAAATTAAGAATTATTAGACCACAACTTTTTTTTAAATTAACAGGGAGCTTTTTATATCAGAAGCATTTGGTTTGGTGGATAGATATCAAATAGCATTTTTTTTTTTCTTTTCCATATATGAAGTTCAATTGGAGGACTAGCTAGTCTGATATATGGGATATCATTTTGCCAGCCTCCGTCCAAAGAAAGAGACAATCCTGTATTTGAGCTAATACAATAAGGACTAAACCAATTAAAAATATTAAAATTAATAAAGTTACTTATTTTGTAAAGCAAGTTTTGCCTATTTTCATCCTTATTAAACTGTGTATTGACATTTTAATCAATATGGCGTAGGAATTTTTGTTTACTATCTGTTTGTACAGCATCCAGCACAGTGGGGCCCTACCCTGGTCCAGGACTCTGGGTGCCACCACAATACAAATATATAATAAAATAATAATCAGGAAAGTCACCTTACACAAAATTCAGAGTCAGAATTTATAAGCAGGCTTGGCAGAATTCAATATTTGATTATAATTTTGAGGGATAATATAAATATTTAAGCACTTTCTCAGATTTTTATTTATTTAAATTTCACAGAAATTTTGCAGAAAATTACGTGGAGGAGGTCAGACAATTATTTAACGACAGAAGACATTGAGATTCAAAAGTTAAAAGTTTTATAAACCATTAACACACAAACTGTCAACGTCACATGTTAAATATCCTTAACTCAACAAATCATACCTGTTTTTACTATTCATTTGCTAGCCCATTTCTAACAAGCCTAATTCAAATGTCTAAATCACTGGATTTTGACTCTAAGTTCTCAAGCAACATTTTTCTTACTTTGCCTATCAGTAAATTTCAATCATCATCTATGGAAATATTTTTTTGGTAGTTTGTGTGTGTATAGTGAAATTGATGTTTACCAACATTTATCGATAAAAATCTGATCCTTCCAAATCTATTTGTAAGACACTGCCTTCATTTGTATATCATCATTATAGAGATACATAGTAGTGACCAGTGGAATATCTGTTTTATCCTTAGCAATGCAGGGGATAGAGAACTGAGTGTATTCTTGTGCTATTCCTGCCACCCTAAGTGCAAAGGAGATCTTAGTGCTCCATCATGAATCATTACATTGTTTTATATATCTGTGGGTCTTTTTAACTAATGTAAAATATATTTGCGAAGAAAGTGTTTCAACTTGCTTCCATAACAGGGTATGCAGCAGCTGTGTATCTCTCTGCTTAAGCAGGTCTGTTTCATGCGGATGACAAGATGAAAATATTATTGCGAAAGTGGAGTACTTTTTGTATTTGTTTGCCAGGAGAAATTTTGTTTGTTTTTTAAAGTATTCTATGGTCTTGAAGATTACACGCGTGTCCAAAAGGGCTAAATCAAATGCTACTTACACAATGATAATTCTGTTTCAGTGGGGAGATCAAGCTCTTACAGTATAACTAAGCAAATGAAGCATGTAAGTCAACGTGTGGACTGGTGTATGGCTGTCAGCTTTAGTGACAGACAACTTTTGCGGGTAAGCTTTATTTGGACAGCCATGATTGATTCTAGTGGATATATTTGAGAAGACAAAAAGTTTGCTCGTTGTACAATGGGTACAAATGTCTATATTCTGCAATGTATATATAATCATTTATGTTTACCCCACGTTATAAACTAGTTAACTATTTTAGAATTCTTTAGTTTATTTTACCAAATCTTCATTAATTACTTTAAATTCTTAGAACATATTATCATCATATCTTACATACACGAATATAAAACACCAATATAACACACATAATCGGCAATTTCTCAAGGACAGATTTCAAAACTTCGTAATAGTTCTCATGAAAAGCACTAGATTTGGGAGCAATCTGTATTTCCCGTTCCTGGGAAAAACTGTGAATTAAACAAGTAGACCAAAAGGTTTATAAGGGAGGGGAAAAGAACACTTATTACCTCAGGACTTTATCTTGAGCTGTAACTTCTGCTTCCAAATTTGCAATCTGTTCTTCTAACATAGGAATACTGACTGAATGGGTACCTAGAGCTGATTCAAGAAAAGAGATCTGAAATATAAACATATTTGGGACTTCATTAAAATTTGCAAATATACCCTAAAATGAATTGTGCCAAAAGGTCTGTTGCATAATTGAATGACGTTGTCTGCCTAACCCTGCTATAGAAATTGCCAGGACATTTCCACACCACATTCACTGACTTCAAGCTTTCCCTTCGGGTTGGCACATTGCCAGTGTCATCGGTATCATTCCACTCTGTTTTGGTATGTTAAAAAAGAATTTGTTTACAGTCGTCTCAATTTTTTCCTCCAAAAATTAATATTCCTCCATTTTTACTCATTTTTCTGGTTTGTTCTTTGCCCTCTCACCCCCACTAGCTGTTAATCTCTTCTTTGTTTTTTCTCCAACATCACTTGTCCTCTGGATGGAGTCTGAGAAACACTGTTGAATATTATAATATACTATAATCTTTATTCTGCAGACCAACATGCACACAATAGAGTGGCTTACTTCTCAGTAACCGCATTTCACGCTATTCCTGCAGTGCTGTAGTCTGCAAAGATTTTAGTAAGATTCTGTGTAAACTAAAAACAAGCAAAACAATATTTCTTTAATTCAAGTACCTGAATTTTTAAAATATATGTGTAAATTATATAAACAGTCTACCTCTCTCCATGGTCTGCAATATGCCCTCATAACTCATCTTCACTTTCTCTACATATCAGACATATTGCTCTTTATTTGAAAATAAGACCAGACTTCTTCAGTTCTCATTGTTAATATGTATACAGGAGCCCAACTTATCTCAGGCAGATGTACTGAATATATATTTATGTATAATGCTAAATAATTTACCAAGTTACTTCTTGTATAGGTTACAGGGCATCTTTATTACTATACTTAGATTGTAAGCTTTTAGGGGCAGAGTATCATTTTGTTCTGTTTGTACAGCACTTAGACCAATGGGTACATGACTAGGGTTCCTAGGTGCTACTACTATACAAATAAATAATAATTAACAATAAGAATAAGAATAATGATTGAGTATTTATAGATTTTAAATAGATTAATCCAAGGTGAACAGACATTCTACTCAAAACTACAATACAGTTACCAGGGATTTATTTTTCTAAGATATTTTGTGTTGCTAGAGACCACATATTCATCCTTTACTCCTGGAGGGATTCTACATGACTAAGTGCCTGCAGAAAATCCGCAAATTCCCTCCCCCCCTCCATTCCTATGCTTCCCTGCAGAAAACAGCCGGGAAGCTGCATGCAGGGGATATGGGGGGACGACCATAGGCACAGTCTTTTTTGGGGGGAGGCATGGGGGGGCCACACGGGGTTGGGTGCCACTGACCCCCCCCCCATTTCTGCAAGTGCAGAGCTGCCCAGCTGAAGGAGGATGCCTCTCCGCTCCAGACTCTGCGGCTGAACGCCAACTCCTGGTTCCTAGTGCCAGTCGTGCTCCCCTTCTGTATGCTGGGCATCTCCCTGTTTTCTGTGCAACAGTTAGTGCCCACGGTGGGGCCAGGTAAGCTGGGAAGTGAGGGAATGGAGGTTGGAGGGGACGGGGAGAGGCAGTGGGGAAGGAAGAGAGGGTGGAATAGGGCAGAAGGAAGGGAATATGGGAGTGAGGGCAGGGGGGTGGAGAAGAAAAGGGGACGGGGAATCATAGGGGGGAAGTGGGAGCCCGGCATGCAGCATCTCCTCCGCAGGCAGCTGAGGCTCCCCCCTTAAGCAGACCCATCGAACCCTCATCCTGACAAACCCTACTCCCTTACACCCCTCTGACAAACCCGCCACATCCAGGCCCCCGTCCGACTGATCCCCAACCAGCTGCACCTGAACCCCCACCCTATCAAGCCACACTCCTCCAGCATCTGGATCCTCCCACAGAGCCCCCCACACCAAGCCCCATCTCTCCACACCCAGACCCCCCAGCTGAGCCCCAACCACCTTCACCTGGATCCCCTGAAGAGTCCCATTGCCCCTGCACCCGGAACCTCCCAGTGAGGCCCTGTGCATCCAGATCTCCCACTGAGCCACCCGCACCCAGATTGCTCCACATAGAAACCTCTCACCCCACACCTGGATCCCCCACACATTAAGCCCCTCCACACTTGAATCCTGATGGGCTGAGCCTGCCCACCCACACCTGGCACAGAGCCCCAAGGTGTTTCTGGGGCAGGTCCAGCCCTTGTGCTGTATCAGGTGCAACCACACTGCCGAGTCCCTGTACTGGGGGAGGTAGAGGGTTCAGGGTGATCTCCCACCTCAGAGCAGCCAGTGGCCTGTGCTCCCCACTGCCATGCTGGAGCCACTTTTATTTGACAAATAAAATTTGCAGAATTTTAAAATATTATACACAATTTTTAATTTTTTGGTGCAGAATTTCCTCAGAAGTAATATTTCTACGATACTTACTCTTGTTTTTGACTGAGTCAGTTCAAAGTTGATAGTTTCAATTTTATTCATTAGACAGTGGTTCTGGGAAGTCAAAGCAGCATTTTGATCTCGAAGTGTGTTCAGCTTCTCTCTAAGATGCTCATTTTCTTGTTCCATACTTTTATTAAAAGGAGTGGACACTGGGTAAGACTTGAGGTAAAAAATATATGTATATCAGCAATGAATCTTTGTAGGCCAATCTTACTTAAGTCATAGAAATAATATGTTACCATGCCTAACTCCCCAGTGCTTACTATATATTAGCTGAGAAGCCTACAAATGAAAGGATAAAGTCAAACGTTCATAATCACAAGTGTGTAAAACAAACATTGCAACAAATATAAATAAATACCTTGGTTTGGGATTTTCTTTGAGAATCCCTGCTCTGGTGGGACATATTACCAGCACTCTTATGAGCTAAATAATTTTGAAATTCAGTGCAACTCGGCTCAACAAGATCTTCCAGTGTTAGTCCGACAAACTCACTGAAATGAGAGCTGTGGACAGATTGCTCACTCGAACTAGTACTAGGATACAAAACAAAACAATAATAAGCATTCCCCCTCCAGTAGTGTTTTTACCAAATATACCAGAAACAAAACACAAATAAAGACAATGAGTTATAATCATATAGTGAATAATATAGATTTAAACAACTGGAAAGACTTAAGGCAGGAGCAGGCAAACTACGGCCCACAGGCCACATCCGGCCCGCAGGACCGTCCTGCCCAGCCCCCAAGCTCCTGGCCCGGGAGGCTCGCCCCCAGCAATGCTCTGGGCAGCGGAGCTGTGAGCTCCTGGGGCAGCGCAGATGTAGAGCCCGGCCTGATCCGGTCCTCTGTGCTGCGTGGCGGAGGCTGAGGTGGCGGTAGTGTGGCTGTAGCGGTGGTGAGGCTGAGGTGGCTGTAGCGCCGCCAGCCACCGGTGCTCCAGGCAGTACAGTAAGGGGGCAGGGGAGTTCGGGGTGGTGGTCTGGGGGCAGGGGTGTGGATGGTAGTCGGGGGGGGGGAGAAAGGGGGTTGAATGGGGGCAGGGATCCCGGGAGGCAGTCAGGAAGGAGGGGGGGGGTTGGATGAGGGGGCAGTCAGGGGCAGGGGTTCTGGAGGCAGTCAGGGGACAGAGAGAAGGGGTGGTTGGATGGGGAAGGGGTCCCAGGGGGGCTGTCAGGAATGAGAGGAGGGGTTGGATGGGGTGGTGGGGGTCTGGGGATGGTCAGAGGACAGGGAACGGGGGGGTGTGGATGGGGCAGGGGTCCCAGAGGAGCCATCAGGGAACAGGGTGGGTTGGATGGGGCAGGAGTCCTAGGGTGGGCAGATAGGAGGTGGGGGCCAAGCCACAACCCCCTCCCCAACCAGCCCTCCATATAATTTACGAAACCCGATGCAGCCCTCAAGCCAAAAAGTTTGCCTGTCCCTCAATTAAGGCCTAGTTCTCTTCTTGTTTTTAAATACACACATACCTGGAAAGGTCTTCCCCTAGATTTTGTAGATTTCTCTCGGTTTTCCTCAGTTGATTCCTTAATGCCTCTACATTTGCAAGCAAGAGTTCCTCATCATCATCATCTTTTTTATGGTAAATCCATAAGTTGGATTCCATTGGTACTCTACATTTGTCTAAAATAAGTTTATAATACTAAAATTTAGTTTAACAGCATTGTACACTATTTCTAGAAAGTAGCAGATATTTTTTCAACGTTTTAAAAGGTTTTATGTATGTTTGTTTTCCTTACATACATGCAAAGTCTCACTTATTGCCTCCTTTCATACCAATAAAAACTTGAAAGCATAGCTATATACAATTGCTTTTACTTGGCTATTTCTTTATTCTCTTTGTTAACAAATATATTTGTGTTTTAATAAGCAAATCTTTCCTATGCCTGAGAAGTCACGGGAATAAGCATACTAGGGTACTATGTACAAATAGCTGAAGAATAGGTTTATTTTCTATAAAAGAAATAGAATAGGAATAGTACAGAATGAAGAACTGGCTTATTTATGATCTATAAAATATGTACTGTTGATAGTCATTAGGCACATCTGCTCTTTTCAATTAAAGAAACACTGCACAATAGAAATAAATATTTAACTGTCAGTGCATCTCACTTACTTAAGAAAGGCCTGAGTGAACATGGACACTGCGAGGTGCCCTAATTTTTTTTTGATCCAAGGCAGAAGTGAATTTCAGAACCTAGACCTCCCATATAGAAAACACAATGCCCTGAGCTCTCACAATTCAGATGGGGGACCATTAGCAAGTTAGCAACTACTTTCAATGGTCAGAATGTTACACAAGGAGAGAATCATCTAAAAAAGATAGCCAGAACCCAAACCACATAGGAGTTTATAAGTGAAGACCCATGCATTACATTGAGAACAGAAAAAAAACCTGACAGCAAGTACAGTCTACACAGTACAGTTGTTGTTGTGTCTCTCATGCAAGTATATTTAACGATGCTTTTATCACCCAGGTACCACCACACCTAACACCACCACTATGGAACAAGATGTCATATTCTCCACTAGCTGAAGTTTCCATGTGATCTTCAATAGTAGCCCCACACAAAATGCACCAGTGTAGTCCAGGGCAAAATGAGGTCCCCATCTCAAAAGGAAAGACTGTTCCCTTGGAGACAGATTCAGCTACTGCTGCTACTTAAATTTTAGGATCAAGAGGACCCCCATCTTGTGAACTGAATTAACAATAAGCAAACATACTCCTGTAACAGAAGGAGCAGATTATTACATCTTCCTCCTTCTCTAGTTGGATCTTGTGCCAGCAACACTTCAATCATGCCTGGACTGAGCTTCATGTGAAAGTGGAATTACATTTAAGCAATGTTCACTCCCAAATCTGCTAGCAGTATTTAAATACATGTTCTCACCTAACCTGTTAGTAAGCAAATAGGCACAACTCCCAGTAAAATCAATGGGATTTCTTTGGTTTACAGCATGGACTTGTGACTCACAGTTCAAATACAGCCCAGATTAGCTATTTGATGACCTACACTTAATGAGTTCTTCAGCTAATGGACAGTTATCCTTATCACAAACATCACCTTTAACCATTGCTGCAAAGAGCACTGAATGGGTATAGGGGACTGAACTCTCATCTCACCCTTAAAGTGGCTACTCCCAGTCAGGCTCAAGACACATTGGCAGGGAATTCTGGGAAGAGGGGCCTTCACTCTTCCCTATTCCAATAGGCTTGCACATTTCACCAGCGAGCGTGCTCAGTGCTACTACACGTGCACACAGATTACACAGGCAAACAGGTGGGTGAGGAGGAAGAAAGCTTTATTCATACAAGTATCAGCAACAGAGAGGAGAGAAACGTTCTTGCACAGTGCTGGCTGTTGCTTGAGTTTCCAATGACCTCTTTTCAGATCAGATTAGCACTTGGTTTTTCACACAAAGATTTTGTTTTAATTTGGCCTGGTGCTTTCTTTACCCTTGTGTCCTGTCCCTTATCTTCTGCTCCCAGTGCCAGCCCTGCCTCTAGGACTGAACCCCTCCTACCCAGCCCATAGAGATTTTTTTAAGCACAAGATCACTTTTTGAATTTAAGTGCAACCCAGGATCTACCCTGCCCCTTCCCTGAGGTCCTGCCTCGCTCCCTCCATCCCCTCCTTCCTCCATCATTCGCTCACACACCCTCACTCACAGTTTCACCGGGTTGGGGCAGGGGTTTCAGGAGGGGGTGCGGGCTCTGGGCTGGGGCCAAGCGGTTTGGAGTGTGGAGGGGGCTCCGGGCTGAGCCTGGGGCAGGGCAGGATGAGGGGGTGCAAGCTCTGGGAGGAAGTTTGGGTGCAGGAAGGGGCTCTGGGATGGGGCAGGAGGTTGGGGTGTGGGAGGGGGCTTGGGTTGCAGGCTCTGGGATGGGGCTAAAGGCTGGGACAGGGGGTTGGGGTGTGGGCTCCCGTTGGGTGGTACTTACCTCAGGCAGCAGGGCTAAGGGCAGGCTCCCTGCCTGTCCTGGCCCCACGCCACTCCTGGAAGCTGCCAGCACATCCCTGGGACCCCTGGGGGGGTCAGGCACATATCTCAGTGCGCTGCCCCTCCCTACAGGCACCATCCCCGCAACTCCCATTGGCCGCAGTTCCCCATTCCCGGCCAATGGGAGCTGTGGGGGAGGTACCTACAGGCAGGAGCTGCGCATGGAGACCCCTTACGCCCATCATGCAGGGATATGCTAGTCGCTTCCAGGAGCGGTGCAGGGTACGGGCAGGTAGGGAGCCTGCCTTGACCCGGCCGGACTTTTAGGCCGGAGACTGTGATCGATCGGTTGGTGACCACTGCGTAGGTTTACCACCTTTCAAATGCAAAAAACCCAGCACCCCCACTACAAGGCAAGCCTGCTGCAACCTCAACCCCCAACCACCCCTGCAACCCCCGCTTCAGCAGCCACTTATAGTATCTAAAGAGATTACACATAAACAAGACTGAGAAGATCCCAGTCTCCTCACTCTAGCTAACTCAAACCCTCTCTCTCTCTCTCTCTCACACACACACACGGTGGGCTTGCGTGTTGGTGGGCCCACAGCTACAGTATTCTCAACAATCACCATCTGTTATCGCTTAAACTGCAGAAGTGGGAACACTGCAGCATCTTTAGCTGGACACCGGGACTTTTAACATGAGCTATCGCAGTGTATTGTGCTAATAATGCCAATCTTTCCACCCACGGAAAAAGCCCTGCAGGTGACATTATTTTTCGGGCAAATCCATTAAAAACCCAGGCAAGCCAGTCAGATACCAGCCGGAAACCTATCCCGGCCACTGGGAACAGCACTTCGCGTTGCTCAGCAACGCGGCTCTCCACTTCCCAGTACAGCCCCCGGCTAGGCGGGAGCAAGAGCGGCGCCGCCGCCGGCCCTGCCTGGGATCCCGCCGAGCCGGGCTGGCTCTGTCCCCTCAGAACTGCCGCAGAGTGAGACCCGGGCCCACCTTGCGGGAGCTCCGTGACCGTGCAGCCCAGAGCCCCCCGCCTACCTTCCCCCAAGTAAGGGGGTTGGCACCGCCAGGAAAGCCCCTGTAGAGCAGCTTCTTCGCGCAGCCCCTCGGGGCGCGCAGCTGATCTCTATCGAGGGTACTTCGCGCTCTAAAGCTGTCCCGAAAGGCGCCCCGTCTGCGCCCGTTCGTTCGAACTGCGCGGGCCGTTGAATTCCAGAGACAGCAACAGCCCCAATTCTCCTACTACGCATGCGCATTTCACTGTCCCGTCCCCCTACCTTTTCCTCTCCTCTTGGCCCCCTGGGAATGGTAGTCTGATGTCTGGGCACATCCGCCCACTGCTACCGGAATCGAACTACATTTCCCACCATACCCAGGAAAATGAACGTTCGGGGCAGTCCCTGAAGAAAATCACCCCTTCCTTTTCCTATTGGCAGCGCAATACCTTCTTCCCGGCTGCTGGAGCATTATGGGGCGGTGGAGGTGTGTGCACTAGCTGGGCGATGCTGAGAACGCTTCCGGGGCGTGGCTGCTGCTATGCCATTGGGCTGGGGGCGCGGGCTGCTGCTCCTCCCCAGGGCCGGCTGCTCTCGCCCGCAGCCAGCCCGCTGGCGCTCTGACAGGCTGGAGTCATCCGTGTCCGTGAGAACATCCTGTTCCTGTCGGCCGGGCAGAGCCGGAGCGCGCCGTGCCAGGCCCAGCACTGCCCGCGGGGATGGGGACAGCGTCCCGCCTGCTCCTCCTTCTCCACAACCTGCTGCTGCTGCTGCCGCCCGGCGCCTTCGGATTCGCTTCCTCCCTGGACAGCGACTTCACCTTCACGCTGCCCGCCGGCCGCAAGGAGTGCTTCTTCCAGCCCATGCGGCACGGGGCCTCGCTGGAGGTCGAGTACCAGGTGAGGGGACCTGGCTCGGGGCTAGCGACAGTGGGCGGAGCCGGCCCTGCATCCTCCGCTGCGCGCGTGGCGGAGAGCCGCTTTCCCGCCCGGCCTTCTCGGTGTGCCGCCGTCGCTGCAGCAGCCTCCCGCGGCGCCAGGCAGGAGCGGGCCCTGCCCGCATGCACAGCCGGCAGGCTGAGCAGGGCTGGGTGCTCTCGCAGTGCGGCCCGTAGAGGCCACCTGGCTCCATTGTCAGGAAGATTTATTAGCCGGGCACAAAGCTCGTTCCGGGACCGCGCACCCCAGCGATTGGCAGTAACGGGAAGGGGGAACGCAGGAGTTTTCCTGCCTGTCACTGAAGTTACTCAGTGCGCTGGGTGGGCAAATAGGCCTGGGAAAGGCAGAGTGAACAGTGAGGTTCAGCCTAGGGTTTTATTCCTCCAGGATTGTCCTGGAGTCTGTAGGAGTTAAAGACTATATCATGAGATGAAACCTCCAGGAATAAGTCCAATCAAAACTGGCAACCCTAGTTCAGCGATCTCAGAGGTGCGTCTGGAAACCAACCCCCACCACAGGATGGAAACTTTTGGCCAAGGGGCAAAATCATGGAAAATGCTAGATGGGCCTCTAATGTCCACATAGCACTGCCAGGAGCTCAGGTTCAAATATTATGCAAAAGATCCTCACACAGCACACTTCCCCACCTAACTATGTCTGTCTTCCAGATTTTGAAGGACCAAGCAGATGGTAGCAGGCAGGCAAAAAGCTAAGGTCGTTTTATGCTGATGAGGCAATTATGTTTGGAGGTCAGACTAGATGATTATTGTGGTCCCTTCTGACCTTAAAGTCTGAGTCTAAAAGTTTGTTGTTGCAAAACAATGATAGGGTCTGTTTTAGGCAGCAGATTGGGATCTGTAGTCCAGCAGAGTTAAAATAAGTAATCTGCTTCCTGCAATTCCATGCGAATATGTAGTGTTCTCTGTTCTCACTCCATTTCTATTGTTCCCCCCTCCCCCCCGCCGTCTGTATGATCACCTTTATAACTTGCCAGGCACTGTTTTTATACTAAATTAGCTGTTGACTTATAGGAACTGTTTACACAACAGATTTTTACCCTGTTTGCAACTAGGTTCTAACTAACACGGTTGACTCCTTACACACTGTTTATGTCCACCCACAACTCACCAGTAGGTAATTCCTAACTGTGTGGTTGTACCATCTTTTAACCTTGCTATCACACAAATGCCAGGCTGCAATTCAGGTTAACACAATTCTTCTGTATAGATAGGACTGCTTATTTTTAATTAGATTCGCAAACTCTCCTATATACAAAGGTACGTTGAAATGTGAAAAAAACTCTCACAACCCTCTCACCTGCATTCAGATTTCTATATTTTTTCAGATGCACTGACACAATAAATGGATAAAGGACAAGAATAGTTTCTTTCTGACTGAAATTCCCCAAAGACATGTTCACAATATAGTAAACCAATATGAAATTGAGAGTCTGATACAGTGTGCTCAGATCATATTGCTTCTGTATATCAAAGTTAAATTACTACTTATCTCTTCATTCTTAAAAAGAAGAACAGGAGTACTTGTGGCACCTTAGAGACTAACAAATTTATTAGAGCATAAGCTTTCGTGGACTACAGCCCACTTATTTGGATGCATAGCATAGCATCCGAAGAAGTGGGCTGTAGTCCACGAAAGCTTATGCTCTAATAAATTTGTTAGTCTCTAAGGTGCCACAAGTACTCCTGTTCTTCTTTTTGCAGATACAGACTAACACAGCTGCTACTCTGAAACTCTTCATTCTTGTCATCTTTTTCCTTAATTATTTTCTTCCTCCTCCCTTTCAGTAAACCTCCAATCTTGCACCTACTGAGGTCATTGCAAGTTTTGCCATTGACTTCAGTAGGAGCAGGATTGGGTCCTGAGTGAGAAAGGCCTAGTCTGCACTTAAAAGTTGTACCAGTTTAACTGTTTTGAGTAAAGATGGCGTTTTTTGTTTTGTTTGGGTTTTTTTTTTTTTTGTAAACCAAAATAGTTATAATGATAAAAGCCCTAGTATGGACCAGTAATACCAGTATAAAGATAACTTATACCAGTATATTTATTTTCCTTCTCATGTGGGAATAGCTATATCAGTATAAAGAGCACCTTTATACCAATATAACTGCATTCATACTGGTATAGTTAAAGCAGTACAACTTTTTAGTGTTGACAAGCTCAAAGGGTTTGATCCTGTGACTGCTAAATGCCTTCAGTTCCTTTTAACTTTAATGAGAGATGAGAATGCTCAGCATCTTGCTGGATTGGGATCCTAAATCTGCAGTATTTCCCGACAGGCAGAAAACCACTGGAATCCCCTTTTCTATGGCTGTAACTAGCGTGGTGAGTGGGCATGTCTCCTGCACTACAAACTCTGATCCTCCAACAACAAAGCCCTTAGAATGTTTCTACATGAGTTGAAACCTTGTTAGACAGAACCATCTTTAAATACTATTCTTGTTAGAAAAGTTCTAGGTGTGATCTATATTATAAAGCCTTATCTACACTGAGATTTTACTTAAAATTTCCTACCATTTAACCAACACTGGTACAGCTCCACCAGTGATATCTATAATGGAAGTGCTACTGTAGACCATGTGCTGGCATTCTTACTACCATGCTTTCTAAGCCTGCTCAGAGCAGTTCAAGGTGACACAGTGAATAAATATCCTGCAATGCCTTGTCTATACTAGTTTTCCCACTGTTACCACCATTGGTAGAATTGCATTAGAGAAAGCAATAATAGAAAGTGTTAGGAAAAAGCTCAGTTTATTCCTTTCCTAACGTGATTAGTCATGACTATACTGGAATTTGAAACTGTGTAGCATCTTTCTGGCAAAAACCTGGTTCTAGGTAACTTGGTTTGAACTCTAGGGTAGATAAATTCACCCTTTTAAATTCTCCCAGTATCAATTTCTTTACATAAAGTGTTTCTTTTCAACAACTCAGACTAGAGTGTGGGTTTTTTTGTTGTTGTTTTTTGTTGACTTTACAGGTTTTAGACGGAGCAGGATTAGATGTTGACTTTTACTTGGAATCTCCAAAAGGTGAAATCCTAGTTTTTCATCAGAGAAAATCAGATGGAGTCCATACGTAAGTCTAAAATCTCCAAACTTGAAACTCAGTATTATATACAGCAGTATTATAGTTGCTTCAAACAAATACAAAACTTAGAATTGAGTATTTTAAATCATAGTTCTTAACAGTTGTAAAAACTGGTTGTATTGTTAACCTAAATCACTCCTTGAATGTAGAATATAAGAAACTTGTTAGCTTGATAAATGCTTGATAAATTCACATGCTTGTTTAATTTTTATATTATAGGCTTTTTTACAAAGCAGCTTGAGCACACAAATATTTCATATAGAAGTACTCTTAATTTTGTATTAGTCTATTAATACTTCATAGATAGGTTCCTCCAGGAGTGAAGGATGTTTGACTTGCCATGGTCTGTTTATTGGCAGTCAACAGCCAAGCACTCCCTATTGTGGAGTTCCAAAAGGTCTTTGTGCCAGGGTATTTTCTCTGTACTAAAGTAAACTGTTCGCTATTTCAAGTAATCGTTTATTTGGCATACTGGCAGTCTGATCTCTTTCCAGGGTTTGTTTTTGTTTTTTAAACAATGATACCAAATTTACTTTCTCAAATATTTGGGGCTAATATTGATACAATTAACATTAACTTCAGTGGAGCAGGGACCATTTGTAAAGATGAAGATTCTATCCCCTCTGCTCCTTTTGCAGCCAGTGGTCAATTTAAACTTTTAAAAGGTATTTCTATTTTCCATAGCTAGAAGTGGCTGCTGTCTTATTTTTAAAAGTGGTTGTGAGCATTAAGCTTTCAAGCTTTAATTTTTAAAAAATAAAGTGAAGGAAAGCTACTACTCATCATACTAAGATTTAACATTATCTGAGTTTGTTTTCTTACATGTAATTTCTGGTTGTGCTATATCATTCCCTAGTGTGTCCTTGCATTTCATTTATTTGTATTTATGTATAGCATATCTAATTATTTCTGTTTGCATAACTGTCATAATCACATAAGGAAGAATATTAAAAAATGTAAGTTTAGAGCCAACATTAAAAATACACTGTAGTTTAAAGATGTATGTTTGCTCATATACAGGGTGGAAACAGAAGATGGAGATTACATGTTCTGCTTTGACAACACATTCAGCACCATTTCAGAGAAGGTGATTTTCTTTGAATTGATCCTAGATAATATGGGAGAAGGAGAACTAGAGGACTGGAAGAAGTACATTACAGGCACAGACCTGTTGGATATGAAACTTGAAGATATTCTGGTAAGTATTGTGCTCTACAGCATCAGATGGTTAAGGTCGGAGTAGCTGAAAAACTCGTATAATCATTCTGCCATGGGAATATGCCTTAGTCTTGTTCTATGTGAGGACCTGAGCAGCTGGGAAACAGTGTGATCAGCTGTGCTCCTCATAGGACATTATGTTCACTCTGTCCCATATTGAGGGGAGCCTGTGGTTAAAGAGCAGCATTGGGAATTAAAAGATCTGGATTCTAGTTCCAGCTCTGCCATGGATTTCCTATGTGGCCCACGGCAAGTGATTTAACCTCACTGGTTATGTCTACACTGCAGTTAGATCCCTATGGCTGGCCCCTGCTAGCTGACTCAGGCTAAGAGGCTGTTTAATTGTGGTGCAGGTGTTTGGACTCAGGCTGGAGTCTAGGCTCTCAGACCCTGTGAGGTGGGAGGGTCCCAGCACTTGGACTGCAGCCTGAGCCCAAATGTCTACACCACAATTAACAGTCCCTTAGCCTGAACCCTGCGGGCCCAACTCAGCTGGCATGGGCCAGCCGCGGGTGTCTAATTGCAGTGTAGACATACTCTTAAGTGTCTCTTTCATCTGTGAGTAATAACTATCATAGGGGAGCTTCGAGTCTTTGCTCAATGTGATTTAATAAGTTCCTTGGATGAAAGGCATTAAAGTACAAAATATTACTATTGTTATTAAAACAGAACGTGTGTGTGTATGTATGGTGGCAGGTTTTTTCGTTATTTTGTGTCTGTGCTTATGGTGAATCATAAGGTTTATTTTTGACCTAGAGCAATTAACTTGGTGTTCATGTACATATAGAATTTGGGATCAAGCTCATTTTGAGCGAGCACGTGACTTGAAGGCACAAACAAAATAATAAATTTGACCCATTTGGTAATTTATATATATATATTACACTCACAAATGTAAAGTGGCCATCTCCTCTTCTTCATAAGATAAGCAAACATATTCCCTAGAGGAACAGCAGTAGTGCAACTGCTGTACATCTCAGTGGTGGTTGCGTTTCAGTGAGGGGCAAAGCGATTACTACCTACCACTTACTGCATAACATAGTATGAGGCTAAATTAGCTGATATTTGTAAAGCGGTTGGATGATAATATGCATTTATACAGAAATTATCATCATTCTTAGGCAGGAAAGAGAGAGGGGAAGAGAAGTGATCAAACTCGCGTGCATATAAGCCAGCCCCTATTCCCAAAAGTTGCCCTGAAATGTTGACAAATTTCTCTGCTTATATATGTCTATATATACAGTACTCTTGTTTTTCTTCCATCTGGTCTTTTGGTTAATCACAAAGTATATGCAGTCCTCAATCTGCCAGAGGATAAATCAGTTTTGCATATTGTTTCATCTAAAGAATCTTCTGTAGCCCTGAGGATTCTTCTACTTGTACGCATCCACTACCCTGCCACATGAGGCCCAACACAATTTTCTTCCTTCCAACTGAGAGATTGAATGGGAAATCTTTCAGTGTGCGTTTATGCCTCACCTTGCACAGTTGGAAGGGACTGTGTATCCAGTAGTCTGAGTCCTTTCACTGGCCCCCTGCCTCCTCTTCTCCCCACCATGAGAAAGGGGACAAACAAACCATGTCTCCAATAGCTAAACGGTGGTAATACTCCTCTCCCAGGGCTACTCTGCTTAGTCTCTGTGGTAGCATCAGAAGCATTTGTTGGATATATCCTTTGATGTGTCTCATAATTATGCTGTTGGATAACTCTTGTTCTCATCCTGGCTTAGTGCCCTAGTCACTATATAGCATAATGGGAATAAATAGCAATTGACAAAGATGGGGAAAGAGGGAATAAGTAAAGCTTTAAGATAACATACTTCTGAACAGTGGCTGAGCACTCAACCTTGGAGGGATGCAGATGAGAGTTGAGGGAGAGCAGTGTTAATCCACCAGTCGAGCTAATGAGCATGGTATTTTGTTAATGGTGAAATACAATGAAGTCAACTACAGGGAGTGGCTTCTGTAGTTGGTTGAATTGGGAAAGACATTATGCTATGCACACACTATGTCCCTAGGCATTGAGAAATTACCTGGGAGGGATACTATTTTCAGGATACTATTGGAAATGTTTCTGTGTCAGTGGCTGGCCCTCATGACTGCCCAACTATCCTTCTGATACTCCTTCTCTTCCCCCCCACCCCCCCAGCGGCAACTCATAAGCACACTTGAGTCAGCCTGCTCCTAGTTTGAAATCAGAATAACTGAAAATCCTAACTCCAGGCACTCCATACATCATTTGCTTTAAGTGGTCTCACTAAAACCATATACTGGCTATCTCCACTGCCTGCATCCCAGTCATAGCCTTTTCCACCTCCCTAGCAACAGCATTCAGTTCACTGTAGGTGTAGAAGCTTGCACTCATTGCTGTGCCAATTTTTTCATACTATTGTATAAGTTCCTCTACACAAATTTTGAAGCAAATACGGAGTCCTGGACAATAAGGCTATGCCTGTGCTTGTTTCAGTAGTCTTAGCAGGCTACAATACTGAGTCCTGAACTTACTGAGTTAGACAGAGAAAATAGAGGCCTGCCAAAAAAGCAGAATCAGCATGCACTAAAAATGTATTTACATACCATCTGCTGTCCCACAGACTATTCATCCATGTAGAAAATGATCTACTTTGTGTATCAGGTCCTATTTCCTGTAATACATGAAAAAACAGATCTTTTTCCTAACACAAACCAACACTTCATAGAATGTTTAAGATGCCAAATTCTTTCTGTATTTATTTTAAATACAATTTAAAATATTGAAAATTAGATTATCCTTCACTTCCCAACAGAAGTTAAAGATTATAATTAGAAATATTAACTCTTAATTTCTAAAGGAGGATAAAGAAGCAGAGGGGGGGTGTTAATGCCAACAACTTTTACAAGCAGAAAACAGAATCTGAGTTCATGTTCAGACAGTCTGCCAGTCCTCCTTTTTAAACTGGGGGCCATACAAATACATAGGAGAAAACAGTCAACCGAATAAGCAGTGAAAGAACACTCTCAAGAAATAGTTACCTATTACCTGAACATAGTTTGACTGTGTCAATAGGTGCTTTATAAATCAATAAAAAAACAACATTGTACGCTAATGCTAGCTCATTTTGGGTTAAAGGGTATCTTGGTCAGATAATCCAGCTGAGAACAGTTAGCTTTGTTTTGCAGTCCAGTAGTGCAGAATGGAACTGTTCATGAGCCATCTGATACAGATAATGGACCACTGGGATATCTTAAAGCTACAGATTTGCAATGATGCTGGTTTGAAGCTGTACATTGTGAAATGACTTGACTAATTTTGATTATTAAATCTAAATATAGCAGTTTTGGTTTATGTCCATCTAGTTCTACACAAAGTAGAGTGCTGGTTTAGAAAATTTAATCTAAACTTTCAGAGGCCAACAGTGTGGTGTCTTTCCTCTAATATTGTAGTTGCCATATCAGATACTTGCTTGACACAGTACATTATAATAATAATTTTTTTAAATAATTAATGGAGATATCCCATCTCCTAGAACTGGAAGGGACCTTAAAAGGTCATCTAGTCCAGCCCCCTGCCTTCACTAGCAGGACCAAGTACTGATTTTGTCCCAGATCCCCAAGTGGCCCCCTCAAGGATTGAACTCACAACCCTGGGTTTAGCAGGCCAATGCTCAAACCACTGAGCTATCCCTCCCCCCCATAGGTCATTAGATAGAGGGCTGTTTGAGCACCTCATCTTTGGACTTCATGTCCCACATGGGTCTAACATAGCCCAGATTTGTTTACCTTTAGGGCATTCTGCTCTAAGTGTCTCTTTGTTCAGCGGGTGGGGTCTTCTTTTGTTAAATAGTTGTGGATTCTTTTTAATTGATTTGTTAAGATGATCAGAGCCTGGGATAAATATTATGTATTTAAATTCAAACACATGAAAATAAACACAATAAGGCTAACAAAAAATAATGAAAAGTTCATAATGTGTAACATTCATAAGTGAAGTAACGGTCACCTAACTGCAAAATGAAAAAGTGGTAGTGACACATGCACAAATAAAAACCAGCAATGTGAATGATAGTGTTTTTTAAAGTGAGAAGTGTGATATGTACTGATATTAGCAGAAAATGTACTTCTGTTTCCTTCCAAATGATTTTACAGTCTAAAAAACCACTATTCTGTTCCTTACCAGGAATCCATCAACAATGTCAAAGCCAGGTTAAGCAAAAGCCTCCAGATTCAGACGCTGCTCAGAGCATTTGAAGCTCGTGATCGAAATATACAAGAAAGCAACTTTGACACAGTGAATTTTTGGTCCATGGTCAACTTGGGAGTCATGGTGGTGGTTTCAGCTGTTCAGGTTTACATGCTGAAAAGTCTTTTTGAAGATAAGAGGAAAAGTAGAACTTAACAGCTAGTGTGATCATAGCAATAACCAGAGAGGAGGGGAAAATGGAATAAACTGCTACAGGAAAAGAGACCTGTTACCTTGCCACTTGTTTTGAATAGACGACATAATCAGGTTCTTGATTCACATGTTACTAGCATGAACAGAATACCTTTCCCCTGTCCTTCCATCTCTGCAAGTGTTACTAACAGTCTTACTGGTGTGTCTATTTGTTGGCTTGTTGCATTTGTAATGACGCTTACTAGATTATGCACAACACCGAATGGTGTACCAAATGTAAGCCAATGTTAGTACCTGCCATATAGTCATCTTTTCATGGTCACTTAAACCTTTTTATGTCTGCCTAAATAATTTGGGTATTTTTTTTTTTTTACAATTTTTTAAATAAAGCATTGAGAAAAGTTACAGATGTGCCAAAGGATTGAGGCCCACCTATGTAGGCTATAGCTATTGTCAGTTCTCTATAAATGTAAATGTATAAAATTTCCTTGAGTCTTTATTGTACAGCATAATACAGAAACACTGGGTTAACATTTGTGAAGTGGTTAAAATGAGAAGTTATTTTTACACTTTTATATATATCAGCACTTTAAAGAGACAGTTAATGTAAAATTTAGTCAATTTATAAACTAATTAAAAGTAGCATCAGGCACTATACCTGTCCAAGTCCTCCTGCCAGTTGTTGTGATTGTACAATCCCATTTTCCTGTTTAGTTGGTTGTTGCTGTGTGAAAGGTCCACTGGAACAGTGAAATTGACCACACAAAATAACAGTCAGATGCACAAAATAAAATGGAATTATTTAATCTTTAGTTATTGTAATCTTGGATATCATAACAGTAGATACATTCAGACAGAAGTGAGGTTTTTTTCAGATGACAGTCTTCCTTTAATAGTTTTTAGGTAAAATTGTTTGGAAACATTAACGTGACATTAAATGTTTATAGACTTCCAGAATTCTTTCTATATTACTAATTTTGCTAAGATGTTTTGCTCCTTGAGGTCAAGCAGGGTTATGCCACAATTTGTAGCAGTTCACGAACTTCAGAGCTAAAGTTGTTCAGCTAAACCCTCCCCACAACAAAACCCCAACAAATCCGTCATCACGTAACTATTTCCATTCTACTCCTATGAGCTCTCCTATTAAATTAATGGGACTACTTGCATAAATAAAACAAACTGGAGTTGGCCCTAAATTTTGAGATTTGCAGCATGAACTGATTATGCAAGGTAATGCTCAATCATAGAAGCAGTTTGCTATCTTTCTCAATAAAAAGGCAGATGGCTTGCATCAAACCTACCATTTCTTTCTGCCGAGGGAGTGGAAAAATACATGTCTCATCTGTGCATTTGTCTCCTTTTGTTATAGCCTTAGTATTTTAGAGTGCAGTTTTTAAGTATTTTGTAATCAGCCTAGATTCAAGCCAAGTGCCAAGCCCATAGAAATTGTATTAGCTCTGAAAGTCCATGTTAAGACTGCTAGGGCTGTACCCCTGTTCACATCAGCTGTCTTTAAAAAAGATTTAAAACATTTGTTCCAGCCTAGGTAAACAAGTGTACTGCCTGTATTTGAACTTGGTGTTAAGAATTGAAACACTACAACTAGACTGTCTGCTTTGTGAGCACATCGGACTGAAGGTCATTATGCTGGAGGGCCCAGCATTATCCCCCTAGAAGAGGATGGGAAAACATTTTTCAGTGCACTGACTCATTAAAATGCAGTCATTGTGCCATTTTTCTCTAGCAGGGGCTATCATAGAGATTACACTTTAGTTTCAATTTCAGATGTATGAATGAAGCCTAGCAATAACCCTTTTAAATTATTGCTTTTAAAAAAAAAAAAAAAAAGATTTTAAAAGGTGCTGCTGACTGTATGACTTCAGGGGCTGCTGTACCTGCCCTCTATTAGTCTGGGTACATAATACAGTAAAATGTCATTCGATGGGCAAGTTAGTGATAAAGGTCTAAGGGAGGTGTCAATTGATCTGTAAAAATTTGCAGAATCATAATTTCAAGGTGCTACCCTCTGTGGCGTGGCAGGGAGGATTCATTGTTGGTCCCCTCCCAGCTCCTCCGATTGGTGGACATTTTGATCATAGTGTCATTGAAAATGGGTCAAGTTGGGAATCACTTTACAGCAGTTATGTGAAATACCGTGCGCTTCCAATCAATCCTGCAGCTCATCAAATGCTTGTGTGCAAAGACCCGATGCTCACCATCTGCAAATGTTTGGCCAGCAGCCTGCCTTGTACAGAGATGTGTGAGAGTGGCACAGACAAGGATCAGTGTGACATGTCTAGCAGTGCTGTCCTAGACTGAGACAACACTGATGGTGACTTTGAGGAATAAATGTTTTCAGTTATAAGTGTCAAGGCTAGATTCTTTAGGATTACCAAAGATCAATCTCTACTTAAGCAATGCATCCCTGTGTTAAAGCATAAATTAAAAAAACATTGATTTTTTAAAAACATTTTCTCACATATATATATATATCTACATAATTGTTCTAGGTTTGTCATGTTGATACCATTGTGTTCGTGAGAGAAAGGGCTTTCAAACAATACCCAACTTGTAATCCATTTCAAATGACTTGGTATTATTAAAATTCCACCAAGTGTGGGGGTGTATCAGGTCCTTCCTGCCATGTTGCAGAGGGTGACACCATTGAACTTACGAGCCTGGAGATTTTTACAAATTGAATTACACCATCCTTACCTTCCTATCATTAACTTGTCCACAGAATTACACATGATCCTATACAGTATTGGATACATCTGGTTCTCACCCTTTCCAGACTACTATACTCCCGAAGCCCAAGCCCTGCCACCCAGGGCTGAAACATGTAACTTAGCTGTGTGAGGCCCTGGACAATTGCCCTGCTTGCCACCCCTTAACGTCAGCCCTGCACTTGCAACTCCCCTAAGCCTATGCTATGATCCCAGGTTGAGAAACGGATGTAGATGAGTTAACGTATCTCCAGAAGATCTCTGCGTACTCCCAGGGGTACACGTATCCCTGGTTGGGAACCATGGGATACATCATTCTTCTGGGTAGGACTCCCTTCAGAACAAGTTACCTCCTCTCCCTTAATTGAGGAGTGGGGCAGTGGTGAGCAGCATGGGGTATTCCATTTCTCCAGGGACTTAATGCCCTATACCTAAAGTAGATGCAGAGCAGGGACAAGTGGTAAAAAGATCTATAGGCCTGATCTAAAGCTCATTGAAGGCATTCTGTGGAATGGCTCCCGCTGACTTCAGTAGGCTTTGGCACAGGCTTTTTTGAGTACAGGCAGACCCCCATTCCTAGAGCTCTGTCCTTTTAATAGAAGACAGAAGTGATTCAGC